>NC_137464.1:209082220-209682220 GCF_964235325.1 Thermobia domestica | reverse complement strand
CCTTATAAGAAAATCAACAAAAACAACTTTCAGCATGCTGCAGACTTAAGTCTTCTCTGACAACTTCCTCGACAATACACAAGAAACCTTGCTACTAGAGGCAGATGGCAGCACTAGTTTGACTTCTCCTCGGGTCACGCAAGAGGGCAAAGTGGGCTGATCGCCATTCCCTTCCTCTCCTCTATATATATAGTACGGATTCGGGGTCCCAAGAATAGGTTGAATCTCAAGAAACCTTATATTTAAACTGAAAGTGTCTGGTTTCAGCGTTAATGTGAAATAAAACATCACTTTGTTACGATCGTGTTTTCCGCAAACCGTACCATTAAACTCATTAGTTGTTAATAAATATATGTGTTATTGTTGATTTTAGTTTGAGTTTACCTTTGAGCATTATTTGTTAAAAATACCTTTAAAATATGGAATATATGTACAAGGGTACACGACTATAACGTAGTTATTTTGTGTGAGTTCATATTTTAATTTCGTTTGCGTGTAGGGTTGCTTAATAACAGGGGTGTAGCCACGGGGGGCCCATTGAGGCCAGGAACCCCAAATTATTTTCTGGACCCCCCAAATGACCTGCCTTTAAAACATCATAGTAAGATTATCTAGCTTCAGTCATTTAAAAATAGCAAAGTTTACTTATCATTGCTAGTTTATGTTAAATTATTTACCGATCGAAGAATAGTATGGTATCTCTTCCGTGTAAGGAATGACCAAATGCATAGCTTGCTGCCACATCTGCTACAATCGATTGATCTAGTACTCTTGTGCTGATCATGTCCAGTATGAAGCATGAAAATATTTTATATAGGCCTATTTTAAAATAATTGTCAATCTATACGAATACGAGAATTTGTATCGGAAACGTGACCACTAAGGTTACTTTTAAAACAAGGATGTACACTCATGTCCAAAATGATTGTCGCATATCTATAACTGTCTTCTTGTAAGAATATAATTTGATAAGGATTTTGCAGGGTATTTTTAATACTGATACTATGTGTATAATCCGGTAATGTATATGTGTGGTGAATTTCATAGAAAAAGAATTATAAATACAAAAATTAGAATGAGTAGAGAAAAATGTCACTAAATGGACAAGAAAGATTTATTGTTCTTATTTACTGCTATTTTTACTTGAAATTTGCCACATACATGTCTTTGCTGATTTTATACATTATACATTATAAGAAATACCGGGCGAATTCGTTATTAAATTATATTCCTACAACAACATATTTATAGACATCCGACAATAGTTTTGGACATGAGTGTACCAAATTTTACATGGAAAAGCTTCTGTTGTTTGGCAACAGTGGATTTTCAGTAGACCCAAATCCACGCCGAAAAGTTTGTTTATCTTGTGCACAGGAAAAGGCGATGTATGTCTTTACTTACTGAAATATTTTAAGAAAGAAAGCACGGAAAGCAGCTCAGAAGATAATACTGTTTTTTTTAAAAAAGGAACAAAATATGCAAGATTTTAGAAATAAGAAAAACTACCTGGTACATAATATTTATGGAGAAAAAGCAAAAAAGCCCCCTCCCTCGCGGAAAAAGAATGTGTTTAGTTTTCCTGGCGGAAACAAAAATTTTCCTGTTTTTTCAGGCCTCAAATCACCAGCTGTAACACAATTTTATCGGCTTTGTACATTGTAGCTGCCCCACTCATAAATTACTGGCTCCTTCTAGATAAACCTGCTGCTTACATCCCTGCTTACACACACACACACACACACACACATATATATATATATATATATATATATATATATATATATATATATATATATATATATATATATATTGGGTGTCCCTTATTTTGGGTAATTTCGTGTTGCGATGCGCACCCCCCCCCAAATGTATTCCATGTGACCGTAAACACGCATTAGTGAAGTAGCAGCTCTCTATTAACCCGTGCCGACTTGACAACGAAGTCCTAAAATGATATTTCCACATTATAATATAATTTAGAATTTCCAACCATGATAATGGAGAAACTAAAAGAGACAGAGAAACGAAACTTTGCACAAAGCAACTAGAGACAGGAATACATCACCGGATGAACAGTGTTGCCAACCGAAGAGAAAGTTATCTTTTTGTAAATTGAATTACCTAAATTGGATATCATTATTGGAAGCAACAATAAAAATAAACTAAAAGAAAGATGGTAAGCGCAGATCAGTGTTGCAAACATTTCGAGAAGTAACGTGAAACATATGCAACCACCGTTGGCGCATACAGAAAGTGAGGTACTAACGTTTTTGTACACCTTAAATTAAATAATGACAAGAACTATTTAAGCTGACTCTAAGTCCAGAGGAGACAGTTGAACAGAGTTGCCATCAATAGAAGAGAAAAGTTGAGTTTGTAAAAGGCAAAATAACTCGGAAAAGGTCACTAGTGCTGTATAGTTTAAAACTTATAATGCAAGCCGGTGGAGCATGAGGAGTAGTACCGTAGTTATATGGGATCGATAAGTCACGTACTGACAGAGATATTCGGTATCTTGTTAAAGCTGAGAAGTAAGGTTTGTAAAAGGTGGAAACGCTGCACAGCGGCGGCTGTTTACTGTAGACATCATCATCGTTATCAGGACCTCAAAAACACACGAGTACATAAGCCCATGCAAATTGCACGGTCTTTTCATATTTTAACCAGGTTGTTAGGATTCTAAGCCGCTGTGCAGCATTGCCATCTCTTACAAACCTTAGTCTCAGCTTTAACAAGATACCAAATATCTCTCTCAGTACGTGACTTATCGATCTCACATAAGTACGGTACTACTCCTAATGCTGTACCACCTTACATGTAGAAAACGAATTCGATTTCGTGTTCACCTTGGATATGATTAGGGCTATATTCTTCTATTTCTTACATTATACTCACTCATGGTCAGACGTTTCTCTACTTCTTCTTTAGCTAGAGCATAATCGTGGGTCGTGACAAACAAAATGGACAATAACAAAATCTCAGGTGTCAAATCGCCATGGCAACTGGAAATACAGCTTGGCGTTTAGTTCTTTTTTCATGTTACTAATCCTAGTTTTACCTGTTAGTTATGTTGTAGGATGGATTGAAAATAAATTGCTCGTATAAGAAATTATTGTTAAAGTTCAAAGTTTTTCATTTACTTTGAACCTTAAATAAATATTCCATTCAATTACCAGAATACTATTATTCTTTATTCAGTTTATGTGTACTCAGAAAAAATATTCAGAATTTTTGCTTTGGAGTAAGTGACATTTTATTGCTTCCAGATTAACCATAAGACATGCAGCACAAGATAATAAAACGCATGTTTTGAAGCAATCTGGACTCACAAATTATTTTAGGATGCCAGGAGGAAGAAAAATTCGTGTTTAAGTGTTGAGTAACTTGAGGATTGACTGGGCCTCAAACCTAGGTCAGAAGAAAATATTTACAGTTCTGTAAGAAAGTGTCCAGTTGAGACTAACCTCAGTCAAACTCACGGTCACAACATCATTTTGACCTCACGCTTACTCGATCTCATACTTACATCGTCAATCTGACATCACACTCACTCGACATCACACTCAGACATCACGACATCACGATCGCTCGAGCTCACGCTCACTTTGTGTTGGGGAGATCGAGTAAGCGTGAGTTCCGAACTGATGAGCGCCGACTTCTTGAGTTCGGGCACCTCTGGCTCTGAATATACCCAATGTAATTTTTTTTATTTAGGAATATATATATATTTGCATATCTTTGCATTATTGTTAAATATTTATTAATTGTTTTGAATTTACAAACAGATGTAATATAAATAATATGAGGTTCTATCTTTATTTACAGTATTCCATAAATCAAGTATGTTGTTAATTTATAAGTTCACTTCGCTTTTCTATTTATTTTCTAATAGGAACTGCACGTTATCTTTGTAGGTGCCATGTTTAAAACACATGTTTTTCCAAGTTTCTCTCAATGGTCCAATTTTGAATTTTTTCGGAGGCTGCCACGATATCTGATTCTTGTCACTAAGCGAATTGTAAAGAAATACACTACTTCCATCAGACTCAGAACACTAAATCCTGCGAAAAGGCCTAGGAACCCACCACAGCTTGCTGCAAAGAAAGAATAACAATCAGAATGATATAATGAAATTCAATTTATTTGATTGTGTAACATTAATAGGAAATAAAATTAAATTGACAACGTTCCAAGTCTTGCACTCGAGGGTTCTATTACCATTATTATTACTTACTAACATTTAAGTTACTAATGTTTAAATTTGATAGAGATACTACAAAATAGGGAGGGGGAGAGAAATTTTAAAATGATCAAAAATGACCAATATTAATGTTGAATCCATAGTTTTCGGGGTCGATGAGAGAAAAAGTGACACTTCTGATGCTGTTTCTATCCAAGTTCAGCAATGATAGTTGAGGAGGGGGAGAAGGAGATATATAAAATGATCGAAAATGGCCAGTATTGAGCTGATAGTTTTCTGGGACACTTAGATGAACAGTGATACTTTTCACCCCGTTTAAATTCATATTCAACCCTGCAACTTGGGGGAGGAACAGATATTTAAAAATGATCGAAAATGGTCGATATTAGTAGTGTCGAATCCATGGTTTTCGGAGTCGCCGAAATGATCAATGATCTTTAATCGATGCAATTAAAAACGAAAGCAGCATATTTCACGGGTACTAAACACATGAGATACGGATTTGTACATTTAAATTTTCATTTCAACGCAGCGAAGCGGGTAATATATGCTAGTATTATTGGAAAGGAATTTAACAATAGTACTACACTAACAAAAATGTATTATGCCTATGTGCGATCAAAACTGGAATATGCTACTGTGATTTGGAACCCATCACAACAGCAATACAGACACCAACTGGAAAAGGTCCAATCTAAATTTATCAAATACTTGACGTACAAGACAACTGGAATCTATCCATATTATGAAAATTATCTAACATTAATAGACAACTTCTGTATCCCTACACTTGAACAAAGGCGAAATGTGACAGATTTCATTTTTCTCCATAAAATAGTACAAAACGAATTTAATTGCACAGATCTCACATCAACATTAAATTTTCATGTCCCGACTCTTAAAACTCGTGCTAATAACTGTGGTCTGTTTTATTGCAAAAAAAGCAAGGACCAACGTATTATTGAAATCACCAATTTGGAGAATGTGTTCTACTTACAACAAAATATGTATCAAACACAAAGAAATTGACATCTGCAATATGAACTCTATGTTTAAGAAAACTATTGTAAATGTATTATGTAATACACCAACACTATAATTGGGCTTATGCCTGTTGTGTTGATGGCAAATAAATAAAAGTGAACGGAAATGAACGATTTCAGAGATTCCTTTGTTAACATTAAAAACTGACTGATTAGCGGAACATATTACTATTTTTCTTACTTTAATGCAGCGATGCGGGTATTTGATGCTAGTTAAAAATCTATCTATCTATATACAGTATATACAGGGTGTTTCAAAACAACACCGACAACGTTTGGGAGGCAATTCCTGACACCAAGATAAGACAAAAAGTATAGACCATCCTGAGTGCACAAATGCTTCCTTTTGGAGTTAAAGGCTGCCGAAAACATAAATAAATGAACTTTAAAGGTCCATAGATTCAAAACTATGGGACCTACCTTAATTGGGTCAAGACTTCACTTAAGAACTAGTATGTGTCCTACCCAAATATTCAAGTTTCAGAATCTTGTGGTACTTGCGTAACAATTTTTAAAGAGGTGAGTACTTGAAATTATATGCCCGTAGCCAATCTCCCTCTATAAAAATTGCTTCTTGAGTACTTTAGGATTCTGAAACACGTACTTTTGGATAGCGCACATATTAGTTCTTAAGTGAAGTCTTGACCCGACTACGGTTGCTCCCATAGTTTTGGAGCTATGGATCTTTAAAGTTTATTTTTTCATGTTTTCGGCAGCCTATAACTCCGCAAGGAAGCATTTGTGCCCCCAGGTTGGTCTATACTTTTTGTCTTATCTTGGTGTCAGGAATTACCTCCCAAAAGTTTTCGGTGTTGTTTTGAAACATTCTGTATATAAATGAAAGTCAGTGTTGGCGACTTTGTGACGTCATAAATTTTGAATTACCCGACCGATCTCGATCAAATTTTGAACATAGATGAGGTTCGGGCTTGGGATGGTTCTCTTCATTTCACTTTGACAGTGCAATGTGAGGAGAGGGAGGGAACATTTAACAATGATTGAAAATTACCGATATTAGTGTCGAATACATAATTGTCGGGATGTGTGAGATGAACAGTGACACTTCCGATGCTTTTTGAATCCTAATACAGCTCCGCAATTTGGGAAGGGGGAGATATATAAAAATGATTTAAAAAATGACGGATATTAGTGCCGAATTCATAGTTTTCTGGATTGTTGAGCGAAAACAACAATAACATTTCCGATGCAGTGTAAATCCAAATTCAAAAATTCGTTTATAATACACAATCTCAATATAAGTTTACTTTACCTAGAAAATCTATTAATGTTTCTGTCACTATTCTCTCTTCAACAGTGATTTGCCCAGGAGATAGTACTCGTATTATAGTTGCATTCCTGAAAAGAAAAAAAAAATAATAATTAAAATTTAATTTTATTGACAAGGGACTATTTATTTAAGCTTGCAAATCTCAAACTTTTTCTTCTCCGAGCAAGTATAAATTTTAAGATGGATTTTAATTGGATGCTGTAAAAGGATCCTAAACTTCTAATCAAGGAACCTACTTATGACCTCTCCACAGCATGCGTACATAAAGCATGGACTCCAAATTGTCACAGACACATTCATTTTCGTATCGATTTCGTTAGGAATTATTGGTCACTGATATTACCAATATGTGCAATCTTTCACGTAATATCATAAATAAATTATCCACATTTGGATCGTTATCAAATAAGTTTAAGGTTATACATATGCAGAATGTATATGCGGAAAACAAAAACGTGTTTATAGCAGTTTCCTTACAAATTAAATTAAAAAAACAATTACAAAAATAATCATTTCTTCCCTTCGTACTTCTGCTTCACTGGCACTTTATGTAATGTTCTCAGGCAGAATATGTCTTTAAACATGCTAAAATAAAGTACTTGTGCCTTGAAGCACTCTTCTTGGCCTTATGCATGTCTTCGTTGGTAGCTTGTGCATAGTTCATATGCTGGGCAAGAAAGAGAGGAGAGAAGATTAAGTCCTAAGTCGACTGGTGTTGCCAAGAATAGATTTACTATTGTTAGCTGATATTCTTTTAAGCCAAAAGGGAACATATTGATTTCTGTGAGTGTACAGTATTGTTCATAATATATATCCTACTAATGGGGGTCCTAAGACTTTGGCATTTGATGTTCTTCTTTATGTAGTGTTTGTGATTCTTTAGCCCTTTCAACATGGCAACAGTCATGGCATCGTTGAGAACACTGCTTTTCTTTTTTCTTGTAGACGCCAAAAATAATCTATCACAAACCAAAACAACTGCAAATCGTTGAATGAAACTTGCACAATCACTGCACGCCGTTTCGAAGCACAAAAATAATAAGGGACACTTCTACATCGGTTTTAATCAACCCGCACAATTGTGTTCAAACGGTTAGACACTCTGCAATACCAGCTAGATAGCTACGTATCACTAGAACAATTCCTTCTACTATTCTCTGTAAGTCGTTGATTTTTTGATTACTAATTTTATATAATGCAATCTTGTGGATTACGACCAACACTGTAGATACTGTTTTAAATACAGATTTTAATGGGAAAGCATTTTTGTACGAGCACCAAATTTTGTTATGCATGCAAAGTTTTCCACTTTCGATTCGTAAACAAAGGTTTACTAATTTTCCTACAGCAACTTATTGATATGCCTATTGTCTGTTTGATTTCTGTTACTCATAAAGATGTAATTCACTTATAAGTCCAATAAAACATTTTAAAAAGTAGGTAGAGTACTAACTTCGGATAAGTGGAGTTTCTGATTTGATTCCAACTTGCACCAAGATGGCTTTGTGATGGACAATTACTGCGTGCGTGGCTTTTCTCGGAGTTATTTTGTTTCCTTGCACTTTATTCATTTTTCCATTCCATTGATTCTTACAATGACCCTCTGGTTTAGCCTTTGTGGCATAACCGTGAGATATAAAACTGATTTTTTTTATGTATATAGACCCTATTCTCTGCGAATGGAGTCAAACAAAGCGATTATATTTTGTTAATACTACTTAAATTAATAATAGTGACCACTTTTCGAGTCTTATATAAGGTCTTCGTGTACGATAAGGTTAAATTGTTTCCCGTGATGCAAGTGGTTTACAGTCCTTGGTCAAAATACGTTACAGTGCAGTGTAGGCATGCATCGTAACGTGCAGATATTGCTTAAAGAGTGCATCATTGGAACATTATGATAATAGCGTAGAAGAAAATAGTTGCACGGAATTATTCACAAAACCTTTAACAATAAAAACAATATTTGATAATTTGTTTGGTAGGTTATGATATAAAACTTTGTAAGAGAAAATCATTAGTTGGTTCGAGTTTTGCATAGTATTTATGAAAATTAGAAGTAAGAACTTTATAGCAACTTTTTGTGGGTTTACTGATGTTAAAAAGTTATTTGTAAACTCGAAACAGTGTTAAATGATTCGGGCTCTTCCGTTCTATTATAGATCTCCATATTCAAATATTGTCAATGTTTGCTTCTGTGATATCAATGTTTGGACACCCTCCTGTGCTAAACTCACTCTTCTGACTCGTCTTCTTGTTTTTGCTAACAACGAATAACAACCTGCTGAAAAGTATATTCGATTGGGGATGCTATATAGCAGCCCTGGCCACGCGAGCAGATAGTGGAAACTCTCCTCGTGAACGCTCACGAGCATTCTACGAGCAAATACCGTTGTTCGTGCTTCGTGAATCTTCGGGTTTTGTCCTTAGAGGAGCGGAAGTGTTGTCAACCTTGGCGGTAATCACTAGCTTACCAAATAAAAAAAAGTATGTATAGTAACTGATTGCCATTTAGTGTATAGTGTTTTTTACAATGTGGTAACCGTTAACTATAGACAACACAAACTGGTAACAGCAATCAAATGATAAACTATGTACGTTCCTTTTCTTCTTTTTTTCTTTCCTTTTGTTAAAGAAGGATGTGGTGGAACCAAACCATCGCTTACATTTATAAAAATTTGCCAGTTTGCCCAATGGAAAACCAGTTTTCAATATATATATATATATATATATATATATATATATATATATATATATATATATATTATCAAGTTCTTAATCCGAGTGTGGGTATGTTGTTTCGCTTTTTAGGAAAACAGATAATCTGTTGATACGAAAAAAAAAATACTGTAGCACTTGTTTGTAATTATCTAAGTATTATCTCCAGAAAATTAGCTTATGCATGTATGTGTGTACGAATAGGCTTAGCAAGGGGTTGGTTGTGGAGATTAGAAGCCACTATCAATAGGAAGAATTATAGTGACCACTTTTCGAGTCTTATATAAGGTCTTCGTGTACGATAAGGTTAAATTGTTTCCCGTGATGCAAGTGGTTTACAGTCCTTGGTCAAAATACGTTACAGTGCAGTGTAGGCATGCATCGTAAATATATTTCTTACTCCACTTTTAAAGTGGGGCCGCGGTGGCTCAGTGGTAGAACGTTCACATCTGGTGCTTGGGGTCCCGGGTTCGATCCCAGCCCCCGCCAAGTGAACTTTGCGGTGGACAAACACCGTGTGCGTGGGTTTTCTCGGGGTTCTCCCATTTCCTCCCACTTTCTTCATTCTATCATTTCATTCATTACTCATCATCACCGTCTCCTTTAGCCTAACCGGTATAACCGTGGGACGTAAAACCCAAAGATTTCATTTCATTTTTTCCACTTTTAATGTTATTTTGATCGCAAAGAATCAAACAAAATATTAAGAAAGCCAAAGAGATTTTCCATTTTTAAGAGTGACCATTAGTGGGTACCATTAGTTTTTTTTTTTTTTAACAAAAAGTGTCTTTTTAATAAGGAAAAATATATTGTCCCTGGCTGGTTGCTTGCCGGTAGCTTGTTAAAAGTGAAAAAGAATGTTAAATCATATCAACGACTGAAGCTACACGCTTGTATTTCTTCGATAGTTACTGACTGGTTTTGAAAGTCACGATGTTGTAGGCCTACTGCAACAGCGTAAACTTGGAAGGGAACGTTCCAACTGAATGATACGAACAATTATTCCCAATGTCTTGAACATGAAACGTGGATTGCACGGATAACGCTTAAAGTGGGCTGGACTGCACTGGAATTTCCTTCCGGCAAATTAGTGTTTGGTCGGAACTCAGTTCTTCTGTGTAATTGTCTCTTAACAACATTTGAACATTTCTTTTAGATAATAATATCTAACTAACTCTATGGCCTATGGAACCCGAAGGTTCAATGCGGCGTTTACAACATATTTCCACTAACTTCTGTCCTTAGCCAACTGGATCCAGTTTCTACTCTGTACTCTTATTTCTGCAAGATCCATCTTAATATTGTCTTCCCATCTACGTCTAGGTCTTCCTAGTGGTCTTCTTCCAATTGGGTTTTCAGTTAAAATTATGAAAGCGTTTCTAATTTCTTCCATTCTGGCTACACGGAATGGCCACCTGAGCCTTCTACACTTAATGACCCTAACAATGTTAAGTGAGCGGTATAAACTATGCAATTCCTCGTTATGAATTTCCTCCAATCCCCATTTTCATCCGTCTTTGGTCCGAATACTACTACTACTACTACTACTACTACTACTACTACTACTACTACTAATAATAATAATAATAATAATAATAATAATAATAATAATAATAATACGTATTATTATTATTATTATTATTATTATTATTATTATTATTATTATTATTATTATTATTATTATTATTATTATTTTCAACCTCCCGTCGTTCTGCTATCAATCTAGCAACGAAAGGCGTTCACAACTTAGCAAACGTGAAGCGAGTGACAAGTTACAGACCGAGTGCTAATGTAATACAATGTCACGAATTGTGTAAGCAAGCTAAAAAAGGCCTGAAACAATTCGTTTTCGATTTTTGCAGTCGTTTTTACGTCTGTAAGCTGACATGTTTAATATTAGTTTCTTTCTTTCTTTCTTTCTTTTTCATTTGTTAGTTACTTCAACGCTAACTGTAATCTCTATCATGCGTCATCCTGAATCAAAAAACGTACCAATTTTATTTCCTGCAGTGTTTTCGCGTCACTGCTTTCGAAATGGGGAGGGGGAGAGCACATCTGCACATTTCACGCTTGCGTCTGCTCAATGCTTCAACATCGTGCGAATTTGTGACCAGGCTTGGCCGTAGGTTTTTTACCATCATGTGTGGTTGGCAACACTTATCGGATGCAGTGGAAGGGGCGGAGCTACCAACACCTGTGCTCACCTGTTCTTATCTCCGCTCGTTGTCGCTCACGCTTCGGCTCCGGGAGCCAATTCATGGGCAGGCCTGCTATATAGTGTGGCCACTGATGAATGATGCAGGGTAAAATTAAGGAAAGTTAGTATGGTACATTGGATTGGATATTAGCATTCCTTCCAGAAACGAGGCTATATATGATGTGGATCTACAAATTAATGTGAGATCTGATCCACTTGAGCTACACCGACAATCGAAGCAGGCTCCCTCACGCCAAAATCGCGTACGTTAACCATAGAGCCATTAAGGAGTTCAAAATTGAAAAAAAAAATCTTTCTTAGTTTTCATTACGCTCTGATCTGATTCCTATAAAGGAAATTCGTCCTATTTATTTCATTCGGAGTAAACGTAATATTGCACAGCAATGCCTTTTGACTAACCAATTTTTATAATCAACTGTGAGGAATGAACTTAATTTCTGTTCTATGTTTGAAGAGCTTAGGCCCTATTTACAAAAGGGAACATTTTCATTCCCTTGTTTCTTTCTCTTTCGAAATTCGCCCTTAATGGTTTCGGAATCCTTGTGATGAGATTCCAGAATTACAAATGGTACATTAGAAGTGAATGAACGAAGTTCCCTTTTGATAGAAACTTTACATTGTGATTTGAAAAAAAAAAAATAATCCCGTTAATAGAAACCCCGTTGCATAATCCGATAGAGCTAATCCCAGAAATTCAGAAACCGTTAAGGATAAATTTCAAACAAAGAAAAAACAATTGATGAATAATTCACCATAAAAGAATGAAAAATGTCCCCATTTAAGACTTTAGCTTACCGGTATATTAGAATTCAATTAATGTTAACTTTGTATTATTACGCTTTAAAGAGGGTTACGGTGGATCCGTGGTAGAGAGTTCACCTCTGGTGCGTGGAGTCTCTGGTTCGATCCCAGCTCAAGCCAAGTAGGTTTTGTGGTAGACAAACACCGTGTTCGTCAGTTTTCTCGGGATTCTCCCGTTTTCTTCCACTTTATTCATTCCACCATTGGATTCCTTTCTTATCATCACCGTCTCCTTTAGTCTGACCGGCATAATCGTGGGACGTAAAACTAAAAGATTTAATTTCATTTGTTACAGATTACCGTTTACGAATTCTTGACGATTTTATTCTTTTTTTTAATACTTTTTAATACCCATGGAAAAATTTAAAAATGTTATTTCAGTTTTCGCAATCAACTGTATTTTATACTTTTTCTTTTATAATTATTTTAATTTACAACGTAGAATATATTTTAGTTTATTTATATATTGCATAAAATGAATCATCTTCCAGAACAATTGTATAGGGAAACTGTGTATAATCTAATTAATATTACAAATGTTATCGACATTATTTCTCATAATACTATAATTATAATGGAGGTATATATGGTCCCTTACAAGATAACAAACATTCAAAGTTTGAGGCAGTGCACTGCAGTGACGTAACTAGGAGGAGAAACGGGGCTTGTGCTCCGGGTGCCGGATTTGAGAGGGGCGCCAAACTGGGCAAATATTTATTTTCAACATAAGGAGTTTTAAGAAACTAAAGATCCTTAAAAATACCTCAGAAACTTAACAGGACAACAACGACTAACCAACCTTAGGATCATATCCGTAGAGTATAAGTTAGCTTCAAAACTATCTTTTGAGGACATTATAAAGCCTTTGTAGCCAGAAGAGCCCGGAAAGTTAAATTTTAGTTCGAGTTTTCTGTGTTTTCATTTAACTTACATCGATTTAAAAGATTTGTAAACGGTCCGAGTATAATACTCGAGACAATAGCTTGATTGTGTGTCATAATTAAATATTTTTCGTTCTACACATATGCACATATGGATATAATTCCAGAAACATTGTGATTTGCAATTATTATGATAAGGCTATAAAAATGTCAAGCATACTACTGTGAGATTATTTGGCAATCAAATATTAATTAGTTTGGTGTTTTATCTTGCACTAAAAAAATAAATTATATGCTGCAAATTTGAAATCAAGTTTTAGCAGTTGAAGAAAAAATGGAATAGGAGAATTACTGTTTGATGCCAATATCAGGTATGGGTGGGGAGCGTTTTGGTTTGGTTGGTCAGGGGTGTCTAAGGCGGGTTCTTCCCTAGGCGACAACCAACTTAGTTGTGTCGCTGGTTTAGGGGAATTGTTCCCATTTGTACCCGCTTATCCTTAACTGATTTCAGTGACCTGCTAATAGTATAAATTGATATTAAAAGAGGAAATAGCAAACAACGTACTAACATAGTTTTACCCCTTATTTGTATACTACTTTGTATAATAAAATTAAAAACAACAAAACTCATTTACTTACCCTTTGTCTTCCGATACGTTGTATATAATTTGTGTGCATGATGGAATACATCTTGTGTAATTCATCCTTAACTCACGTATTTCATCCATATTAAAGTCGAATTCATCTTCATTACTCAAGAGATGTCCATATCGAGCCACTGGAAGAAACATCAATTTATTATTATTTTCTTTGTTAATCAACGTGTATTTAGCAGTCATTGTTGTATATCAGTTAATATAAGCAGGTATAAAAAAATAACTTTCAGAAATCTCTAAATGCTTTCTTCTTTTAAAAAAAAAACACTAATAAATAATAGTAATAGTACGACAATACGACCGCTTACAAATGTCGTAATTCATAGTGCGACAATTACAGAATAGGACTGGAATGTACTTTACATGAAACTAGCGAGGTGTAGATCTAACACTACGATGAACGTTTTTTCACTTTTATATACACAGTATATATAAAACCCCCACGTGAGTAATTTTTCCCTAATCTCTTTTAGGCCACAAAAGTAGAACCACTTGAGATGAATCAAATTTCCTCATTTATTGGATCCCCACGACAGTTGTTTTCTCCTAATCTACATTAAACCGTAAGAGGAGAACTACGTGAGATGGACCAAATTTTTTTCATTTATTGGATCCCTAACCGTATGTACGAGAGTTATTTTTTCCTAATCTCCTTTAAGCCACAAGAGGAAAACCACGTGAGATGAATCCAATTTTTCCATTTAATGGATCATCAACCGTCTGTACGAGTTTTACTCCCTAACTTCCTTTAAGACACAAGAAGAGAACCACGTCAGATGAACCAAATTTCTTAATCTATTGGATCCCCAACTATATGTACGAGAGTTATTCCCTAACTTCCTTTAAGCCACAAGAGGAGAACCAAATTTCTTCATTTATTGGATTCCCAACTACATGTACTAGAGTTATCTTTTCCTTACCTCCTCTAAGCCACAAGAGGAGAACCACGTAAGACGAACCAAATTTGTTCATTTACTAGATCCCCCACTATATGTACGAGAGTTATGGTTTCTTTACTTCCTTTAAGCCAAAAGACGAAAACCACGTGAGATGAATCAAATGTTTCCATTTAATGGATCACCAACCATATGTACGACAGTTATTCCCTAACATACTTTAAGCTACAAGGGGAGAACCACGTGAGATGAACCAAATGTCTTCATTTATTGGATCCCCAAAGATATGTACAAGAGTTATTCCCTAATTTCCTTTAAGCTACAAGAGGAGAACCAAGTGAGATGAATCAAATTTGTTCGTTTATTGGGTATTCAACTATGTGTACGAGAGTTACTTTTCCATAACCTTGTTTAAGCCACAAGAGGGGAACCACGTGATGTGAACTAATTTTCTTCATTTTTTAATTCCAACTGTATGTACGAGAGTTATTTTCCCCCTAACTTCCTTTAAGCCACAAGAGGGGAACCACGTGAGATGAATGAAATTTCTTCTTTCATTGGATCCCCAACTTTATGTACGAGAATTATTCCATAATTTTCTTTAAGTCATAAGAGGTGAACCACTTGAGATGAACAAAATTTCTTCATTTTTTTTGGATCCCCAACTATATGTTTGAGAATTATTGCATAACCTTCTTTAATCCACAAGAGGAGAACCACGTGAGATGAACAAAATTTCATCATTTATTGGATCTCCAATTATATGTACGAGAGTTATTCCATAATCTTCTTTAAGCCATAAGAGGTGAACAACTTCAGATGAATCAAATTTCTTACTTACTGGATCCGTAACTAGATGTACAAGAGCTATCTTTCCCTAAACTCCTTGAAGTCACAAGAGGAGGACCACGTAAGATAGACCAAATTTCTTCATTTATTATATCCCCAAATATATGCACGAGAGTTATATTTGTCTAACCTCCCTTAACCCAGAAGAAGAGAACCACGTGAGATGACTCGTTTACTGGCCTGCACTTTCCCTTGACCTTACACCTTTTATTTTTTGTGAATTAGGGGCAGTTAAAGAGAGGGTTTCGAAACCAATGCGTTATAGCGCTTATTAGAACGGCAATTACATGCTAAGATTTTTTTTTTTTTTTTGTGTGTGTAGGGAGGTGTCCATAATGGTTAACTACCTTTGGCTTGCAAATCGTTGTGACTCTCAAATGTTCATGGGGACTTTTTGCTTAAAATCACTCATACTATGAACATCCAAAGTATTTCCACTTTATTCTGAACCCGCCAGTATACTGGAAATGACAGTGCTTATCTATTCATTGGGAAATACCAAACTATAGGATTGCAATTATAGACATGCTACATTGACTTGATCCCTAGTCTGCCGTTGCAAGCGCTGCTATCGGCTGGAGGAATTCCACTCGCTTTCTCTCGTGCTTAATAACAGCTGAACCATTATTGGCTCAACGCGTGGGTGTGTGAGGGTGTGAGCGTTAGTTCGCATTTTTGCCACGGCTCAAGACATTTTGGCAGCACAATAGCAATGTTATTTTTACCATTAACCAATCATATTACATACACGATATTGTATTAATAAAACGAAACTGACCAAAGCACCAAATAGATGTTAACAATACCTGTGTAACAGTTTTGGAAATGTAAGATTTCTTTCATTAGGCATGATATGTTGTCGAAGTTGTTACACAGGTATTATTAATATAGTGGTGCTCAGTTTTGTTTCATCAATACTTGAATATTTCCAAAGCTATACTATACCTATATTATTTTTAGGGATGGGCAAAACCGGTTTTTATAAAAAACGAAAACCGGTTTCTATAAAACCGAAAAACCGACATTTCGGTTTTCTTCTCCAAAACCTGTTCGGTTTTTCACCGAAACCGGTTTCGGTTTTCACCAAAACTGGTTTCGGTGAAAACTTTTCGAAAACAAATAAAACTATTTATGTGGAAATGGATTCGTTTTCCGGAGAACAACGAAACTCCATTCTGGTCAGAAATAGAACAAATTTTGGAAAAATAACCGGAGTCGGTTTTGAAGGAAACCGAAACCGGACCAGGTAAAAAAACGAACCGGTTTTGGAGAAAACCGATAACCGGTTTCGGTGAAAAACCGAACCGGTTTTGAATAAAACCGAAACCGGTTTTTCACCGAAACAAGTTTTTTGAAAATTTTGGAAAACCGGTTTTTATGCCCACCACTAATTATTTTACACTAGCTATAACAACATACATACCTGTTACGGCATTTGTTACACATGTATTATTGGAGCTGTTACATAAATTCTCGTTTACATCTGCAAAAGGATAAATTAATTTAAATTTTAATTTAAATTACGATCCTGATTAATGACTGCAACAATTATTTTGTTGGTGATTATTGTTATTAGTCCTTAAGTTATCACATAGTATCTGAGTCATATCATGAATGAAACAAAAGAAGAACGTACTTGCTTTCAACCTTTATTTTCTGAGTAGTTTCTTATAGTAGGAGATCATACTGAGATAAACAAGGATCTTAGGGTAAATGTTACTAAATAAACTATTCTTAACATGTTAGGCTATCTTTTTATAGACCTATATAGAAATTATTACACTCTTTATTCTGATTCCAAGGCTTCATTAATCGTCCAGGAGGTGATCCGCTCCTCTAAACGACCATTGTAGTTCCGCTAAGGAGATCATTGAAGATATTATGCAGCAAGCAGTTAATCGATGTATTGACCAAATTTTTGAATGAACTCCAACCATAAATATGGTAACCAGCAGTAATAAATTATTAAGCCTAAATAGAAACATCAATAATATAATCCATAAAATTAAAAGAAGAGAAAGCTTCACACATTAATAGCTACGTGAGAAGAGAAATTTATAAAGTTTAAAAATAGCAAAAATATTCATAAATATCCGCCATAAACCTTATAAAATTATACACTATCCTAAAAGTGGTGCAGTACCACGAAACACATACACACCAAGGAAAAAAAAGGACATAACCAACCAGACGCTAAAATTCCACCTTATAACAGTCACTCATGGACAGATTATTTTTGGAGAAAAATCTAGAAAATCTAACGTCTAGAATCATGCAAACATTCTACCACCAATCAGAGGCCAATTTTCGTCCTTGAACTGGCCATTCGAAACACAGCGAAAAGCCTGAAAAAGAGCTGAAGGAGTCTGTTGCAGTGCCAACAGAAATAAAATATTTATTCTCTGAGACGACTTCTTCAAGCCAGAAACTTCATCAACAAGATTGTCCATGGGCAAAGTAAGTTATAGCTAGTTGATCTTTGACTCACAAATCTATGAGAAATACTCATGTTTGATGTTATTGCTAATATTCATTGTACAGTTACGATCTGTTCACTAAAATGAAAGAAGCACTTCGTGAGAAGCGTTGAAAAAAAATGTCATTACCGATGCCAAGGGAAGTACCTGCGGGAATAAATGAAGATGTTCGTGCTGACGGTGAGTACAACGCCTTTCAAAGGTAGCATAATGTTGTAGACACAGTAGATTCAAGCAATAACCGGTATTTACTCTGCCAAAATGAAGATAAACACGAATTATAGCAATGTTACTAGTATATCCTATCCACTCCTTATCTTAAAAGCATTTTTGACATTACACGAGGTTGTAGTTTTCGAGACTATTTCTTTAACATGCTAACAGATGTCAGTGAAACGCTTTTCGCAAAGGCACAAGGAATACTGACCTTCATAAGTTAGTATGCCAAGCCAAGAGACATCGTCTTGTGTACATTAAAAGCTGTGCAGCTAGTGCCATTCTGACCACGTGCGTTACCACGTGTGCGATTTCATAATGGCATACCTTGAGTGATAACTCTCATTGTACGTACCTCTGGCAGTAATATGGTTTACCCCAGGATTTTGATTTGTTGACCATCTCTGGCGCTCTTGAATTACTTACTTTGTTGGCAGTATCGCTGATAGACAAGAAAAATTTCAATCAAATATGCGTGTAGATTTTTTCTCTATTCTAGTTGGTCATTCGGAGCTAGTCAATGTACGACTTAGGACGACACTTTTTACAATCTGATGCAATTTCACACTCAATGAGCAAAGGGGATAAAGCAGGAACATAGCTGAACATGTGTTGCCGTTCTATACATATTTATGGATGCATAAGTAGTATCCCTGCTAAATTTATAGACTATTCTGGCAATCATCTTGTTTGCCTGTCATTCTTGTCTTTTATACATGTCACCAATGGTATAGGGAAGGGGTGGGCCCAAGGGGGCAGAGCCCGCCCCCCAAAGGGTTCCGACAATGTACTTTGGTACTTTGAAGTTCGTAATTTTTTTCTCAGAAGAAATAGCATTTACCTTTGAAAGCATAATAGGCCTATATCACTAAACAGCTCCTAGAGAAGCTGTGTTCGCCAACGTCGTCTTTATTCTTTAAAAATGTTTGCATTTTGGGGAGTATGGGAATCGAGTGTTCCAGGAATCCTTGCTGTTCAAAGGGAAGGAAGGAAAGAGAGTGAGGGCCTATATGCAAATGGTAACCTTGAAGTTATTGTTCTACTGTTTGACATAGCAGTGACAACAGTGTTCACGCGTTTTCTTTGATTCAATGCCTTTCCAAACTGAGCCTGGCAATACTGAAAAGAATCAGTTCCTTTCTAATCTTAAAAGGAAATTTAAAAAAAAAAAGTTACTTTACTTTAGGTGAAGATGTCAGAGGAACTGGACATGTTTGGACCCAAGAAACCATTGACCTCGATAAAAATAACGAAACACACGTAATATGTCATCGTCCATTTTGAGCCATTTACCGCCGTTCTTAATAGGATTCACTACAAGAAACCACGGTTTAATACCATTCTGTTCTAGGCGCAAGTGACATTAAAGAATGGATTTCGGTAAATGCTCGATAGCTAATTTAATATTCTTAACTTACAAGAAGGAAACCTGTGTGGCTATGTCATAGCTATTTCTGATGTTTTGAGCAATTAGAGCAGTTCAAAAGCTTTTCTTGAGTTAGACGTGTATAGAGTGTTGAAATAAGAACTTACTTTGCAATTGCAAAATGTCGGAAAACGTTTTACAATAGTGATTAAAGTGAAAAAAAAAAGACAATAATGTTAATTTCGGTGAGGAAAATATGCAATCAAATATCCCTTACCAAAAAAAGCAACGGAGAAAAACCTAAACAAGATATTAATTCAGAGAAAGACTCTGAAGACGTTGTAGAAAAGTGGCTAGAACAAAAAAAAAAAAAAAAAAAAAAAAAAAAGACAGTATTGGTGTTAATTTTGGCGAAGAAAATGTCCAGAAACATCAATCAAGAAACAACAAAGAAATATCTAAAGGAGTCGGAACTTCAGAGGAAGATTAAGTATATTATTATTATTAAAACTAAACATTATGGCTCAACAAACACCAACACTAAGCCTCCCCAAACCAAAATCCTGGCTACGCTACTGCATGTTACGTCAAGTTTTCTGCCTGCTCCTTCCTCTCCCTGTGTGATATACCGATAAGAGGAGCAGTACAATGTGACATGAAGTTTTGACAGTCTGCTTTTAGATGCTTTCACAGATGGACTGCTTTAGATCGTATAAAACTTGAACAAATAGGCTATCTAGGTTGATTATACGAATTCTCATCTCAAAGAGCCTACAAATGTGGTTTCTAATATCTAATAAAGTACATGATATAAAAATTCATGATAACATGCAAGCCTTTTATGTAACGCTTAATTATGTTTTACTTACCTATGTTATCTGTTAACGAAAGAGGAAGACACTTGCATAGAAGCTTGATAATATCATAAGTAGCTTCAATTTTACAATTTCCTTCAGTGTAAGTCTTGAAGTATTTCAGTTGTATTTCGTTTCGGTAATAACAACCTCTCTTTTCAGGTGGATAATGCTTTAAATCATCACTTGTGTATATTATATGAGGCGATACAGTAAGAAAGAGCCCTTTTTTAGATTTTTTAAATTTATATTCTTTCACGTTATAGACAGGAAATTCAGCAGGATTATGAACGTAGACCTGAAATATCAATATTTTATCTGCATTATAAGAAGTATGTGCGTTGCCATTAGGAGTAGGCTAATAGTACAAATGAAACAACAATAGATACAATTTAATAGCGTAGACCTTATATTTTTCATACACAGAACAAAAATAAATATTCTATTTGAGGAAAATAAAAGCTATCAGTTTGGAAAAGTGCAACATAGTTTTTAATGTCATAAAAGTTCGTTCTCCTTAGTTATCTCGGAAACCGCACATCATAACTTGTCCTCAAGTTCGAGGAGGGGTCAAAATTTCTCGGAATGTTATTATAGTTTTGACACTTGTGATGTAACCACAAAGAATCTTGTGCAATACAGTCGTTAGGTTGCCTAATTATAATTTGACATGTATGAACACGTCATAACAGGCAGTGTACGAGTAGTGTATCTGAACGGAGGTGGTGGAGTATGTTGTGATCAGTTGGTGCTATTTCACAGATCGAACAACGTGCAAACATCAAGTTCATCTGCTTTAGAACTTTGATAGCCTTAGAAACTTTGGTGCCATCGGATGTTTGGCTCTTCCCACAGCTAAAAATGGGACTTTTCCGTTTCGCCACGTTAGGAGAGACCAAAACCAACGCAACGTATAAAATTCCAAGATACCAAAAGAAGTCTTTCGTCAGTGTTTTCAGCAATGGCAAGATCGCTGAAACAAGTATATATGTGCTCCGAGGGCGCCTTTTCTGAAGGCAAATAACAAAATGTGTATGCTTATATTGTGGTAATAAAGAGCTAAAACAAAATTCTGGAAACTTTTTGACTGCTCGTCGTATATCATTTTGTTCAGTTTAATGTGACCTATCTATTTGCATATGTTCTACCTTTGGGCAATACTACAACTTAAAAGAATCTTTAAAAGTTATTCTTAATTTCTACCTATACCATATTAATCATACTATCTACTGCCATCTTGCTAGTGTAAAAATGAAAACCCTAATGAGTGGCTGCATTAGTATCAATTTTATCTTAATAGTTGGCGTGGTTATCGTATAGAATCAATTTCTTAAGTTTGAGAAAAAATTGGTTGTTTCCCAAATTTCTCCAGGAAGGGAAATATGATCAAGGGAAGTTCTAAATCATATTTTGCTTCTTTATCAAGTGTAAACAAAGTACGATTGAAGCCAATTTTTACCCAGTGTATACCAGAGCGTCAAGAGGAAGGGCTTTAGCTACACTTTTGGAAAACACATAAAACTATTTCTGTGGAAACTTAATCGGTTTGTGAAGAACAACGAAACACTATTCTGGTCGGAAATAGAACCAATTTTGATTTAAAAAAAAAAAAAAAAAAAGCGGAACCAGTTTTGAAGGAAACTGAAAACGAATGCGATCAAAAACCGAACCGGTTTTGAAGAAAATCAATAACGGGTTTCAGTGAAAACCGAACCGGTTTTGGAGAGTGCTATACAGAGTGCTAAGAAACTATTTGACCAAACTTCGGGAGCTGATTTCCGACATCGAAACTAGCAAAAAAAAAAAAAAAAAGTTCTCTGGAACTTGGTCAGTGATGGATAGTTTCGGCGATAAAAGGTGCTGAAAGCGTGGAAAAATTAACTTATAGGGTTGTAATTTAAAAACAATGCAACCTTGGGAGTGAGGTTTAGAACATGACACTCGAAATCATACTTGCTTGATTGAAAAGTGTATCTTTCAAACCTCCGCAAATTGTCTGCCAGGATTCCAAAAAGGAATGTACGGATTCCCTTTAACCTGGCAAGTAATTCTTACGTTCCTTTGAGGAATCCCTCGCAGACAACTGGCGCGAAGGTTTGACATACAAACATCAAAATAAGAAAAAAGTTCATATGAACCTATGGTCGGAAGTGCATAGTTTTAGTTGTAGGGTGCCAATAAACAGAAAAATTAACTTTAAAGGTCCATAGTTCCACTACTATAGGACAAATCGTAGTTGGGTCAGGGGTCACTGAGGAACTAATGTGTGAATTATCCAAATATCAATCTTTCAGAACCTTCGGTACTTGCACAATCATTTTTAGAGAGGCTGTTTAGGAATACTTGATCACTCTCAACCTACTTCTCTAAAAATTGGTGTGCAATTACTGGAGCATTCTTAAATGGATGTACTCCAGTATATGGTGTAAATTATGGTAAATTTTAGGTGATAAACAACTGTGCGTCTCTGATCAGCAATATAACTAAGTTTATATATATATATAAGGAAGCCCAAAAGTAGGTATACACTCCCGTCCCGTATTTTATATCATTTCTTATTGTTATCAAACAGGTAGACCTCTTATTATTTGTTCTTAACGTCAATTTACTTATAATTTAAACACGGAACGGTCGAAGCAAATAAATCCATAAACTAAAATGTTATACTTGATCAATACAGGAGTGTATACCTACTTTGCCCCTTACGAAAGCTTCCATTTAAGACAATGCTTCTTCACGAGTTGCGGACTCTGAGGATTGCTCGGGACGTTTGCGATAGAGCAGACGGTTGCAGCATTTGTTTTAGTTCAAGCAACTGCAATTACTTCGTGCGAAAGCTCCAATTTAAAGCAATGAGCTCGCAAGCAGTGGTATGACTCGGTGATACAACTCAGTTGCTGCATATGAAACACGAACAATGTGTCAATAATGAAAATCTATTGCTTTTGGGAAAGCGACATCCTCCAAGCACTGCAATGATAAGCTCTGTGCAAGATGTCATCTGAGCGCTACACGACAGATAGCATGTATTCTCGTTTTTAGAGCTCCTACAATGTCATCTAGGGATTGGAGATTAAATGTATTGCAACAGCAATTCAATTTATAGCAATTCATTTCCATGATGTGAGCGATTTTTCGATTTCTTAATGTAATAAAAAACTACAAAACATTCCATTTCCATATAACGAACTGTTATTCTCAGAGGGTTTAACACTATACTGTCACTAGGGTTGACATATCTTACGTTGCCGCGAAAATTTCACTTTTTTCTCACACGTATTTTCTCCACAACAACTAACTTCTGCACTTTTAGTAACTAAAAGAAATAATATCCCCAGATACTTTTAAAATATTTCTTATAACTTAGCGCGACTATTTTTTTCTTTTTCAGTTAGAGGAACTTATTTCTCACAAAGTCATTAACAACCCAATAAAACGATCCGTAAAGAGAAAATACAACACGTTACGTTTCTGTCTCCTTCTAAATCGGCGGAAGCAACTGACAATCGGACAAGACGGCCAGACAGTGAATGGACGGTTCATGTCAATGCATGTCGGGCCCACGCTGGGATAGATTTCTATTATTTACCTTTCAGAGTTTATTGAATATCCTATAATCAATATTTTACTCTAAACATTATTAATATGAAGATACTACATTGATTTAAATGTGTGAACTTATATAATTTTATTTCTAAAATCTTTAACAAAAGTTTGGCAAAAGGATATGTTAAATCTATCCGATAATTTGATTTTATGTTTGTCTAATAAAACAAGGATTACTATCCGTCCCATATTATCCAACCGTAGTCAATACTAACCTTAGTTTCGAACAAGTGAAATAATACTTGTGAAAGGGAATAACTTTTACGTTAGAGGTGTCACATTAAGATCTCAAAAACCAGCATTGAATCATTCTGTCATTTTGAACTAATGATTAAAATAATGTCATTGCCAACGCATATAAGCAATCAAAATATATTTAAAACAACTTAGTTAATTATACGTAAAACAATAAGCTAGAGCAAAACTTGTGTGAAACTATTGTATTGTCATTGGGACAAGTAATGTAATAAAAGGATTCTATAATAAAAACAAAAACACATATTCTGCACTAAATCTTCTTCATAGACTGCAAAGTAAATGAATCCGGACGATAATAATAGGAGAGAATTTGCTGTGGTATATATCCAGATGTTCTAAAAGTGGCGTCTACGGACTACACAGCATTATCCTACAAATCAAAATAAAGCGAAATTATATAATTATATACCTTTCGAGTCCTCGTCTATATTGCACAATATAGCAACGTTGCAGATACAGAATCTCATGAAAAAAAGGAGTGAAATGAAATTTTTAAGTATTACGTTCCACCGTTATGCCGGCTAGGCTAAAGGAGACGGTGATTATGACAAATAAATGAAATGGTGGAATGAAGAAAGTGGAAGGAAAGGGAAGAACCCCGAAAAAACCTACGCATACGGCGATTGTCCACCACAAAGTTGACTTGCCGCGGGCTGGGGTCGAATCCAAAACCCTAGGCACCAGGGGTGAACTCTCTACCATTGAGCCACCGCGGTCTTTGACGGATTCGAGGAGCAATGTTAATGGTTCCAAGTTAATCTGCAACTTTACCACAGAGTGAAATTTTGATTCCTCATAGCGGCTGAAGGAGGGAATATCATTATATAGCATTTTCACTTTATTTTGACCATTTTTATAACACCCGATATATATATGTATATATATATATATATATATATATATATATATATATATATATATATATATATATATATATATAATCAGGGTTGCAAATAAGCAACACAATTTTACTGGCATAAGAAAAAAGCTACTAGCCCACATCCACAATAGAAATCATTTACTTATCTTCGGTATGATATCAAATACTCGCCTGCACCGATGAACCACTTGCCCCCCGCGCGAGTGCTTATTTGCATCCCTGATATATATATATATATATATATATATATATATATATATATATATATATATATATATATATATATATATATATATATATATTGAATACATATAATCGAAATTAAATTATACATTAAGTATTATTGCTATAGAAAGTACATAATGAGCATCTGACTTACCGTAATTTTGTTCATTTCGTTTTCACTAAGATTTACCTTTGCACTGAAATGCCCGCTAAATGGTCGTGGATATGGATTGTGTATTAGTGCAGTTCCGTTATCTCTATCTGTTGCATCTGAATCTGAATTTTTATATCCATCATCTAAAGACCACATTAAATCATTCGTAGATTCACTGAAATAAAAATAAATAAATAAATAAACAACAGTGAAATCAAACTAATAGTTTCTTGATGACACTATTTAACGATATTAAGTAGACCTTACCCAGGCCGCTTTCACTTTTTAGTCCATTGATATGCATGGAAAATTAGTTCTTTGTTTTCTTCGAAATGAACCAGTCTTTTAAGGGGGCAGACAACTACAATGATACAAAAGCTAAACATTTTTCTTTTGCCTGTTTTTCGTAAGTGAAAAGAGATAATGAAACGTAAGTTATCGCAGCAATAGACAATGTTATTCTACACACGAAAATACGAATGAAAAGAATTTCCAGTGTTGTCATCTATAGAAATTACAATTTGGTCAGAATATGAATTACCCATTAATCTAGATTAAGAAAGCGGCTAAAATAATGAACTCAATGGTAATTGACGATTTATCATGTTGTCTTGCTTCCTTCTTAACTACATTTTAAATAATATTTGTGTTTATTTTGTAATAAACAGTATAAAACATATACAAATATTATTTAAAAAAAGTAGTTAAGAAGGAAACCAGACAGCATGATAAATCATTAATGAATGTTGTGTTCACTTCTAAATAATACTTGAACTTATTTTGTAAGAAACAGAATAAAATAAATAATTTTGTAATAAACAGTACAAAATAAATTCAAAACAAGTTTGCGTTATAGATAAGTTATCAAAATTGTAACAATGCTGCACGGGTCAGCATCAGATGTCATATTTGTGAAGTGCGGACGCGTGTTAATCCGTATGTTGTCTCTGGATCCATTATCTTTGCAGACCACTCACAACTCGCACAACTTTAGCTGCCGATATTGTAGGTTTTCCGCAACAATGTCAGAGTTGAACATACACTGTAATTCATTGGGTTCGATGTCCATCCACGAAGAACTGGGGAGTTCATGGCCCAGTGGATACGCCACTTCATTTGACAAAAACTGGGAAAATTCCGAAATTTGTGATAATGAGAGTTGATGTAAAAAAAAAAAAATGAATATATCTTTTTCAAATTTATCATTAAATATATTAAAAAGATCTAAAACACAGTTGAAATCAGGAATAGATTTATACGGAACATTCAATATGTACAATACTGTTTCTCAAATACTGAAACTATAGGAAATTAAAAAAAAAATAACAAACGCAATTAAAATTATTAGTTACTAATACATCTTATTAGTGATATCCAAATGAAATCCTGTAATGAAATGAAATGAAATCTTCTTTGCTGAAATTCTCAACCGAAATCAAGATTCTTGTTATGAGGTGAGTATAAAATTTGTTTCAAGTGCACTTTTTTATAGTGCACTTTGTTTAACTTTAGATTAATCCTTGAATTATAGTAACTTAGTTTAGCTCGTTTAACTTAAGTCTAATATATGTGTTTTATAGTCATGATTAATTTGTATTCTTTTCTTTTCTGAATGATTCGCATAACTGAGGTGTTATTCCTACACAGGCAAATACTGCGTCTCATCTTTTATCTTCATAAGTTAATTAATTATATTAATCATAATTTTAATATTTAACTTTAGATTAATCCTTGAATTATAGTAACTTAGTTTAGCTCGTTTAACTTAAGTCTAATATATGTGTTTTATAGTCATGATTAATTTGTATTCTTTTCTTTTCTGAATGATTCGCATAACTGAAGTGTTATTCCTACACAGGCAAATACTGCGTCTCATCTTTTATCTTCATAAGTTAATTAATTATATTAATCATAATTTACACCGTTACTACTCTTTTTTATTTATTTTCATCTCCATTTTCTATAATATTACTATGCATATTTTGTTTATTGTTCTTTTCTTAATTTCTTTTCATTATATCATATACTAATAGTATTCTTCTTCTTTATTACAGAATCGTAGCAACAGCAGAGTAAAAATCCAACAACAGAGAAAAAATCCTCCATGTTAACCTAAATTTCACCCTGACAAACACGACAGCCTATATCTCATTATATTATTAGTAGATGATAATCGTAAAACACATATACACATACACTTTGCTTCCAAAGTACCTTCCTTACTCCTTTGGGTTTACATTTTCTCGAACTGCGCGCATAAAATTTAAAGTCAGAAAATAACTGTAACCTAGATGCATTTATCGGATGATAAAACTTGTAATTTAGACGACGTACAATTTGTTATCTAGTATTATTTTTGTTTATTCATAATTTATAATGGTGGCAGAAAAACATGGGAGAGAGAGAGATTTCTTCCAATCTGAAATTGCTTAATGCTGCATGTTTTTCATAATAGCGCGGCAGTTTAGCTAGGATATTTCAACATATTGTGCTCTTTTTGATTAAAGCATCAAATTTGGCACAGAGGTATACCGATGTAAGATGAACAAATTTGGATGTGGAGCCATCGGCCAACTGGCCCCTGGCGGCCGTGATGACCATTTACCAAAATGGTCGTCAGGCAAAATGTTGACACCCGAAAGACAACAGAAGTTAGATAAAATTTGTTGCTGAAGATTTTAGTGAATATTTTGAAGAAAAGTATGCCAGATAATTTGTAAGTTATATTTATTTAGTTAATAATTTTACATTTCAGAGCACTCCCCATCGCAAGCACACAGTGATGTGCATTTCCAGACTGGCCTTCCTACGCTTGCACTTTTTCATGCAGTCTTTGCATTTGGAAGGGACGAGCTCCCAGCAGATCTTGGATGCTTTGGATAGCGTTGTCCAGAGAGGTTCATACACGCCGCTGGTCTTGATCCAACCCCAGTCGGTTGGTGATGGCAGTGTTGATGCAGGAACCAGGGTCTGACCCCAGACATGTCTGCCCTGATATCTGCCGTGTCGTGACAAAACGCTGTAACTTTGGCGCAGCAGTTTTGCGAAAAAGAGCCATAAAGTTTTCATCCGAAAATGTGATCTGTATCGTGTAGAACCAGTGTAACTAGGCAATAATGGTCAACCAATCAATTTTCACCAAATTTAATCACACAACATGCATTTACGTAACATTACATGTAACCACGTGTTTCCAAAGTCAAGATACATTGGTTCTACACGATACAGATAACATTTTCGCATGAAAACTTTACGGCTCTTTTTCGCAAAACTGCTCCGCCAAAGTTACAGCGTTTTGTCACGACACGGCAGATATACTGCTCTTGGGACGTGCTGCTCCAGGCTTGTTCTGTCATAATGCAGTATGATGAACCTTTCAATCATATGCACGGCGTCTTCATTAATACGATCTTGTGCAATGCAGAGAAGAGTGAGCGTCTGGGTGACCTCAGTTAGCGTTGCCCACATTGCCCATGCTGTCCTCTTTCCATGTCCGGTGAAGCAGGAGATCGTATCACAGCCCATCAAAGCATGAAACATCGGTACTTCGTGAAAAGGAAAAATAATCAAATTGAAGATGCTAATTGATTCACACTTTTAATGGCCCCAACATGACTAAAATGTTAGTTTTGAATGTCAGTCTGTCCGTTCGTAAATTCTGATGTATTTAACTCGTCATTTTCTCAAAGCTTCAGACTGGGATACTAACGTCCAGAATTACATGATATGTAAAATATATTAACCGTCACGCATAACACATAGCTGCAGACATTTATGCCAATTAATTTTCATGCGTCGAAATAACCCTCGCGAAATGTCATGAGCTTGCAAAGTACATTGTTGAGGATGACGTCTACCCTGGATTTCAATATCACCTTTGTCACAAGGTTTGCTTAGAAATTATTTTATAGGATGTGAGGCCAGATGACCTAGTTGACCATGCAACTGGACCACGCGCCTAATCCAATACCACGGAATTGCTTACTAGTCAGTTCAGGAACACCATATAATATTGAGGTCGTGGTCCCATCCGGTTCGATGTAATAGGGGAAGCATCCATCGTTCTGTAGCAGGAAAATGAATACTATGTCTTGTAACATTTCCAAATTCTGCTTACGTTCAGGATTGTATCGATAAATACTGATCCGTATTCCACGCCACATACAACTTCATCTAACCAGCTCCCTGTAGGTGTCCGTTCAATGAGAACTATGGTCACTCTAACATCGATGAGTTTGGAGGTTAATGTCTCTCCTAACACACATACATAGACAAAAGAAAACAAGAAAATGCCTTTAGGAAATAGAAATCCCATTTATATTAGTACCAGGAACAGGTGGAGAACTCCAGAAGAGCAACAGGGCTTTGTATCCTCGAAAAAGTTTTGCTCCTTGGAATTTATTTACTTAACTATGGTACTAATACATATTTTATTGATACTGTTAAACTTATTGTTGATTTGTGATCAGTATTAGTGTTTGGCTTACCACTATGAACCTTATGACAATATTTTATGTTTCACAAAAATGTCAATTATATATAGCCACGCCATGCAAAATTGATAGGGCTCTTGGATGGTGGTTATCATAGTTATGGCATGGCAGCTCCATTTTTCAGACATTAGCATCAGTTCTAGCCTTTCGTATATCGTTAGCGTGAAAATTATTTTCTCATAAAGAGATGAAGTTCTGTTGAGTGTCCATGCATAAAACGTTAAAATCACAACAAATATGTAAAATATGATTTTATAATTGAAATCAGAATTTTTTCAACGTTATTCGCTGCCCAATATGATCTTTCTCAATGTGAGAAACTCCTCCTCAATCCAGAATTCAAGGTAACTAAGAAAATTCTGTTGTTTTTGTGGAGGTCTGTGTTCAATTGGCCATCACACCGTGAGTTGAATGCGAATGGATATAAGACGAAGGTTAGTCGATGGTATGGGTATATCCAACATACATTGCGGCAGTTCAGCGAACTTGCGTAAGGAGAGAGTGAACATGGGACCTCCACAGTGCGTCATAAGGGCGTGTATGCTGTATGAGTTCAAATTGGGATCAAACGCCACTGCAGGGGGGCGGCAGATATGCCAGGCCTTTGGTGAGGGTGTCGTGATTACACGGACAGTGCAGCAGTGATTTAAGACGTTTAAGGACGGTGACGAAACACTCGAAGATGCACAAATCCTTGAAAGACCAACACATGTACAAAATGAAGTTTTTCAGGCAGCAACTGAGGCGAACAGTGATCAGAACTGGGAATACAATTCAGTGTGAGTCGATAAACCATTCGGCAGCTCCGTCATCAACTTGGGATGCTCTATAAGTTGAGTCGATGGTTCCCACATGATTTGACTCCGAGCCAGAAGGCAACGCGAGCAGACACCAATGTTTTTCTGCTGTCTCGTCTGAGGAAGGAGCCACTTCTGGACAGGGTGTTAAATGTGATTAGAAGTATGTCCTGTACGGGGCCCCACGGCGCCGTCATCATTGCTTAGCAACCCATGAACCAGTTAGAAAGCAGCCGAAACCATCACTGCACAGAAGAAGGTTCTCCTGTGTGTTTGGTGTGTGTTTGGCGGCATCGTGCATTGGAAACTGCTACCAGCTGGTATGAGCATCAGCAACTGTGTACTATCAGCAATTGAGCCGTGTTCAAGAAAAACTCAAAACCCTGGAGCCAGCACTTCTGAATCGCAAAGGGGGCGTCCTGTTACAGGACAACGCTAAGCCCAAGTGGCTATCATGACCCGGTACACCATTCTATGCCTTGGATGGGAAAACTATTGCATCCGTCATACGGACATTGCACTGTTCGATTATCACTTGTTCCATTCCTTGGAAAATCATCTTCTAGGATGACAGTTCAAATCCCTACTAGATATCCAAAATGCACTTGATACATTCTTCTCTTCACGGTCCACCAAGTTCTACCGCGATGGAATCCATGGCCTTCCATAACGTTGGCAGCAGGTCATCGATGCTGATGGGGACTATTTTTGATCTTCCAAGTACATCTTAGGCGACACATAGATGTTCGAATGTAATGGGTGAAAAAGCGACAGTACTTCCTTGGTTACCTTTATAATTATTTAAAGATTACAGTTATGAACTCGATGTACCCTCAAACATATGGCCTCAATCCCGATGTACAATGCTGAACTCAAAATGACAGACATTTCCTCCGTTTCGCAGAAATTACCTTAAGATTTTTTAACTCACCTCGTTGGTTATTGCTTGCAGAGGTGAGACGTAAGAAATTGGACCAGCGTTTTCTGCACGTATATTGCCATCTACTCAGACGCCTGACAACCACAATTGTTTTATTTGTGGCTTATCCTATAGCTATCATGTTGTCCTTTTGTCTGTGAACTCTCAGAACCGCCAGCCAAATTTGAATAGAAATTTGTAACAAAGTTACTGATGATCAGTTTTAATGGCTTGTTAAATTTAGTTGAGTTGGTTAAGGTCTGCAGCCATATTTAAGGTCTAACGCATCATATATTTCTAAAACTTTAGATAACTCTTTTTTTTTTTTAGGTGAATAATACCCGTCCTTATTTCGCCAGGGGATCTCAAGGTGCTGCACCTGATTAACACTGAAAAATTTGTACTACCGGCTACCGTTAATAAGCTAAGTATAATATGCTTTTGAAATTTCTCCATAATCAATTTAAGATGTCTCACTGACTTAATAAAGGAGTCAGTAATAGAGATCCTCATACCAAAAGTGAATTCTCTACCACTGAACCACGCAACTTTTTCACACTCGACCTTAGCCATAGGAATTAAACACACCTCTGATTGGTTGGAGTTTACGATTGTCCAAACCGTCTGGTGCATGTATTGTGTCTTATAGTAAAGGATAAAACTGTCACTTGTTGAAATTGAAGAAGCAGATGAGGTTAAATTTATATCATGGGAGTGAAGGTGGAACAAAACGAGTCCTGCGGGGTTTCTAATCTGTTACTACTACTACTCCTATTCATACTCCTACTCCTCCTCTTCCTACTATTACTACTATACTTATACTATGGATTCGTATAGCAAAACTGCACACATAAAGTAATAAATCACTTTTCTGAGTATTATTTTCATCATATGTTAATGAAAAGTGTGTTATGAAAATTAAAAAAAAAAAATAAAAAATAAAAATTTTCCGTGGACCACGTTTGAACCCACGAGAAAAGTGGTTATTATTAGCAGCCCGTTGCGCTATCACGCTCGGCACTACGAACGACAGAAACATTCGTTTATCTCTTTTATCCTCTTCCTATTTATCTCTTTATTTTCTTTCATTTTATTTAACAACTTCATGGGATTATTCCCTTACGTATTTACTAGTTTTAGTCACTTAACCTTCACACTAACCTTAGCACTCCGCCTATGACTAAGCTTTATAATTTATGGATGAATTAATCACACTCAACACATGTTTGCCCATCTTGTTCGTTCTGGAACACCCGCTCCCTTATGCCATTCATAGTATGTATCGAAATAATTAGTAACATCATCAGCCCAGGAACCTTAGTCGTACGATTAATAGCAAATATAATTGCAGGCCATCTCCTACTAACACTACTAGGTAATACTGGCCCTTCCTTATCACTATCCATGCTTTCACTATTAATAATCGGCCAAATCACTTTACTAATACTAGAATCCGTTGTTGCAGTAATCCAATCGTATGTATTTGCAGTTTTAATAACACTATATTCAAGAGAAGTTATTTATGTCAGCACCACAAAATCATCCCTACCATCTAGTCGACCAAAGTCCTTGACCACTCACTGGAGGCTTAGGTGCACTAATTACAACCACGGGCCTCACCAAATGATTCCATCAATATGACCCCTCTCTATTCTTCCTTGGTATATTAATCACAATACTAACTATAATCCAATAATGACGAGATGTAACTCGAGAAGGAACATACCAAGGACTACACACTATTCAAGTAACTTTAGGCCTTCGATGAGGTATAATCTTATTTATTATCTCTGAAGTATTCTTCTTTATTTCATTCTTCTGAGCTTTTGTTCATAGCAGACTAGCACCCACAGTAGTAATTGGCTCATTTTGAGCTCCTGCGGGGATTGTACCATTTAATCCTATACACATCCCTCTTCTCAATACTGTAATTCTCCTCGCCTCAGGAGTTACTGTAACATGAGCCCATCACAGACTAATAGAAACCAATCACACCCAAGCAACACAAGGCCTACTACTCACAATCCTTCTAGGTCTATATTTTACGGCCCTACAGGCATATGAATACTTCGAAGCTCCATTCACTATCGCAGACGCTGTATATGGATCAACATTTTTTATAGCGACAGGCTTTCATGGTCTACACGTTTTTATTGATTCCACATTCCTAGCCACTTGCCTCCTCCGTCATCTTTCACATTTCTCTCCTACACGCCACTTCGGATTTGAAGCTGCCGCTTGATACTGACACTTCGTAGATGTAGTATGAGTATTCCTTTAGTATGAGGAGGTGTAGTATGAGGAGGTTAACCTATTTAATATATTAAGTATATTTGACTTCTAATGAAAATGACTTCTACAACAGCAAGTAAAATATACCGTGGATTGTCGATTACGGGACAGATTCCTCTGAGTGGCCTAAAATACCGTCAAATCCTTTGAGTTTCAAGAACACAACTACTATTACCCAGGTATTACACTTTACATTAAAAATAATAGGGTATCTAATCCTATTCTTACAAATAATTTAATAGCTTCAAACAACCGAGCTCTTCACACTAAATAATAATTTCACCTAAAAATAAAAGAACAAAGCCCTCAATTTAAATTATAACTACACCTTAACCGTCAATCAGTCTTCCCTCCGACCCACACGTCTCACCGCGGCAGCTGGCACGAATTTCGCCGGGTTTTCCTGAACCTTGACTGCCTCAAACACTAATTAATAAACAAAAGCAAGTACTGCTACCAATTTCGCTCCATCATTCTCCCTCAAGGACTAATAACCTTTTCTACTCATTCCAAAGATTACATGCACAGCCAGATAAATAAGGGAAGAAAAGCCAGGATAATACTTTACCATTAAGATATAAAACTACCTAAAAAAACATTAATGTGTATTTAACCTTAATCAATAAGAATTAGTACTAAATGAAACCTTTGTCCCCCTTGTTATAGGATACATTTTTTTTCCTCAAACAAAATTGTATCCTATACAAGTATATTTATTTTCTCCTTACACATATGCGTTAAAAACTAGCATATACTGGATACGTTAAGCCTATTAATATACCTTTAGCCGGCACCTCAGGGAAATAAAGAGGATCTAATAGATTTTCAAGCTTTAATTATAATTAAAATATAGTGTTCCTAAATTTAATTAACCTATTACAATCCCATTATTTTTAAATTTCCATTTGTCGTTATAAGTAATAAATAAATAAGATGCCTGATTAAAGGGTTATCGTGATAGGATAAATCAAGTATTCTAATATACTCTTATTACATCTAAAAGAATTAAACTTTCACTTCTGACATCAAAAATCAACGTGCACCATACACTAAGATGTAGAAAGATAAGTTAAGATAAGCTAGTGGGCTCATACCCCGCATATGAAGATTTACTCTTCTCTTTCTAATGCTCACTAATCCTAAAACTTTATTATTCTCCACAACATTCATGCTAGGGACCCTCATTTCCCTAACCTCCCCATCATGATTTGGTGCTTGAATTGGTCTTGAAATTAATCTTCTATCAATCATCCCCCTGATTTTAAAGACCAACAATCAACGTCATACCGAATCTGCTCTAAAATACTTTTTAGATCAAGCTATTGCAAGATCTTTGCTTCTAATAGCAATTATTTTACTTTATTTGTGTCTGCAAACTGCAAACTACACATATGCAGTAAAACCTAGCATATACTCGATACGTTAAGACTATTAATATACCTTTAGCCGGTATCTCAGGTTAATAAAGAGGATCTAATAGATTTTCAAGCTTTAATTATAATTAATATACAGTGATCTTAAATTTAATTAACCTATTACAATCCCATTATTTTTAAATTCCCATATGTCGTTATAAGTAATAATTAAATAAGGTACCTGATTAAAGGGTTATCGTAATAGGATAAATCATGTATTCTAATATACTCTTATTACATCTAAAAGAATTAATATTCTATCATTCATCCCCCTGATTTCAAAGACCAACAATCAACGTCATACCGAATCTGCTCTAAAATACTTTTTAGTTCAAGCTATTGCAAGATCTTTGCTTCTAATAGCAATTATTTTACTTTATTTGTGTCTGCAAACTGCAAACTACACATATGCAGTAAAAACTAGCATATACTCGATACGTTAAGCCTATTAATATACCTTTAGCCGGTATCTCATGGCTACCTGATTTGTTTGATTTCTCCTATATGTATGCTGTGTGGTGAGAAACGGGTAAATTCAACCAATCAGAACCGCGTATTTAGCTCTACGGCTAGGGTCAAGAGTGATTAGAAAGTATGCCTGAACCTTGGTGGTGCCACCTTCACCCTTTTCTCCACCAACTTTGCCTCAAGTCTGTGGATTGCTAGTATTCATCATAGCCCTTAAATTAATTGTAACACCTTCACCAACATTATTAATAACGTTGACAATCTTGAAGTTTTAGTACAACTAAAATATATATGTAATATTATTATCGTTGTTGCAAATTAGAAAAGTTGTAGAATTTATTTCAAATAAATATACTTACTTTAATCTGTAGAAATGTTTAACATCCAACACATTAAAACTGTAACAAGCGTATCTCAACAAATCTTGGAAGACAGTAATATTATAGCAACTAACAGACTTCCGATTCCATGTACATGTATCCAAAAATCTGACCCGCTGAAATGAAAAATTAAGTATAATTACTACTAGAACATACACAGATGTTCTGAAAGTTTACAAAATTACAATCCTAATAGAAGCAAGGGTAAAAGTGGATCTGAAAGGGTAGGGGTATGCATTACCTCACGCCGTCCCGCGTGCTTAGCTTTTCCCATTGTAATTTTGTTAGAAAGGGGGAGGACCCCACAGATATTTCCTGGAAGCGAGGGGACGACGTCTCCCCGCGCTCCTCCACACTTTTACCTCAGAATAGAAGTAAATAATAATTGGAAGTTTTCTCTTCAGGAAACTCAGTAATAAACGAAGTGCTTATTAAAATAGGTATTAATTAAACGAATTGTTTAACAAATATAATACGAATAATCCATTAATACTATAGGATAAAGTGTGGAAGAAAATATATTATTGAAATGGAAATGAAGAACTGAATGAACAGTGAAACTAGCACTACACAATACATTTTTCTCGCTGAATATAGAGAAGGCACTCAAATCAAAACATAGAAATCAAAGTTTTGAGGAAAATGAGTCTTGAAAGTATAGATAAACAAATGATGAATGATTAAACATTATTCAAGAAATATATAATACCTACTACTTGCTGTGCATAGTATCCTAGTATCCGACATAGTGCAGATTCTCAAATATTGAAATTAAAGTTTTGAGGAAAATGTACTTTGAAAATATAAATGCACAAATTGTGAATGAAGAAAATTATACGGGAATTACACAATATCTACACGTCACTGAATATAGTGGGGACGCTCAAATTACGGATCGAAACAAAATTTGAGGAAAACGTGTTTTGTAAATAGGATGAACATATAGTAAGTGGTTAAAATTATGCCTGTACATGTACTCACCGAATGTAATAAGGGGACGCAAATCACAAGTCAAATTCAAGATTTTAAGGAAAACTTACCTCGAAAGTAAAGATTAGGGATGGCCAAAATTTTCCGGAATCCGGATTCCGGAAATTTTGTTTTCCGGAATCGGAAAATTTACTTTCCAGAATTCGGAAAAATTCCGGAATTCGGAAAAATTCCGGAATTCAGAAAAATTCCGGATTTCGGAAAAATGCCGGAATTCAGAAAAATTCCGGATTTCGGAAAAATTCCGGAATTCAGAAAAAATCCGGATATCGGAAAAATTCCGGAATTCAGAAAAATTCCGGATTTCGGAAAAATTCCGGAATTCAGAAAAAATCCGGAATTCAGAAAAAATCCGGAATTCGGAAAAATTCCGGATTTCGGAAAAATTCCGACATTCGGAAAAAATCCGGAATTTAGAAAAAATCGGAATTTTTCCGAGATCCGGAATTTTTCCGATTTTACTTTCCGGATTCCGGAAAGTAAAAATTCTGGAATTGGCCATCCTTAGCTAGTAGCTGTTAAAAGAGAAACAATAATGAATAGGCTATATATACTGTATTAATTTCTTGTAGTTGGATATGTCTTTATCATTTACGTAGACAATTGCTACTGCAGTTATTTACTACTTTATGAGAAAGGTCTTATTTTCACACACAAAAAAGTCGCCGGTATGTCTCAAACATTATCGCGTTCCCACCTGCAGCTGCTCCAAAGCACTGCAAACTACTTTTTAACCAGGCGAAAGGCAGTGAATGAAAATAAATCTCAACAAATACTCTAATAACATTCGCTTATTGTCAACATACCTACAGTGAGCGCAGAAAGTGTTCGTACACCGTGCATACTTTATATTGAAAACAGCTAGCATGAGAACGGGAGGTGGAAAAAATATATATATAACCAGAATTAAGACTACACATTCATACATTTTATTTCTATATACAAGAGAAAGGCCAAACAAACACAATCACTGTTTTGTTCAGAAGAAAAGAGAGAATTTCTTTTTTGTAAACGCAAAAAGTCACCGTACACTTATGCTTGAATTAATGCTTATAAAGTATATTACGTAATTTAATATTTTGTGGGATTACCCTGTGCGTTAATGATTGTCTGTAGTCTTCGTGGCATTGATTCCACGTGTAGTAGTTCGTAGTTCTGTAGCTTCGGGACTGATTATGTCCCATTCTTCTTGAATAGTTTTTCTTAGGCCTTCTTTAGTAGACAAGCTGTGCCTTCTGATTCTTGCCTCCAGAACAGATCATAGATGTTCTATGGGGTTCATGTCTGAGGATTGGGGAGGTGTGCGAAGCTGTTTCAAGGTATTATAGAGTCAGGGGCGGATCCAGAGGGGGGCGATCGGGGCGATCGCCCCCCCCCACAAGAGGAAACTTTTATTTTATATATAAATAAACCCATCCATAACAAGTTTGGAGCTCTTAAAAGTAGCAGTATTACCGCCGACCGCCCCCCCCCAGAAGTCCGTCCTGGATCCGCCCCTGGCAAACCTTGCAGACAGGCCTCGTTCAACAGTACAAACAATAATTGCGATGTATAATGTTTCTATCACTGTGCGAAACCATAAAAAAAAAAATAAAAAAAAAATAATAATAATAATAAAAAAAGAACTGGAAGACCAAGAGTGTTGAGTGAACAAGTTAAACGTTACATTATTAGGGAAAGAAAAAAGGTTCCAAAAAGTAGTGCTGTGCAATTGGCAACGGATCTGGAAACACGCGGTGTTAAAGTATCAGCCAGTACAGTGCGGAATATTTGCAGGGTATCATGGTTGGATAGCCAGGAAAATGTTCTGGGTGAACAAGACAAATCGTATAAAGAGACTAAAGTTTGAAAAAGAGTATAAAGATAAGGGATCAGGCTTCTTTCTGGAATAGGGTCATATTTTCGGACGAAAGTAAATTTAATTTTATCGAGACCAATGGGAGGCGTATGGTATGGCGCAAGGTGAATACAGAGATGAATCCTCAAAATCTCGTCCCTAAAGTAAGACACGGAGGAGGGTCCGTGCTCGTCTGGAGTTGTATGAGTGCCTCAGGAGTGGGTCGTCTCCACCTTATCGATGGAGTGATGATCCACAAAGTGTATATTAACATATTAAAGGAATATCTCCATACTAGTGCGCAGAAGATGGTTCTTGAAAACAATTTATTGTTCAGCAAGACAACGACTCCAAACATACAGCGGAAAATACTCGATTGTGGCTACTCTATACAGGGGCGGATCCAGGACGGACTTCTGGGGAAGGGGCGGTCGGCAGTAATACTGCTACTTTTAAGAGCTCCAAACTTGTTATGGATGGGTTTATTTATATATAAAATAAGAAAGTTTCCTCTTGTGGGGGAAGGGGCGATGGCCCCGATCGCCCCCCTCTGGATCTGCCCCTGAGGTTTGCTATCTTTCTCAAAGACTTACCCTTCTTATGCACTTTCATAATTACTTTTCTTGTCTCCTCATTTGTTTCTGTTCGGTTGCTTCCCATTTCGACAGCCCACCGTGCAGTTTTTTCACTCCTATTCACAACTAAACTCATTCTGTTACTCGTCATGCTATACAGAGGTGTATACTCAGGTGAATACTAGTGAACCCCGGTTGTGGTATCTTTGTTTCGTATTCGTACGTCAGGTGTACGATCACTTTTTGCGTCTACTCTATACATTTTCTACGGAATTTATTTACTTTCTGACCATTAAACTTGTCTTTGTGGTTCTTTATTGATATATTCATAAAGCTTAGTTTTCATTATTCATATTGTGTGTGTTATTACACTTCTTAAATTTTCTGTTTCTTTTTCGCAGGCATTCTCGTTTCAATAGCATAGGTGTACGAACACTTTCTGCGCTCACTGTATGTACAGTAAATACAAATTTATAATTTTTGACTTTACGAAGTATACAATGTAATTGTTCAATAATTAACATAAGCAGGCATTCGTTAATTTATATTAATATAATAGTTAACAAAACTAATAAGCGGGTGATTGATGATTCAGTGGTAGAGTTTTCATCTATGGTATTCTAACCCAGGACATGTGGGTTTTCGATGTCCGTCAGTGAAACAAACAGTCTCAAGAACTATCTGATGGATTACCAATCAATTTTGGCCATGATGTACAGAGTCAATAGTTAAGAATCGAGTTCCCTGATGAATGTAATATTCAAACCGGAAGCGGTACAAATCAACCATTTCCGGTTTTAACGTTAATCATTATATAGTAAATATGGTAATAGATAGCGAGAAGCGGTTTCCAGTAATCGACATATATAACATTCATGTAGATAGAATGTTACCCAGTTTGTGCATCTGCTGAAAATAATGAGCTTAGGTATTTAGAGAGCATTTTCCGCTTTAGAAAATGTGTGCTTGGTAAAGAATGTAGAGAATTAGCTGAGTCAGGCACGTAGCTAGAATATGGTAATAGGAAGAATGATTGAGCCCCTGTCACGAAATACTGTGGTTATTTACCAGGGGCTCAATCATTCTAAACTATTTTATTGGCAACATATATTGGTTCGTTTAGCCAAGATTTCTAATGGGGGCATGATATGAAATACTGTGGTTACACACCACAGGCTCGATCAATCTAAATATTTTACTGACAACATACCCATATTGATTGGTTAGGACAATAAAATGAGGATATATTAGTAAGTATTTTAATAAGAAGCTATGAAGAAATCTCGAGTAAAAGAATATAAAAAAAAGTATTGAAAAAGATATCGTCTTCCGAGGTCATTCGAACGGTGTCGAGAATTTTGCGTCTGGGAAATTTGCGCCCTACCTCAAGAACAGGGAAAATTGCGCCTGCGATGTACCTCCACCGGAAAGTTTGAGCCCTGCGAAATAAAAGAACCTATTGGAGCTTACGCATTTCCTCGGAGGGGCTGACATTACAGCATAAACAATCCTCCCCCCACAACCATGCCATTTGTGATTTATTTTCATTGTGGCTATATAAGGGGAGAATAAACTTCAATATAAGCCAAAAGAACACAACGGATCAACGCAATCACTGCTTCTTCCAGAGATGATTTTGGGGGAACACTGGCCTCCCCAGAGCTCTCAGAGTGCCCCCTCGGAGGAGACCAAAATAATACGTCTATAATATAATAATAAATAGAATAGTACCAGCAGTGACCCCCCTCCGGAATACTAAATGTGCCCCCAGGAACATTTTTCCTGAAAGAACGACTGAACGCAATTGTGTGTTTGAAGTGTAATTCCAGCAAGTAAACACACTGTACATAGTTTTCTTGATAATATTACTGAACTGATTTTACATTCACTTTACATGTTCTTTTCTATATTTTGTGTCCTGAAAAGCCAAACAACTCGCAAGGATTGTGAACAGAGATATCTGGGTAGAGCCAAACAGCCTTTTGTAGATTAAATTATACTCTTTGATTATATTAATAAATAATTATATATCAGTCATTTATACGTTTATTGTAAATTTTGTAGTATAATGAAAAATTGTATTTGTATGGATTGCCCTTTAGTGAACTAAAATTGTATTTTTTTCATTTGTTCGGAATATTATAACGGATGGAGTAACTCACTGAGACGATGAGAGGCAAGCCTAGTTCAAGTGCGGGTGGAAGTTACTTTACACAATACAATAATAAGTTGAATTGTAGGGCGCTAACATCCCAGTGTAAATATATAGCCGGCGCATTTTCCCCTCTTTTTGGGGTAGGGCGCAAACATCCCAGTGCAAATATATTGCGAGCGCATTTTTTCCTATTTTTGTGGTAGGGCGGAAATTTCCCGGGCGCAAAATTCTCGCATTCAAGGAAAATATAATGTCCGTGAAGTTGACAAGCCACTTATGTCAACTCCAATTTCGACTTTAAACGTCGCTAGTGCTACGTTAGTGTTCGATAGTGATGCAAATCGTTAGTACTCCAACTGCATGCCAACACGCCCACTTCTAAGAATCATCTCAAAAATGAGGTTAACCGTTAGAGCAAGTAAGTGCTCATTGGTGCCATTAACATTAACGTTAAAGCCTCCATCGTACGGCCCTTTGAGTAATAATAACACCACGTTTTTTGCTAGTCTCAATGCGTCCCTATATTCTCGCGAACATTCTGACGCGCCCAAGTTAGTTACTTTTTTTTGGGGGGGGACTATTGTTTATCTGTTATTGTTTATTGTTTATTGCTAGTCTGCAGAGTAGTCCTTACATTAATATGCCATTGTCCTTGATAATCATTGCGTATTTACAAGCAATTTGTTATTACTGTTAGAAGATATCAAAAAACAACAGATAAAATCTACTACTTAACGGTTCATATTTTTCTTTTACAGTACATAAACGATTAATAATAATAATAATAATAATAATAATAATAATAATAATAATAATAATAATAATAATAATAATAATAATAATAATAATAATAATAATAATAATAAGACTATTCCAGCATAAAAGTTATCAATTGCATCACACTGGCAACAAGCGACGCATATTTTAACTTCATAAAAAATCGTTTCTCACGATTTTCTGGAAAACTACGTATGATAACATCTTCATTATGTCAAGTTGTTTATCTCAGTGTGATATATGTCTTACCTCTGGACAATATCACAGTAAAACAAAAATTAAATATTAGGAGTACATCGTACTTTTGGACTACATCTCATTAACCATGGGAAGATTGAGTAGTGTATACTTTAGGATGTAAGTTTCAGCTAACTTGCATCATATATTCTTAGGATTACAAAAAGGAAATTTGTTCGTTTGCATTTGAACAAAATTCTTAGGATTACAAAAAGAAAAAATAATTTTTCCGAATTCCGGAATTTTTCTGAATTCCGGATTTTTTCCGAATTCCGGAATTTTTCCGAATTTCGGAATTTTTCTGAATTCCGGATTTTTTCCGAAATCCGGAATTTTTCCAAATTCCGGAATTTTTCTGAATTCCGGATTTTTTCCGAAATCCGGAATTTTTCCGAATTCCGGAATTTTCCGATTTTACTTTCCGGATTCCGGAAAGTAAAAATTCCGGAATTGGCCATCCCTAGTAAAGATGAATAAACAATGAATGAAGAAAATTATTTAAGAAAGCAAACTGGAGAATGTAAATTTTATAAGACTTCTGAAGTAATACCTTTATAAGAACTACTTAAAACTTTCTTCTCCCTGAATATTGTGGATACATTCAACTCAAACATCGAAATCAAAATTTTGTGGAAAACGTGTTTTGGAAATACATATGAATAAAGTGAATGAAGAAAACAGCATAGAAAGTCAACAATTCTTATTCCTTACTGATTATTATTATTATTATTATTATTATTATTATTATTATTATTATTATTATTATTATTATTATTATTATTATTATTATTATTATTATTTGGATAATCACATTTTGTGGTAGGAAGATCTGGTTGGTGACTTTATTCATAATTGGTCGGAGACTTTGCTTGAATGTCAACCCATATTCGACCATAGATTTGTGAATACTAAATCTATCACTGTGTTTTGATACTGCATAGCAAAATTGAATTGTCAACTCTTGAAAGAGTTCCTTTTTTAAAATTCTGTTTCAAAACCGTAAACTCTTATCCGGAGTCTACTACCAGCGGTTTTGCTGGTACTAATAAGTCATGCCTTGTTGTTGGTAGTCTTCATCTATCCGAGAAATTAAAAAAGAAATCGAACACATCAAGACACACAATACCAGTGACAGTGTTCTCCATGAAGAAATAAGGACCGTACACTTTCTAAGAACACTTTCTAAGGAAATAAGGACCGAAGTTTCTAATGACACAAAACACCTTTGCACTGTCACGGACATGTTCAATGGTTTGACGTAGGTTATCGCTGCCCCAGATTCTGTAGTTGTGGGTGTTCACCATGCCACAGGTATGAAATGTACTCTTATCGTTGAAGATAATTGTGTTAAGGAATGTCCCGTCTTCGGTCTAAGGAATCGGATCCAACATCTCCACACGGAATTCTCCACACAGTGCTGAACTGAGGAGAGGTATCGATGTAGGTCGGTGAGGCCTGGAACAAAGTCGGCGTTCTAAAACATCCCAAATGTGTTCAATAGGATTGAAGTCAGGACTCTGTGCAGGCCACTTCATTACAGGGATGTTATGGTCTTGTAACCACTCCTCCACGGGCCCTGCAGTATGAACAGGTGCTCGATCGATTTGAAAAATGCAATTGCCATCCTCGAATTGCTATTCAACAGTGGGAAGCAATAAGGCGCTTAAGACATCAATGTAGGCCTGCGCTGTGAGAGTGCCACGCAAAGCAACAAGGGGTGCAAGCCCCCTCCAAAAAAAACACGATCACACCGTAACACCACCACCTCCGAATTTTACTGTTGGCACTACATACGCTGACAGATGACGTTCACCGGGCATTCGCCATACCCACACCCTGCCATCGGATCGCTACATTGTGTACCGTGATTAATCACTCCACACAACGTTTTTCCACTGTTCAATCGTCCAATGTTTACGCTTGTTACACCCAGCGAGGCGTCATTTGGCATACACCTGCGTGATGTGTGGCTTATGAGCAGCCGCTCGACTATGACATCCAAGTTTTCTCACCTCACGCCTAACTGTCATAGTACTTGGAGTGGATCGTGATGCAGTTTGGAAATCCTGTGTGATGGTCTGGATAGATGTCTGCCTATTACACTTTACGACCCTCTTCAACTGTCGGCGGTCTCTATCAGTCAACAGACGAGTTCGGTCTGTTCGCTTATGTGCGGTATGTGTCCCATTATGTGTCCACTTCACTATCACATCAGGCATAGTGCACATAGGTATGTTTAGAAATGTGGAGATCTCGCGTACAGACCTCTGACACAAGTGACACCTAATCATCTGACAAAGTTCGAAGTCCGTGAGTTCCGCGGAGCGCCCCATTCTGCTTTCTCACTATGTCTAATGACTACTGAGGTATCTGATAATGACTACCTGGTAGTAGGCGGCAGCACAATGCATCTAATATTGAAAACGTATGTTTTTGGGGTGTCTGGATACTTTTGATCACATAGTGTATATTGTATAGTTTCAAGTGTAAACGTTTACGTAGCACTCGCCAAACTGTCTCTTATGGAACGCCTGTCTCGCGAAACGCACGCCACATTGAGTTTTTTGGGGACTAGGCCGAAAGCTTTACCTAATCTGTTCTCCAACAGCATCAACAACGGGTGTGCGACCTGGTGATTTCACATAACGAACAGGACAACCAATCTCCACGAAGTTTTTGTGCCAACCGTAAATTGTAGGCCTGTTTGAAGGTTTCTTACTTTGTTCCCTATGAAATCTACGCTGAACAGCTATTATAGAGTTCGTTTCATAAAATAAGAATACATACCTAGCTCACTCAGAACCAGTGGAAGTCGCCATTTTAATACACTACAGTGGCGCTAGCGGTGGTGGAATGTGATACTACGGCATTACGTGAGTCAAACTTGAAGTGTTTTGCTACAACTTGACACCTTTATCCATTCTCTAACTTATTTCAATGCAATTTGATATGGTTTCAAATGTGTAAAGTCCGTTTTTGACTCACCGTGTATCTAAAACCCAAAATATAGTTTGGCTACTACATATGTTTGAAATTCTAGAAATTGCTTAATCTCTTTATAAATGAAAGTTCTGAGTTTGTATATGTTTTGTATATAAAATATCACACAATTAGATATGTAGACAGAACATATATATATATAGCGTGGTCCGGAAGTGGGTGTACCCCTAACTGGTGTTTTCTAACGGTTTTAGGTTTTACCAATATTTGGTAACATTGCTTGGCATTGTCTGGGGTTTCATTTACTAACAAGTAAGAAACACTCCATATCACACAACGCAGGAATTACGAGCAGCTGTGGAACACGCCTTCAGCCTCATGACTCCGGAGTATCTCCGCAAAACACCTGCGAGAACTTGGTGCAGAATTCAGCTGTGTTACGACATGAATGGTAATCATACCGATGTTTATGACTCTTAAGATTTCAAGGTAACGTGTACAGACATTCTACCATAACTAACACTATACTGTTGAAACAAAAGGGAGTACGCCACGTTTCGGACCACCCTGGATATATATATTCAGGGGTTGGACAAAAAATCTAAAACGTTTGCAAAAGTGTGAAAATGATACCTATTATGGTGTGGGGCCTCCTTTTGTATTCAAAACAGCTTGGATCCGACGTGGAATGGACATATACAGCTCCTGAATCGTGGTGTGTGGAACTATGTACCATTGTTCCTCCAAAACATGCTCCAGTTCCTTAAGGAATGCTGGTGGAGAGTAATGAGACCGAAAACGCCTTTCTAACTCAGACCACAATGGCTCAATGATGTCCTGATCTGGTGATTGTGAGACTCAGGGGAGGTGTGATAGCTCCTCAATCCGTGATTCCACCGTTTTTGCAGCGTGACAGGGTGCCAAATCATCTTGGTAGATGCCATCACCATCAGGAAACAATATTTGGGCCTTGGGTAGAACCTGGTCCTCCAAAATAGCATCATACGCCTTAGCATTCATCATTCCATGCAGGGCTATGATGGCATCTGCAGAAAACCACGATACCACTTCCCATACTGTAACAGAACCACCCCCATGCTTTACAGTTGGGAGCAGACAGTCTGCATCGTAGGCTTGCGACGGTATTCTCTATACGTAAACACGACCGGTTGTTGGAAACAAGGTGAAGAGCGATTCATCGGACCACATTACGTGTTTCCACTGCTCATGAATCCACGCCTTGTGGTTCTTGCACTACTGGATACGCCTCTTCACATTTACTGCTGTGACCAGGGGTTTAGTGATAGCGGCCCTGCCATGAATTTTCATTTTATGAAGTTCCCGTCGCACTGTTTTCGATGAAACCAGGTTCTGTAGGCCGACATTGAGTTCAGACGTAATTTTCATTGCAGTGGTCTTCTTTTTAGCTGCTACAATCCGTTTCAATGCCCTCCGGTTCCTATCTGACAGGATTGTCTTTCGAACACTGTTGTGCTTTGCAGACGTCGTTTGCCCATGAATTGTGTATACCCTCGTGATATTGGACACAGTGCCTTTCGATATCCCCACAACGTTCGCCACTGTTGCCACTGAAGCTCCAACCAGTCGGGCATCGACGATCATGCCTCTTTGGAAGTCTGTCAGATCGCCCATTTTACCGCACCACTTTCACACCACGACACTCACAGGTGAACTGGTTACTGCTGATGGAAGAGGAAGGTCCACAGGACACATTGAAAACAAAAACCGATCGGTGACCGCAACACATGTTGTACAGTAGAGGGCCAAACTTACGTCTCTTGTGTGAAGTGTTTTTTAGATTTTTGTCTTAGTGATACAAGTAGTTGGTAGATACATTATCACGATAAATTCATTCGAATTGGAAGCAAAATTCGTTGGGGTAAGCTCTAATGCCCCTATTCTACGACTGTTTAAGTTCGAAAATGTTATTATTCCCCTTGTTTATATTTATTTTTAATATTTCTGCGCAAAGAGCAGCTTGCTTGTGTCTCTTTACTCCTCTCATTTTCATACCTTCATTCTCACCGTCGCGCCGTGACTAATCTGATTGTGTAGAAAAGCGTGATTAACTAAGCAAACTCATCATCATCAAAACGCCGACACATGTATTTCAAACTTTGTCCGTTTCTGACTTTGAAAACGCTCCTGCGTACATAGTAAGTGATTACTCGGCACCGTGTATATTACATCGTCACTAACAACTCATATATAATAATGTCCTTTAAATGAAAATAAAATCTTGTTGTGACTCTTATTGAAGTGTTTGAATTGAGAGCGGAGCGAGCAAGAAAGTTTTTATGAAATTATTTATTTGCAGACCGACAACTATAGATTTAATAGGGTACCAATACTTTTTGAGGGCGACTTATTGTTTACTCGTTTCTATTACTCTTCTTTCCTTCTTCCTCATTCGGAGCCTTTTTGTTATCAAAGCCCGAAGCGACCGTCTCGTTCTCCCCCCCCCCCAGCTACGGCTCTGGCAATTATTAGTTACTTGGCGAATACAACTAAGATTGAATATATAGTTCTGATTCTAACAACATAGTCTAATACTTATCTTGGATTCTTCTTCTTTTCCTATTGCCACTTGGTAATGTTCAATTCAGAACATATTATTGAAGTATTATGTTCAATAGTAATACTTCATCAATAATTGTATTAATAAAGAAGAAATTGCCTTAGTAATGATATGATAGAAAGATTAGTAAAAGGTAGAAAAGACAAATTACTATTGGATGGTTATGGTAAAAATGTAGTTTTAACGTTAAAACAAAGGTGTTATAAAATACTGCTTCTCAGCAAATTACTCCTAGTATCGATGGAGTTTTTTTATGTAATGAGACTCACTATTATATGAGACAAGCTAATGGATTATCACATATTTAAGATTATTTCTAGCTTGTTTATATGTTAACAGTTTGTTTATAAAAATATATATCACTAAATTACAATCTAAGTTAGGGTAGAACTAGATCTACTTACATCGTACTTCTTCTTCACCCGTGATTTTGTGCTTTTATTAATCGGTTTGCTGAAATATAATGAATTTACATGTTATTTAATTACTTTTCTTGAGTCAGATTGTCTTAATTTCTATCTAAACTGTCATATATTTCCAGTTATGTTAAAAGAAGCAAAATATTTGTAATCTCACAGATATTTGGAATTGAAACTGGAATGATACTGAAAACAGCAATATATACACATGAAAATTTCACGGATGCCTTTCTCTAAGAAACAGTTCAAAAAGTAGTGTTATTCTTTAACATAAAAGATAGGAAGTTAAATAAAGGGAATATGATAATTCCGAGGATGTTATACTATTTTACAATTCTGTCTCCAACTATCATTCACTATCGTAATCTATGAGTAAGAGTTCCTTGCTATTCCTTGCTATTTATCAATCTCATATTTATTATTAACTCCATGGATATCCTAAGTCTTACTCAACATATACGTATATCTAGACAGATTATATTAATTCAACATTATACCACAACTTCCAGCCAATACTTCTATTATCATTATAAATTATCCTAACATCATATTCACACCAATAACTGATATAACCTTCCTCACTAGTCTAGTGGCTAATATGAATCTCTTTAGTGTATGCATTCGACTTCCAGTGTGAGATCAAATTTCACCTTAATCTGTAGGTCCACAGACCTATTCCACCATTGAACTTTCAAATTTTCACTCTGCACTTTGCAATTAGCAGCAAGGTTTGTGTTCCACGAAAAGATATTTCTGCAAAGTGAAAAGTGCAAAATGCAAAGCGAAAAGTTGCGAAGACTTTGCAGAAATATCTGATTTTTGTTCGACCATCATCTTAAAACTGAAAACTGCAAAGCAAGAGTTTGCAAAGTTTACAACGATAAAATCAAAATGTATTCTCACTCTGGTTCCTTATTTTTTATAATAAATACGAGCCACTAAATAACACAAATACCATTCCGTGGTTTACTTCCATTTATTTATATATCTTGATATTTGGTTGTCCTGCCAACGTATTCAAAATCTCATTATTTAAAAACACCTACAGATATATGAACATGTTTATATATTAACATTATAATTATTTTCTTTCTCTTCTTCTGATATTAAAAATCAGCCAGCCTAGTACGAAATATACAATGTACCGTTGTATATTATGGCGTCCGACGGACTTTTCTTTTTATTCATTAACTTCATACAAAGAAAAAGAATTCTGGACCGTTTACATATACAAGTGAATCGTTCGAGTTTTCAAATGCACCTCGTATATTTAAAAAATTACAATTCATATAACTATACATATATTATACTTAATTTTATCACAATATTCTTATCATATTTATTATATTCATATATTTTAAATTTTTGTCATAATTTTCATTTACTTATACATTTCAACGACGATTAGGCACATTCGAAATTAGATTAACAAGTTATTTAAGTCCTTTTTCGGGTCCATTTGCAAGTTATTTAAGTTCTTTTTCGGGTTCATAAAAATGCTTGTTACAATTCAATAATTATCTACTTAGGCATCATGAAGAAGGTGTTGAAAAAGATGTATGTGATATTCATATAGTCGTTCTTTGAACACAATATGATCGAATATAAGATGTAGTTAAACAAAATATAAATTAAAATTGAAATATCGAGAATAATCAGGACATAGCATAAGAATTAATGTCTTATTAACATCATAACATGGATAATGTGATTGGTATTGCATTTTGTCAATCATAGGAAAACACATAACATTACGATATTTGTAGACATAATTTGAGTAATTGCGATCATATACATGAACTCAAGATACGAACAACACATGAAATCATAATAACATTTGAAGCAAAATCAATTGAGTACGGTCCACTCAGACGCCCTAACTCCAATCTAAGTTACACGTCCAACAAATTCCTTATAGAAAACAAAACTTATTAACTTGCATATATATCCTCGCATTACAAAGATGCTTTTAAAACATACTTTATAACATGAAGCACGAATAATACTATTAATATTGCGTTTTGCAATCATAGTAAAACACATAAATAATATGAAGCACAAATATTAAAGAAAACACATAACACTAAGACATATGCTGATATAAATTGAATAATTACGATCATAGACACGAAGTTCAAGATTAAATAACATAAAATAAGATACAATAAACAGATTCACATATCCATAAAGTATGTTCATTTTTCCTGTCAATCCATGTCACATCAACACAATCTATCCCAAGTCATGGTGTCTCATAGCTTCAGTTAGATTACATTGTATTCCACATTCTTGGGTACTTTCTTGTCGATTATGCATTGTTACAGCATTCGGATTTCTATGTATGTAATTACTGCCATCTCTAAATCTCCTATCAATGTAATTTCTGCCATCTGTACCTCGATTTTGCATAAATAAGCGACGATCGTTATTACTGCTGAAATTCCGGTTATTATTTCTGAAATTCCTGTTTACGATTCCATGATTCGGTTGCGTCTGATTACCGGTAGCATTGTTTATTCTGCTATTAAAAGTATTTTCAGATTGTATACTTAAGTTGCGCACTGGAGCATATTATATATGACCACGACCGGAATTGCCTTGACCTCTGTCCTGCCCTCTATTAATGTTTTGTACTACAAATTGGCTTTCATAATTCTGGACGAGCATTATCAAATAGTTGAAGTTAACACATTGTGCAGACATTAAAAGGTGTTGTAATCTAAAAGGCAATAGTATCCGCATAGAAGCGATGATTCGTGATTCTGGATGACTCGGATTTAACGCTCTTAACTCGTTAAAAGTAGAAATCACAAATTCTGTAATATTCCTATATAACTTGGGGTTGAAGGGTTTCGATTTTAACAGCGCGTCTCTATTTGCTATCATAAAATCGTTTTCATAGTTAGCTAACAATGCATTTTTAAAGTCGACATAAGTACGAAGATTACTCCTAATGGCCTTGAATCAAGTTAGACATGGTGGCAATAATACATGAGGCAGTAACTTCAAATATTGAGATTAATCTACGCCCATTAATTCGCACTCATCCTCGAATTTTTCGAGAAATCCCCTCGCAGTTATATCTTCCGGTACACCACTAAATTTTGTAAGTGATTTCACTTCACTAAATCGCAAAGATTTACTTGTATTAACCCTTAAATACCTGTGATGTGTTCGCTTCTGATGAGATGATCGTCTCACTCTTCTTTTCCCTTCTGTGCTATCTTCGTTACAACTCGAGGATTGGTTATCTTCAAGAATTGTTCTGGGATGTCGTGTAGATTCCCAACCGACAGATGTGGGATGTACAGGATTCATGTGCCCACCATCTTGAACTGCGCCTTCTGGCATACGCTTTTCTTTAATTAAATTCAATTCGTCCTGCAATCGTTTAATTCGGTTGTCATGTTCTTCTACCACAGTCTCAATAGCATCCACAGAGTCTTGAATCCCAGTACACCTTTGTACTATCTTGCCCATTTCATCATCATAATGTTCGAATTTGACTATGATATGTTGGTTCATTTGTTGCAATTGTTGTTGTAAACCTTCATTACGCTGTTGCAGTTGTTCTGATCGCTCATCAAAATGTTGGGCTTGCTGGTTTGCCTTTTGATCCAACCTTTCCAACTGCTGGTTTACTTTAGCGAGCTGTTCAGCTTGATCCTGGGCTTGGGTCTTAATCTGCCGTGATATTTCCTTTAAAACTTCCAGCATATTGTCAGATGAATTTGCTACGGGGTTGTCTATTGTTTCACTATCGGTAACATTAATCTTGTTCCGATATATAATTCTGCCACTTCTTAGATAGGTACAATTAAGGTGTGGGTCAATCTTGACCGCTTTCTACTTTGCTTCAAAAACGATACTTTCCACTTCCTTCTCAATCTTCCCTGGGTTTCGGCACCATTTACAACGATAAAATCAAAACTGTATTCTCACTCTGGTTCCTTATTTTTTATAATAATTACAAGCCACTAAATAGCACAATACCATTCCGTGGTTTACTTCCATTTTATTTATATATCTTGTTATCTGGTTGTCCTGCCAACGACGTATTCAAAATATCATTATTTAAAAACGTCTACAGACATATGAACATCTTTATATATTAACATTATAATTATTTTCTTTCTCTTCTTCTGATATTAAAAATCAGCCAGCCTAGTACGAAATATACAATGTACCGTTGTAAGTTGTGCCGTATTTTGAAAAGAGAAATTTAACTTTGCCTGAATGACTAAGAGCTATTGCCGTTTAAAAATGGTTTGGAGATTATTATATACATCAAATGATGTATCAAGTGAGGATGATATTCCTAAGAAAGTGTATAAAAATTGAATCAACTTCCATTCAATGAATTTATTTCAGTTTAAAGAATGCTTTCGTTTAACAAGTAAGCAAGTAGAATTTGTATGGAGCACATTGGGACGGCTTTGGAAAAAACAACAAAACGTCATAAAGTCCTTACTGCAAGACAACAAGTATTTCTTTGCCTTCATTGGCTAGGAAATGGTGCTCAAATGCACGGTGTGTCAAAAGCAACTGTTTATAGAACATTACATGGTTTCGTTAACTCTATTATCAACATTATGTTTCCATATATAGTATGGTTTTGGTCAACTTGTTGTCTTCAAATGAACCAAACAATATATTACGTTTTTTCTTTGACCACTTGAAGAACTGATATTTTCTTCTCATCAACTTCTTTTTTTTTTATTACTGAAATAATTCACTAAAATTCCTATTACAAATCCTTGCAAATTACTAAACAGAAAACAGCACCTAAAGTCGGACTTCAACATTCAACTGTTACATTGCAAAGACTTTGCAACTTTGCAGTTGCAGAACATCAAGTTCAAAATCCTTCAAGAATAATGGTGAAACTCAAAAACTTTTCACTTTGCAAATTTTGCAAAGTGAAAAGTTGCAAACTTCAATGGTGGAATATGCCTCAAGTCTCGTATAACCTCGGAGTTGAAAAAGAAACTAAATTTTAATCAAAGCAATCAACCAACTATTTAATAAATATCAGATCTATCAGTGATTTTCTCCTTTTTCTATTTGTAATCCTACATTACACAATGTATTCCGAAATTATTCACCAATGCTAGCTACAAAAGTTACCATCCTATTATTTGGAAACTCTCAAAATTTTCTCACAACTGAAAATGTAGTCATATTATTTCAATGGAAATCGTTAATCAAACTCATTCGACTTCCAATATTAATATCTTGGAAATTGTTCACAAAACGAATTTTCGAAAAAAAAATCCCCAGTTAACGTAATAGTTTTTTCATATCTCCGAAATAGTAAATTTAGCCACATTTCATGGCAATTGCTACCCGTAACTGATGGGTTCCTACAATTACGTTTCCCAAACGAATTCCATAAACGATCGTTCAAAAAGTTAAACTCTAGCTAAATCGCTTTCGCGTGTCTTTTAAAACTTATTCGAGTATTCACTCATTATTTTTTTAATTATTTAGGCAATCTGGAAAATGAAACGAAAAATGATGATTGCTTATTTTTCACAACCTACTTGCAATTTTTTACGCGTCAGTTTTATGGATTCTAAGCATTGTGATATGTCTCCTGTAAACAATCCGTTAAAGATTTCACTGAAATAGTTCCTATCATTTATGAGATAATGAATACGTAGATACACTACCGTTTACAATTTCTTTATTGATATAGATATGTAAAACTGTATCACAGATTAATTCTTCAAATTTTGACATCCACTTATACGTAAGTAGCCTATATCAAGTTATAAAAGTAAAATATATTACATATTTATGAAAGCCTATTCACGATCCAACAGTTTTATAACAACGAAAATCTTACTTGAAACTAGTTTAGAAAGGAATAATAAATAGGGTATATATCGACATAAAAATTGCTCTAGAACACATAGACAGGGAATGAACACATTTAGGATGCAAGATTATGTTTACTAAAGGAACCATATTCACCATAAACTGTTTGAAACTAAAGATAAGATGGAACTAGTTCTTTACGTAGACTAGTGCATGGAGTGTTGACTACCATGCTCAAGGATATGACCGATTAGAACCGTCTTATTCTAAAGCCATTATATCTTAACAACTTTAAGTGCGAAGCTTAACCATTCTTTCTTAGTTAGTTTTTAAGAATCGACGTACAAACTAACTAACTATTAGTGACACATTCGAGTAGACAAACTGCGTAAACTTACAGTATGCCAATCTATCAGATGTATACAAAGATATACCTAATGCATGGACTGGTAATGCCGGATCTACATAGGCTACATACCAACTGAACATTTGATATGGTTTGTATCGAATGGTACATTTCCCCAGATATAAAATATTCAATGTCTTTGGTCACAAGGACTCATCTCCAAGTATGGGCTAAACTATAACGAAAACGATCTTGAACAGGAGTGCAAAATTGCCCTGGGGAACAGAAATGAATTATTTAATTTTAACATCGCCTTGAAAGGGAGCCCATGATACCCTTAGGTATCCATCTCCATCCAAAAGCTTGTGCCTGCCACCAAAGTTTTCGAGATTAAATCCAAATACATGCACCGCTCCCTTCACTGTAATCAAAGAAACATCTTTTAGATGTAGACACTATTCTAACGAAAGAGGCCAAGTCTCTCCCAACTTTCTACTAAGAATAATGACCTCAGCTGTCCTGTTAGACCTCTTCATCAACTGGCCCACATCAAAGAGAGTAAATCCCATCTGCGGAAAACAATACCTTGTTTGTTTCGATACGTATCTCTCTACCATATAAGCGACATGAAAAGGATTAAGTTCCTCCCTTCCTCTATAATAAAAGTCTTAAGATCCAAGTTTCCTGCTACGCATCACTCTATGAGCTTTCAGAAAAGGTTATGTCCTTATTCTCTGCATGAAAATTCGGTTTATCTTTTAGAGGTTTTCAAGAGGTTAAGTCACCGAGTATAAACCATCACTTTGATAATGCTGTTTAAAAAAAGTATAAGTCTCCTTTCCTGAAATTAAATCTCTATTTCTCTCTTACCTTTGGTTCCACTTTCAAAAAGAGATTAAGTGGTGAATCATTTAAAATTGTTTCAATGAGGAGAAGTTCCTTGACCCAGGTCGTGAAGTCTAGCCATACGTGAGGACAGTCCCATCTACTTTTAAAAATTCAGACTAATTTGGGAAGATAAGCAAAAAGTTAGTGCTATATTAGTTGTGACGTTACCGTATAGGAAAAAAAAAGAATAATGCGTTTAATAAAACGCCACCATTCTGCATTATTTGTGAGTAGCACTGCATTTATGTGAAAATAGCCCAAGCCGCTTTTAATAATAAAGTACTAATTTCGAAAAGTGTGTCAAAATTAGTACTACATTAGTGCTAACGATGCCTAAATTGAAAGAAACTTATTGTTGTTTACGTCATCATGAGAATGATTGATCTGTTTTTGTTTTTTTTGATAATTCTGCCATTAGAGATTTTTCTTATATCCAAAGGGTTTCTGCTCAGAGCACAAATTTTCATTTTATGCGTTATTGTCAGCACTAATTTAGCACTAATTTTTGTCATATTTCCAAAATTAATGCTACATTACTAACACTGAGGGGAATAATGGCCTTTTGGTAAGAGCATTAATTTTCTTTTTATTTGGAATCCTCAGCACTGTTTTTAGAGTATATATTATAATTAGTATTCATAAGAGTGATGTTGTGTTCATGTATTTGAAACACAGGGGTACACCCGTGGCACAGGTTGATGCTTAAATGAGAATTAGAATCTTGAATGTCTTGCACGATATGCAGTCATATACCCTGTTCAATGTCATGGAGAGTATGTATCCTGCACTCAGTGACAACTTAGTACAGAATGTGTACGGAAATTTTCATTGTATTTCATCCTATACTATTTAAACTAATGATAACTAACTTAAGTATACTATATATATATATATAAATTGAAAATCACTATGTTTGTGACTAAATCTTCTGAACCGCCCGGCCGATTTCGATCAAATTTGTAACATGGATGAGGTTCGAGGCTGGTCTGGTCTTGGGCTATTCAATTTGATGGTAGAACTGAGGGTTGGGGGAGAAAGAGAGAGTATAAAAATAAATAAAACTTAACAACTCCTGAACCACTCGACCAATCTTGATCAAATTTTCAACTTATATGAGGTTCAGGCCTGGGATCGTATTTGTAATTTAAATTTGAGTGAGCAACGTAGCGGCGGAGAAGAAGGGGGATATATATATATATATATATATATATATATATATATATATATATATATATATATATATATATATATATATATATATATAAAACAATTTATATAAGGCTGAAAGTGACTATTTTTGAAACTTAATAAGTCTTGAACTATGCGACCCATCTCAACCAAATTCTCAAGATACATGAGGTTCAGATCTGGAAACAGTTTTGTAATTTCACTTTATTGGTTGATCATAGGGGAAGGGGAGGAGAGGGGGACATATAAATAAAAAAGTAATAACTTTTGAACTACCCAACCAATCTCGATCAAATTTTCAACATATATGAGAGTCGTGCCTTGAGTGTTTTTATCGTTTCACTTTGACAAGCCAGCCTAGGGGAGGAGGAGGGAGGAGATATATGTAAAAAATAAAAATAAAAATGACTGCCTTTGTGACTTCATCACTCTTGAACCTTCGGACCGATCTCAATCAAATTTTCAACATACGTGCGTTTAGGGGCAGAGATTACTTTAGGCTATTCACTTTGATGATGCAACGTAGGGTTGGGGGAGGGGGAGAGAAATTTAAAAATTATCAAAAATTACCAATATTAGTGTTGAATCCATAGTTTACGGAGTCAATGACAGAAACACTAACACTTCTGATGTTGTTTTAATCCAAGTTCAGCCTTAACAGTTGGTGAGGGGGGAGTACAACGTAGGGGAGGAGATAAACATTTAAAAATGATCGAAAATAACTAATATTAGGTCAAATCCATAGTTTTAGTAGTAGGTGAGATTAACAGTGACAATTTTGATGCCGTATTTCACAGCACAGAGGAGGAGGAGGAGGAGGGAGAGCTATATATAATAATGGTCGAAAATGACCACCATTAGTGTCTAAGCCATAGTTTTTGGGATCATTCAGATTAACAGTTATATTTCCGATCTGGTTTAAATACAAAATCAGCCCCGCCATTTGGGGGAGAGGGAGAAAGATATATATATATATATATATATATATATATATATATATATATATATATATATATATATATATATAAAATGATCGAAAATGGCAACTATCAGTGTCGAATTTATAGTTTTCTGGGTCGCTTAGATGAACGGTGAGACTTCCAATGCCTTGGCCCGCAACATGGGTATATATATATATATATATATATATATATATATATATATATATATATATATATATATATATATATATATATATATTGAACTTGTAAACTTTAACATCTTTGATCAGAATTTTGCTTACTTATTTTACCTTGGTAAAGAGGCAACTTGTGGTTCTTCATCCTCATCGTTTCCTGAGAAATAATTTAAGATGTCTGTAAAAGATTGATTATTTTTAAGTTCTCTACACATTGTAATAGCAGGGAATGGATAATCAGAAATGTTAAACGATCTTGAGTCCTTCACCTGTACCAACATAGGTGCATCATCCCATCTGAGATAAGCTTTCGCAATTAAGCATGCACACAATGTAAACGACGACAAAACAAACACAAACCAACAAAATCTGGAAAAGAATTAATTGAAAATGATTATATTTATATCAGATTGTTCTTATAACTTATAAGTAATATGTGCAAAACAGCGTGTGTATTATCTTTAGGAACGGACAAACAACTATCTGTAAGTTGACAGAATATTTCCCTACATATAACAGTTCATAAATAAATATTTCTTCCAATAAAACTTTAAAAAACTCAATTAATATTGATACGACATGTCCTTTTAGCGCCACAAAAGTTCATTTTTCATTTTCTCGGAAACTATGCATGAGAATTCATTCACAGGCATGTTATTTCCACCAGTTTGATGTGTTGTACCGAGTAATATATATATATATATATATATATATATATATATATATATATATATATATATATGAGGTGTGTTCAAAAAGTATCGAACCTTGCTTGGCAAAAATACATTTATTGGTTTGGAAATCCGAAACACTATTTCTTTTTTAAATAGTGTCCTTATTAATGCACACACTTATCCCAGCGCTCCCGCCATACTTGGAAACACTTCTGGAATACAGTTTTTGGACTAGTGAGCAACCGTGGCGTCGCATTCCACATGATGTATTCTCTTGACTCAAATCGGATCCATTTTAGTGGCATTTCCAGGTTGAGAAATAACAAAAAATCAGACGGAGGTATGTGGGTTAGTAGGGAGCCTGACGGCACACAGGAATGTTGTGTTTGGCGATGAAAGCCAGAATCAAATTTCGCGGACAGTTTCCTTATGCCCAAATTATCGTTCAAAATTGAATGTACCGATCTGATTGAATGGTTTGCGCTTGGGTATCGCCAAGATTTTGAAAAAGAAAATTGATGCAATATCGCTGCTCAAGTTTGTCTGTCATTAAAAAAAAAAAAAAATCCGATGACCGCTGGCTACGCGCCTTCCCTCGTTGGCCGACTGCTAGCGACTCACGCTTTATGCGGACGAAAAAAAATACACGACTGCGCATGAGTGTGTCTCTCTACATTTACACTGGGAAAAGTCTTCCGCACTTGATTGATTTCCGCAGGGATAAAATAAGGTTCGATAGTTTTTGAACACACCTCATATGTTTTATCGATTGGTATATGAATTATCTTTGGATACTTTTTACCCTGTTAAACTCTGATAATATTAAGTAGAATTGCAATTAATGACGGATTTGAATTATAGCAAGTTGAATGGTACTTATCTATAGAAAATATTGGATATCTTTCAACATCATTTTCTCCGTTAATGATTAACAATATTGTAGAATCAGATTTGTTGAAAATACAATTATCTAAAATTATCATGTCAAAATTCACAAATTTTTCCACACTTTTTAGTTGTTTAATATATATAGGGTGTTTTAAAAATGGCGCCTACGGAATGAGAGCACTATTCTACAAGTCAATATATGTAGTTCTCCAGATATAAGACCTACAAGAAAATTTTTGTTGAAAAATTTGGATCTTTTGACCCAATCGGACCAGAAGCCACGACATTTTTGTACGGCCCCTAAGTCAAGTTTTCGTACTGTCTACGGAATGAGCACATCATACTGAGTTAACTGATAATTTGGATTCGGCTACACTATATGTAGTTTTCCAGATATAAGACCTACAACAAAATTTTGATTGAAATATTGGATCTTTTGATTAAAAAAAAGTTAAATTTGTTGCACAATATAATAATAATAATAATAATAATAATAATAATAATAATAATAATAATAATAATAATAATAATAATAATAATAATAATAATAATAATATTCGGAGTCTTACCTTTCGATGATTGGCCATTCTTTTTCACTCAGATACTTTAGTCCATGCAATGTAGTGTTGCTGCAATATTCTACAACTACCTTTCTCAATTGGTTTTTGGTAGCCTTGCCTCTTCTTGCACATAGAGGTTTTCTCTTTAAATCTTTACATTCTTCATTATTATTGTTCACTGTGTTTGTCACTTCACCCTCGATACGTTCACTGTTTTCAGGTTCTTCTGCTCTTTGACTAAGGATTTCGCCATACGAAGGTGGATCCACAACTATGGACTTCAGCTCAACCGTCTCAGTCATGATAGAAAAGTCTGTAAGTTTCAATTATTGGTCATTTATTAACATTCAAGAATAGTAGTAGAAAATGGATCGATCTGGAACATATGAGGCCAACCTAGGCCAACTCACGAGCCCCTGAGAAATTGAGCACCTTACACCGTGAGCCCACGGCCTTTTACGACCTCCATTTTAGGGGTGAATTTATTCTCTTTTATGAGCGCTTTTTAGGGGGTGTATTCGTTCTCTTTTATGAGCACATTTTAAGGGGTGAACTCGTTCCCTTTTATGAGCATATTTTTCAACCCCTACTAACACATAGCAGAACAGATTACACATAAGACTCGTTCCCTTTTATGAACACTTTTTCAGGGGTGAACTCGTTCTCTTTTATGAGCACATTTTAAGGGTGAACTCGTTTCATTTTATGAGCACTTTTCCAACCCCTATTTTAATTACGAACACATAGAAGATCAGATAACAGATAAGAATATGAAACACACAGCAGAACAGATAACACATAAGAGTACCTAACATAACAAGGGTGTATTCATTCCCTTTTATGAGCATATTTTTCAACCCTTATTTTAACATAGCAGAAATGACATAAGACTACGAACACATAGAAGAGCTAATACAAGAGTATGGCTTATTTTCCAACCCCTATTTTAACATAGCAGAAATTACGAACACATAGAAGAGCAGATAACACATAAGAGTACCTAACATAACAAGGGTGTATTCATTCCCTTTTGTGATCACTTTTTCAACCCCTATTTAAACATAGCAGAGCTAATACAAGAGCATGGCTTATTTTCCAACCCCTATTTTAACATAGCAGAAATTACACTGAGACTATGAACACACAGCAGAGCATAAGACTACGTAACACACAACAACCTCCATTTTAGGGGTGGACTCGTTCTCTTTTATGAGCATATTTTCCAACCCCTATTTTAACATAGCATAAGACTACGAACACATAGCAGAGGTGTATTCGTTTTAAAACCCTTAGCATAAGAACGAGCACATAGCAGAGCAGATAATAAACACAACCACCTCCATTTTAGGGGTGTATTCATTCCTTTTTATGAGCATATTTTCCAACCCTCTATTATAACATAGCACAGATTACATAGCAGATCTAATACGGCTTATTTTCCAACCCTTATTTTACCATAACAGAGACTACGAAACATAGCGGACATAGCACAGGGGGTGTATTCATTTTCTCCACCCCTAATTGAACATAACAGAAATTACACTGAGACTACGAACACACAACAGACCAGAGAATACACAAGATTCATTCCCTTTTATGAGTACATTTTAAGGGGTGTACTCGTTCTCTTTTATGATTACTTTTCCAACCCCTATTTTACCATAGCTGAAATTACATAAGATTTTTTCAACCCCTATTTTAAGACAATGAATATCTATGTAACATAGCGATTCGATACGCTCTTTGAACCGATTTGGATGAAACTCGGTATATGGGGGTTTTCGAACATGCTGATTACGAATATCATATTTATTTTTACCTGGGTCTTATAGTTTATGTGGGATACGCCCTTTGTATGACACTTAAAACCTAATCACTCGTAAACGAAGCAACATATTGAGGTGGTGTTTCCACATTTAGCAATAGGTCATCAAGTACCACAAGTTCCAAAAATAATGACCATCGAGGTCAAAGGTCAAAATACTTAAAACCAAATAACACGAAAATGGATCGACATAATGAGGTGCTGTTCCCACATTTAGCTAGAGGTCATCAACTAGTACATGTTAAAAAAAGTACTGACCATCGAGGTCAAAGGTCAAATATTTAAACCCGAATAACTCTTAAACGGAGCTACGTATTGAGGTGCTGTTTCCACATTTAGTAATTGGTCATCAACTACTACAAGTTTCAAAAATAATGGTCATCGAGGTCAAAGGTCCATCTCGTAAATGAAACCACATATTGAGATAACGTTTCCTCATTTAGTAAATTTGTGTGATCTATTCAATTTTGTATCAAGCAGAAAAAAAGTGAAGAAGGAATAAATTTGAGTGGCTTATTTACTTTTGTATTAATGAGAAAGAAATCAAAGAAACACAATTTTAACTAGCGCAAAAATTAATTTGGATGGACTAACAAGAAAGAAAGCAAAGATATGCCATATTAACTAGCTGAGAATTATATGTCATCTTGTATTATTTAAGCAAAACGAAGGGCTAAATTTGAGAAAGCGAACATGGACCATTTTACTCAAATTTGGATGGAGTATTTATCTTTGTATGAACCAGAAAAAAACGAAGAAGATCCGTTTTAACTAGTTCAATATTTCTGTATAATTTTGTACTACCCAAATAAACGAAATTTTATTTTTGTACCAATCACAAGAAAATCAAAGAAGGGTCATTTTATACCTTTTTTGTGCTATTCAAATAATAGAGGGAACAAATTTCAGTGGTCTATTTTATTTTTTTGTACCAATCAGAAGAAAAGCAAAGATATGCCACTTTAACTATTTAAACAAACGAAAGGATAAATTTGAGTGACCTATTCAATTTTGTATCAACGAGAAATGCTATTTTTACTAATCAAATAAACAAAAAAGAAACGAAGAAGGATCATTTTAACAAGCACAGAATTTATATACATTTTGTACTAATCAAAAATACGAAAGAATACATTTAAGTGACCTATTCAATTTTGTACCCATTAGAAATTGCATTTTAACTGGCTCAGAATTTTACTACTCAAATAAACAATGGAGTATTTAGTTTTGTACCACCGAGAAAAAAGAAAGAAATTATACCATTTTGGAGTATTCAAATAAACAAAGGACTTATAATTTGTATCAACTCTAAAAAGAACCATTTTTACTAGCTGCGAATTTTATATTATTTTAAACTAGTCTAATAAACGAAGGCATAAATATGAGTGAGCTATTTAGCTTTGTACAAACCAGAAAAAAGTGAAGAAGGTTAATTTTATACCTTTTGGTGCTATTCAAATAATCGAGAGAATAAATTTGGGTGGTCTATTTTATTTTTGTACTCATTCCAAAAATAAAGCGAAGAAGGACCATTTTATACATTTTTTTACCATTCCTATTTCCTTTTGTTCTAACGAGAACCATTTATAACAGGCTTAGATTTTTATGCCTTTTTTGTAATATTTCTACCAAAACAGAAAAAAGCTACCCAAATAAACAAAGAAATAAATTTGTAATAACCACAAAAAGCGAAGAAATGCCATTTTTAACTAGCTCAGAATTTCTAGACCATGTTGTACTATTTAAACAAACAAAGCGATAAATTTGAGTGGTTATTCAATTTTGTAGCAAGAAGAAAAAGGAAAGAACTAACATTTTGTACTAATCAAATAAATGAAGGAATATTTAGTTTTGTACCAAGCAAAATAAGAAAAAGCAGTGAAGAACGAATAAAATTTGGATGGACTATTTTCTTATGTACCAACAAAAAAGAGAAACCGAAGGTGGAATAAATTTGGGTGACCTATTCAGTTTTGTACTACTAAAATAAACGAAGGAATAAAATTGAATGTTCTACAGAAGAAAACGGAGAAGGGCCATTTTATTTAATTTTGTAGTACTCAAATATACAAAGGTATAAATCTGTGTAACCCATTCAGTTTTGTACTAAGCAGAAAATTTGTTGGCTTTTTTAGAAAGACCATTTTATCTTTTGTATTCAGATTTTCCGGCTACTTTTTGCGCTCTACAAATAGAGATCATTTTATGTGCCTTTTGTAACGAAGGAACAAATTTGAAGGAGGCTCATTTTAACTAATCCTGTTGCGAGTAGATCAATGTGGCATTATTGTGACTTTCATTTTCAAATACATACGGATTAAACCACTATGGCAAAAAAATACTACTCTCTTCTTATGCTTATTTGGAGCAGACTTAAGAGGACCAATAATTAGAAACCCACTAGTAGGACGTCGATTCAGTAAAACTCGTTATGCTTTAGAAAACAAATTCTTTCTTCTACGGTCTTCGGCATGCATTTTAGACCAAGAGCAGCAAGATTAATATTTGTATTCCCCTGCTAGATAAAAATTCGATACTTGGAAATTGACCCAATAAGCATATGTTAACTTTATCCATATCCGTAAAATATTCTTTGGTGTGTAAAATTGGATCCACTCATCAGTATAGTAGTTAAAGATAATTGCTTCCAATCTCGTAATACCCTGTAAAGTCTTGTCTGAACAGTGAACAAAATTTGACAAATAAATTTGTTGTAAATTTTAATGGAAGAATTACCTGTATTCCATCTAAGACAATCTACACCCACGGAATCATCGTTGTTACAAATAGTGTTAATATTCTTGTCCTTCCATTCAAAAATTATATCTGCAAAATCTTGTGTAATATTCTGTTTGTAAATGTTCTGAAATTTTTCTAATGGCATATCTGCTAATTCCATCCTAGTACTTCTTACTTATATCTCCCAAATACTTTTGCACAATTTGTGGTACACCTCTTCCCCATTTAATTTAGCCTTAAATCTGAGAAATTAGATGGTATAAATGTGTTAAAAAACTACAAGCTTCCTTCTTAACTCTTTGTCCTTCGCAACATAATCCCCAAGTACATTGTCGCAGAATGGTGGTGTAATTGTTATCGGTTAAGTTTTATCTTTACCTAATAACTCTCTCAGAGATCATTATTGCTGGTAGACTAGAAAATGTACACTACGATACACCTTTAAAACTCTTGTGCAATGTAACCTATTTAAAAGTTTTAATGTTCTTGTAAAACCTACTCTCATACGAAAAATAAACTGCACTATTACAGATTATAATTATTTTATAAGCACAGTGCAATACCGCTATTAATTGGAAATTCTTACACAATGTATCGTTCTTGTAAAACCTACTACTAATCGGGGAATTATTGTTATCGAAGTATAATGTAATACCACCAAAATTCTCTTAAGTCTACTCCAAATAAGCATAAGGAAAAAAGTAGTATTTTTTGCCATAATGGATTATTCTGTATGTATAGCTTTATTGTGAGAAAAACCATTTGTTATTCTTTTTCACCAAATTTTCAAATACTGCGAGGTCCAACAGATAGGTATCAGGAGATACCGCAAGAAGGCCAGTTTTACCACATCGTGTAAAGCAACCAAGTAAATCTGCAGTCTGGATGCATGGCCTGAACTCGTATCCATAATTCCAAAACTGTAGTAGCTCATCCAAAGTGTCCTGTGTTCTCAAATAGCGAAAGAAGCAATTATAGCGACTATTAAACAAATATCTATCCATCAAATAATTGTCTACCACATCGTTATAGTGGGCATTGTGTTCAACAAAACATGGTTGTATACCATTATCCAACCGAAAATATCTAAACTACAATACTAAGCCTTGGTACAAAACTGAATATTCTATCCCAATTTATACCTTTATTTATTTGCATGTTTTTTCTCGGTGGTACAAAACTAAATTCCTTCACTTTCCCCAGCTGGTACAAAAGAAAATATTCCATTCAAATTTTATTCATTCTTCACTCCTTTTTTGCCCGGTACAAAACTAAATTCCTTCGTTTATTTGAGTAGTGCATTTCCCTACATTTGTTTAAACAGCACACGATAATATAATAAAATGGCATATCTTGTTCGTACATATGCCACTCAAATTCATTTATTCTTCCCTTTGACCTCTAAAATGATAATAATAATGATTTAAAATTTAATTATCCATTTTTTCACACTCTCTTTTTATCTCTACTTAATTAAAAAAAAACTATCGTTTCTACTACTACAGTATTTACCCATATGGAACTGTCTCAAAATTCTATTCGTTTTCTTTTACTAGCTGTAACCTCATAAATTCTAATATACGGATAAAGTTAACATATGCTTATTGGGTCAATTTCCAAGTATCGAATTTTTATCTAGCAGGGGAATACAAATATTAATCTTGCTGCTCTTGGTCTAAAATGCATGCCGAAGACCGTAGAAGAAAGAATTTGTTTTCTAAAGCATAACGAGTTTTACTGAATCGACGTCCTACTAGTGGGTTTCTAATTATTGGTCCTCTTAAGTCTGCTCCAAATAAGCATAAGAAGAGAGTAGTATTTTTTTGCCATAGTGGTTTAATCCGTATGTATTTGAAAATGAAAGTCACAATAATGCCACATTGATCTACTCGCAACAGGATTAGTTAAAATGAGCCTCCTTCAAATTTGTTCCTTCGTTACAAAAGGCACATAAAATGATCTCTATTTGTAGAGCGCAAAAAGTAGCCGGAAAATCTGAATACAAAAGATAAAATGGTCTTTCTAAAAAAAGCCAACAAATTTTCTGCTTAGTACAAAACTGAATGGGTTACACAGATTTATACCTTTGTATATTTGAGTACTACAAAATTAAATAAAATGGCCCTTCTCCGTTTTCTTCTGTAGAACATTCAATTTTATTCCTTCGTTTATTTTAGTAGTACAAAACTGAATAGGTCACCCAAATTTATTCCTCCTTCGGTTTCTCTTTTTTGTTGGTACATAAGAAAATAGTCCATCCAAATTTTATTCGTTCTTCACTGCTTTTTCTTATTTTGCTTGGTACAAAACTAAATATTCCTTCATTTATTTGATTAGTACAAAATGTTAGTTCTTTCCTTTTTCTTCTTGCTACAAAATTGAATAACCACTCAAATTTATCGCTTTGTTTGTTTAAATAGTACAACATGGTCTAGAAATTCTGAGCTAGTTAAAAATGGCATTTCTTCGCTTTTTGTGGTTATTACAAATTTATTTCTTTGTTTATTTGGGTAGCTTTTTTCTGTTTTGGTAGAAATATTACAAAAAAGGCATAAAAATCTAAGCCTGTTATAAATGGTTCTCGTTGGAACAAAAGGAAATAGGAATGGTAAAAAAAATGTATAAAATGTTCTTTCTTCACTTTTTTTTTTCGAATGAGTACAAAAATAAAATAGACCACCCAAATTTATTCCCTCGATTATTTGAATAGCACCAAAAGGTATAAAATTAACCTTCTTCACTTTTTTCTGGTTCGTACAAAACTAAATAGCTCACTCATATTTATGCCTTCGTTTATTAGACTAGTTTAAAATAATATAAAATTCGCAGCTAGTAAAAATGGTTCTTTTTAGAGTTGATACAAATTATAAGTCCTTTGTTTATTTGAATACTCCAAAATGGTATAATTTCTTTCTTTTTTCTCGGTGGTACAAAACTAAATACTCCATTGTTTATTTGAGTAGTAAAATTCTGAGCCAGTTAAAATGCAATTTCTAATGGGTACAAAATTGAATAGGTCACTTAAATGTATTCTTTCGTATTTTTGATTAGTACAAAATGTATATAAATTCTGTGCTTGTTAAAATGATCCTTCTTCGTTTCTTTTTTGTTTATTTGATTAGTAAAAATAGCATTTCTCGTTGATACAAAATTGAATAGGTCACTCAAATTTATCCTTTCGTTTGTTTAAATAGTTAAAGTGGCATATCTTTGCTTTTCTTCTGATTGGTACAAAAAAATAAAATAGACCACTGAAATTTGTTCCCTCTATTATTTGAATAGCACAAAAAAGGTATAAAATGACCCTTCTTTGATTTTCTTGTGATTGGTACAAAAATAAAATTTCGTTTATTTGGGTAGTACAAAATTATACAGAAATATTGAACTAGTTAAAACGGATCTTCTTCGTTTTTTTCTGGTTCATACAAAGATAAATACTCCATCCAAATTTGAGTAAAATGGTCCATGTTCGCTTTCTCAAATTTAGCCCTTCGTTTTGCTTAAATAATACAAGATGACATATAATTCTCAGCTAGTTAATATGGCATATCTTTGCTTTCTTTCTTGTTAGTCCATCCAAATTAATTTTTGCGCTAGTTAAAATTGTGTTTCTTTGATTTCTTTCTCATTAATACAAAAGTAAATAAGCCACTCAAATTTATTCCTTCTTCACTTTTTTTCTGCTTGATACAAAATTGAATAGATCACACAAATTTACTAAATGAGGAAACGTTATCTCAATATGTGGTTTCATTTACGAGATGGACCTTTGACCTCGATGACCATTATTTTTGAAACTTGTAGTAGTTGATGACCAATTACTAAATGTGGAAACAGCACCTCAATACGTAGCTCCGTTTAAGAGTTATTCGGGTTTAAATATTTGACCTTTGACCTCGATGGTCAGTACTTTTTTTAACATGTACTAGTTGATGACCTCTAGCTAAATGTGGGAACAGCACCTCATTATGTCGATCCATTTTCGTGTTATTTGGTTTTAAGTATTTTGACCTTTGACCTCGATGGTCATTATTTTTGGAACTTGTAGTATTTGATGACCAATTACTAAATGTGGAAACAGCACCTCAATACTTGGCTCCGTTTCCGAGTTATTAGGTTTTAAGTATTTTGACCTTTGACCTCGATGGTCATTATTTTTGGAACTTGTAGTAGTTCATGAGCAATTACTAAATGTGGAAACAGCACCTCAGTATGTCGATCGAGTTATTAGGTTTTAAGTATTTTGACCTTCGACCTCAATGACCAGTAATTTTGGGACATGTGGTACCTGATGACCTATTGCTAAATGTGGAAACACCACCTCAATATGTTGCTTCGTTTACGAGTGATTAGGTTTTAAGTGTCATACAAAGGGCGTATCCCACATAAACTATAAGACCCAGGTAAAAATAAATATGATATTCGTAATCAGCATGTTCGAAAACCCCCATATACCGAGTTTCATCCAAATCGGTTCAAAGAGCGTATCGAATCGCTATGTTACATAGATATTCATTGTCTTAAAATAGGGGTTGAAAAAAATCTTATGTAATTTCTGCTATGGTAAAATAGGGGTTGGAACAGTAATCATAAAAGAGAACGAGTACACCCCTTAAAATGTACTCATAAAAGGGAATGAATCTTATGTATTCTCTGGTCTGCTGTGTGTTCGTAGTCTCAGTGTAATTTCTGTTATGTTCAATTAGGGGTGGAGAAAATGAATACACCCCCTGTGCTATGTCCGCTATGTTTCGTAGTCTCTGTTATGGTAAAATAAGGGTTGGAAAATAAGCCGTATTAGATCTGCTATGTAATCTGTGCTATGTTATAATAGAGGGTTGGAAAATATGCTCATAAAAGGGAATGAATACACCCCTAAAATGGAGGTGGTTGTGTTTATTATCTGCTCCGCTATGTGCTCGTTCTTATGCTAAGGGTTTCAAAACGAATACACCTCTGCTATGTGTTCGTAGTCTTATGCTATGTTAAAATAGGGGTTGGAAAATATGCTCATAAAAGAGAACGAGTCCACCCCTAAAATGGAGGTTGTTGTGTGTTACGTAGTCTTATGCTCTGCTGTGTGTTCATAGTCTCAGTGTAATTTCTGCTATGTTAAAATAGGAGTTGGAAAATAAGCCATGCTCTTGTATTAGCTCTGCTATGTTTAAATAGGGGTTGAAAAAGTGATCATAAAAGGGAATGAATACACCCTTGTTATGTTAGGTACTCTTATGTGTTATCTGCTCTTCTATGTGTTCGTAATTTCTGCTATGTTAAAATAGGGGTTGGAAAATAAGCCATACTCTTGTATTAGCTCTTCTATGTGTTCGTAGTCTTATGTCATTTCTGCTATGTTAAAATAAGGGTTGAAAAATATGCTCATAAAAGGGAATGAATACACCCTTGTTATGTTAGGTACTCTTATGTGTTATCTGTTCTGCTGTGTGTTTGATATTCTTATCTGTTATCTGATCTTCTATGTGTTCGTAATTAAAATAGGGATTGGAAAAGTGCTCATAAAAGGAAACGATTTCACCCTTAAAATGTGCTCATAAAAGAGAACGAGTTCACCCCTGAAAAAGTGTTCATAAAAGGGAACGAGTCTTATGTGTAATCTGTTCTGCTATGTGTTCGTAGGGGTTGAAAAATATGCTCATAAAAGGGAACGAGTTCACCCCTTAAAATGTGCTCATAGAAGAGAACGAATACACCCCCTAAAAAGTGCTCATAAAAGGGAATAAATTCACCCCTAAAATGGAGGTCGTAAAAGGCCGTGGGCTCACGGTGTAAGGTGCTCAATTTCTCAGGGGCTCGTGAGTTGGCCTCATATGTTCCAGATCGATCCATTTTCTACTACTAAGAATAGGCTATAGATAGTATTAGCTGCACATTCCTAGTACTCATATACAGCAGTGTGTAAAACATAACAAACAAGTGCTCGTTAAAAAATAATGTCTTTTTAACGTATACTATAATACAAATACTTGTCTACGTATACATCAGTTAAATTAAAGCACTTATACGAGATACATCCAGAAAGTAAGTTTGTCTAGGGCGATAGAAACAAATAAGATAGAGTGTAGCCTTTAAATATTTATTGCCACAGATAGCGTAGATGACACTTATTTTCAACGTATTTATATCCAGAATTCAAACGATTGTCGATCTCTTTCATGGCTAAGCGTTTAGCCACCGCCTTTGGCGCTTAAGACCTGAGTTCGATTCTCGGCGGGAGCTCATGTAGTTCGGATTCCACGTTAATCAGTAGGTCCCGTCTCATATAGCCTCCCTACTGAAAGGAACGTTAAACTGAAAATTAACACAGCTCAACTCAAACGATTGTCATTCCGTGGGATCCACTTTTGTATTTCGATGTCGTAAAAGTCTGGGAGTGGAACCAGTGTCAGTTTCTTCGCCACCTACCTGGCAAACAATTTCTGGGAACCCAGGTGTGTTGTGACAATTCCTGCGAAATCTATGGGAACTCGCTGGATGGCCATCTCTCATGACAGATGACCCTATAAACCTGGTGTGACACAGCATTCTTGAGAACAGTTGCTTTTAAGGTAACTGCAGCCTACAGTCAATCAGCGGAATTATCAGAGCTGAGATGGAATATATTTTGAGAATCCCTAATCCATTAAGAGCTGAGATGGAATTTATTTGGGGGATACTGAGTCCATTAAGAGCTTAGATGGAATCTATTTTGGGGATCCTGAATCCAATAAGAGCTTAGACAGGGTGTCTACTAAAATTCCAAAATGAAATTTCGTGACTTTTTCGTGATCTTTTCTTTACCTAAACCATAAAATTGTGTAACATTCTCAAGCGCGAATTTGGGTGCGAATTAGGCCGAATTTTCATGCATGCGATGAAAGCGAGCTTTGCTTGCGATTAAGTAGCGTTTAAAGCTGACCACAGACATTTTTGATGGTGAATTTTACGTTTCATAAGACAAAATTTTCCAGTCTGTGCTTATATTTGTACAGATAAAATATATTGTGACCCGAAAGACTAATTTCGTTACTTTTTCTTATGTATTTGCTTTCTTTGGGAGGATATCAGGAAAAGAGGTGATTTTAAAGTTAGAACATATGTAGCAAAATATTTGGAGGTACTTGATCAAAAAGGTGTGGAAGAAGCAAAACTATTCGCATATTCATGTGCAGGACAGAACAAGAATACTATTATTATTTGTATGTTACTTTACATTTCGACAATTTCTACACATCACTATTTCACTACACATCACCTGTGAATCTGGCCCCCCACCTCTCGGTACAAACGATTTCCGCATATCAATAAAAAGTACTTCGTTTGTATCGGTTTGTGACGCAAATATTTTTGTTTGTACTGTACTGCAGTATGAGAAATTAAGAAAACAATGTGGGGGGCCAACTTCACGCAGCCCCCCCACATTGTCCTAGGATCGATTTAATTGGTTCATTTGAAAAGTTTTCGTTTGTACCGGATTGTACCGTAGTTTGTTTCGTTTGTACCGTTCTGAATTATGAAAAATTAACGAAACAAAATGGGGGCCCAGAACAAACAGGCCCCAAATCACGACTTAATACACCTGGTACACATGATTTTTGTATGTCATATGAAAGTACTTGGTTAGTGTCGGATTGTACCACAAAGAGTTTTATTTTAGCCGTAATAGATTATGAAAAATTAAGAAAACAAAATTGTGGGGCTGTGTGAACCTGGCCCCCCCACCACGTTGTACAAACGACTTAGTTGGCTCATTTGAAAGATTTTCGTTTGTACCGGATTGTACCGTAGTTTGTTTCGTTTCTACCGTTCTGGATTATGAAAAATTAACGAAACAAAATGGGGGCCCAGATCAAACAGGCCCCAAAATCACGACTTAATACACCAGGTACACATGATTTTTGTATGTCACATAAAAGTACTTGGTTAGTACAGGATTGTACCAGAAAGACTTTTATTTTAGCCAAAATAGATTATGAAAAATTAAGAAAACAAAATTGGGGGCTGTGTGAACCTGCCCCCCCCCACCACCACGTTGTACAAACGATTTAGTTGGCTCATGTGAAAGATTTTCGTTTGTACCAGATTGTACCGTTGTTTGTTTCGTTTGTACCGTAGATTATGTTAAATTAACGGAACAAACTGGGGTCCGAATTCAAGCAAACATTCTAATCAAGTTTTAAGACAGGATACATATGACTTTCGAGAAACTTGAATTTGTCATGGCAGGTCAACCTGGCCCGCACATGTTTGTTTTCTTTCAATTCGAATCAAAGCGTCACCGAAAAAATTGTACCAGTATGTATCAATTTATAGCATCAAAGTTAGAAATTGTACCGCCATCAATTTCGAGAAATTTGAATTTTTGATGGCAGGTCAAACTAATCCACAAAACATTTATTATTGTTTCAATTCGAATGAAAAAGGTACCAAAAATTTGTACCCATTATATGCCAATTTGTACCAGCAAAATAAGAATTTGAACTATTACCAGGTTGTAGACGTTTGAATATTTGTTGGTGGGTCAAGCTGGAACGCACTTCATTTTCTTTCTAATTCGAACCAAAAATTTGTACCCAATATATATCAATTTTTACCACCAAAATTAAAATTTCTACTCCCACAAATTCCGAGAAGTATGAATTTTTAATGACGCGTCAGGCTGGACTGGAGAACTTATTTTCCTTTTCAATTCGAAGCAAAAAACTACCAAAACTTGTATCCAATATGCACCAATCTGTACCACAAAAATTAGAAATTGTACCCCGAATATTTTTTGAGAAAATTGAATTTTGTTGGGAAGTCAATCTGGACAGCACAAGTCATTTTTCGTCTCAATTCCAACTAAACCGGTACCAAAATTTGTACCCAATATATACCAATTTGTAGCACCAAAATTAGAATCTGTACTACCACCAATTTCGACAAACATGCATTTTTATTGGCGGATCAAACTGGCCCGCACAACTTTTTTCCTTCGAATTTGAATCGAAACGGCACCAAAAATTTGTAACCAATATGTACTAATTTGTATTACGAAAATTACAATATGATCCCTCATGAATTTTGAGAAATTTTAATTTTTGCTGGCGAGTCAAACAGGCCCACACAGCAAATTTTTCTGTTCAATTCGAATGAAAACAATATCAAAAATTTGTAAGAATTTTTACTCCCACCAATTTCTACAAATTTAAATTTTTGATGTGTCACGCTGGCCCGCATAACTTGTTTTTCTTTCCAATTCCAATCAAAGCGTTACCAAAAATTTGTACGCAATTTGTACCATAAAATTTAGATTTCGAGAATTGTGAATTTTTGATGGCGGATCGAAGTTACCCTCATAACTTATTTTTCTTTACAATTCGAATCAAAACGGGACCATAAATTTGTAGCAGATCTAAAATTCTTACCAATTCTTACCACTAAAATTAGAATTAGCACCCGCATCAATATCTAGAAGTTTGAATTTTTGTTGGAGGGTCATGCTGGCTTGGGCAACTTATTTTTCTTTCAAATTCGAATCAACACGGTATCAAAAAATTGTAGACAATATTTACGAATTTGCAGTATCAAAATTAGAATATATATCCCCACCAATTTAGAGAAATACGAATTTAAATATGCGGGTTAGATTGATCCGCACAACTTATTTTTCTTTAAAATTTGAATCAAAACTGTACCAAACACCTGTACCCTATATGTACCGATTTGTACCGCCAAACTTAAAATCTGTACCCTCACTAATTTCGAAAAAAAAAAAAATTTCACATATAACAGGTGAAGCAGAGCCGAAGAACTCTTTTCCATTCCAATTCGAATCAAAATGGCACCAAATGTTTGTACCCAATATGTACCAATTTGTACGACGAAAATTAGAGTTATACTCCAATTTCGAGAAATTTGAATTTTTGTGGTGGTAAAAGTTCTCCTCCACTGGTTTGTTCATTCTAGTTCGAATCAAAACGGTACCAAAAATTTGTACCCTATATGTATAAATTTGTATCAACAAAATTAGAATTTCTACCCCCACTAATTTCGAGAAATTAGAATTTTTGATGGCGGGCCAGGTTGATGACAAGCTGGCCCGGACAACACATTTTCATTACAATTAGAATCAAACGGTACCAAATATTTGTACCCAATATGTACCAATTTGTACCACCAAAATTAGAATTTGTACCTCCACCAATATCGAGAAATTTGAATTTATGTTGGCGGTTCAAGCTGGCCTGCACAACTTGTTTATCTTTCCAATTCGAATCAGTACAGTACCAAAAATTTGTACTCAATATGTACCAATTTGTACCACTAAAATTAAATTTGTATCCCCAGTTATTTCGAGAAATTTGAATTTTTGGTGGCAACGTCAAGGTGGCCCCCACAATTTATTTTCTTTCCAATTCGGATCGAAATGGTATCGAAAATATGTACCTAATATGTACCAATTTGTACCACAAAAATTAGAATTTGTGCAACTACGAATTTTGAGAAATTTGAATTCTCAATGCTCGATCCAACTTGACGTCGAAACCTGGCTCGCCCAACACATTTCTTCTATTAATTCGAATCAAAATGTTACCAAAAATTTGTGCCAAATAGATATCAGTTTGCGCCATCTATTAACACCGAAGACAAAAATATTTTAATATTTTTCTACGGTGTACCAAATGTTAGAAAGAATAAAGGAAAGCATTATCACAAAACAAGTTGTTGGGTAGGCGGCAGATTAAATGGATAGCATTGACATTTGTACAACTTGGTTTGGGGAGAGAGAGTCAAACATCTACATATGTTGAGGACTCCAAAATATTTATAAGTGGGTGATTGTTTTCCCCAACCATTTGTGAATATGGACAATATTAATTTTTTTTATAGAACTCATTCAGAAGATCAGTTCTGTGAAGTCATCTCTATCCACTCATATCTCCGTTTCGAAAACAGAGTCTAAGTTCTAATTTTGCTTATACAAATTTTTACAAATTCATTTACCATCAATAATACACTCCAGAGTTAAAATGTTTAATGGAAATAGTAACAAATTCATTTGCGAAGTAGTGATGTCGAATTTAAAAAAAAAAAATGCGTTCCTCTGGTTTACCTTGAGATCAAATAGATACACATATTTGAGTAAGCATTTCAAATTTATTGAATTGGTGCAGGTACAATGTAATACTTTTTTGTTACAAATTGTCTAAAAAAATTTGGACAATTTTCATATGGATTCTGAATAAGCCTTTGGCCTGGAAGAGTTGACTTGGTGATAAATTTTCCGTTCGTTGAATAACAATTTCTAATCTTTATTCGTACATGATTTTGCTCATGCAAATCATAAGCAAATTTTCCTTCCGCTTTTATGAATTGCGGGGAAATTTGGTTGCACGTTCTCGTTCGAATCGAATACTATTTTGATTGAATACAAAAAAAAAAAAAAAAAAGGAATGCAATGCCCAGGAAGACTGCAATGAAAATTTCAATTTCTAGAAATTGGTAAGGTTGGAAATTCTAATTTTGAGAGTACAAACTGGTACTTACTTGGCACAAACTTTTGGTAACATTTCAATCCGAATTCGTAAACCAAATGTGTTGCGCGAGCCAAGTTTCGACGTTAATTTGGCTCCAGCATTGAAAATTCAAATTTCTCCAAATCGGTGAGGGTACAAACTCTAATTTTATTGGTAGAAATTGATACATATCGAGTACACATTATTGGTACTGTTTCCATTCGAATTGCAAAGCAAATAAGTTATGCGGGCCAGTTTCACCCGCCACCAAAAATCATAATTTCTCGAAATTAGTGGGGGTACAAATTCTAATTGCGGCGGTACAAATTGGTACATATTTTGTTCAAATTTTTGGTGAGGTTTTGATTCGAATTTGAAACAAAAATAAATTGGCCGGCCAGTTTGACCTGCAATTAAATTAATATTTCTTGAAATTGGTTGCTGTACAAATTCTAGTTTTGGTGATATCAAGTTGTTACATATTGGATACAAGCTTTTGGTACAGTAATGATTCGAATTGGGAAGAAAACAGTTTTGTGCTCGCCAGCTTGACTTCCTAACAAAAATTCAAATTTCTCGAAATTGGTGAAGGTACAAATTCTTATTTTGGTAGTTCAAATTGGTACATAATGGGTACAAATTTTTGTAAGGTTTTTGATTTAAATTGGAAAGAAAATGTTTGTGGGTCAATTTGAACCGCCATCAAGAATTGAAGTTCCTCGAAATTGGTGGGACTAGAAATTCTAATTTTTGTTGAAAAAGTTGTACATATTGGGTACAAATTTTTGAACAATTTTGATTAAAATTGGAAAGAAAAATAAGTTGTGTGGGCAAGTTTGACCTGCCAACAAAATTCTGTGTCTGACGTGACCTGCCACGCTCCACGAAATTTCTTGGGATATTCTAATTTTGGTGTTACAAATTGGTACACATTGGGTACAGAATTCTGGTACCGTTTTGATTTGAAATGGGGAGAAAAAGAGTGCAAGCCTACTTAACTCACCATTAAAAATTCAATTCTCGCGAAGTTGGTGAGGGTGCAAATCAGTTTTGGAGGTACAAATTGGTACATATTGTTTACAAGGTTTTAGTACCGTTTTCATTCGAATTGAAATAAAATGTGTTGTGTAGGCCAGTTGACGTCATACTGATCCTCCATTACATCCCCGTTTTGTCGAAATAGGTAGTGTGTACAAATTCTAATTTTCGTGGTACAAGTGAGCGCATAGTAGGTACAATTTTCTGGTACCGTTGAGATTCGAATTTGAAAGAAAAATAAGTTGTGCAAACCAGTTTGACCCGCCATCAAAACTTAAAATTTCTCGAAACTTTCTAGAAATTGGTGGAAGTACAAGTTCTAATTTGGTGGTACAAATTGGTAAGTATGGGGTACCAATTTATGGTGCCATTTTCATTCGAATTGGAAAGAAAAAGAGTTGTGCGGCTCTGCTCCACCCGTTATCAAAAATCAAATCTCTTCCGAAATTGATGAGGGTACAAACTTTAATTTTGACGTTACAAATTTGTACATATCGGGTAAAAATATTTGATACCGTTTTGATGTGAATTTTAATGAAAAATAAGTTGTGCGGGCCAGTTTAACCCACAACTCTAAATCTAAATCAAACTAAAACTCATTGTCTTACAATCCGCTACAAACCAAGTACTTTCATATGACAAACAAAACTCATGTGTACCCGGTGTATTAAGTCGTGATTTGAGGGCCTGCTTGATCAGGACCCCCATTTTGTATCGTTAATTTTTCATAATCCAGATAGGTACAAACGAAACAAACTACGGTACAATCCGATACAAACGAAAATATTTCAAATGAACCAACTAAATCGTTTGTACAACGTGGTGGGGGGGGCCAGGTTCACACAGCCCCCCAATTTTGTTTTCTTAATTTTTCATAATCTATTTTGGCTAAAATAAAACTCTTTGTGATACAATCTTGTACTAACCAAGTACTTTTAAGTGACATACAAAAATCATGTGTACCCGGTGTATTAAGTCGTGATTTGGGGGCCTGTTTGATCTGGGTCCCCATTTTGTTTCGTTAATTTTTCATAATTCAGAACGGTACAAACGAAACAAACTACGGTACAATCCGGTACAAACGAAAATCTTTCAAATGAGCCAACTAAGTCGTTTGTACAACGTGGTGGGGGGCCAGGTTCACACAGCCCCCCCAATTTTGTTTTTTTAATTTTTCATAATCTATTACGGCTAAAATAAAACTCTTTGTGATAAAAATCCTGTACTAACCAAGTACTTTCATATGACATACAAAAATCATGTGTACCAGGTGTATTAAGTCGTGATTTGGGGGCCTGTTTGATCTGGGTCCCCATTTTGTTTCGTTAATTTTTCATAATTCAGAACGGTACAAACGAAACAAACTACGGTACAATCCGGTACAAACGAAAATCTTTCAAATAAGCCAACTAAATCGTTTCTACAACGTGGTGGGGGGGCCAGATTCACACAGCCCCCCAATTTTGTTTTCTTAATTTTTCATAATCTATTTTGGCTAAGATAAAACTCTTTGTGATAAAAATCCTGTACTAACCAAGTACTTTTATGTGACATACAAAAATCATGTGTACCCGGTGTATTAAGTCGTGATTTGGGGGCCTGTTTGATCTGGGCCCGCCATTTTGTTTCGTTAATTTTTCATAATCCAGAACGGTAGAAACGAAACAAACTACGGTACAATCCGGTACAAACGAAAATCTTTCAAATGAGCCAACTAAGTCGTTTGTACAACGCGGTGGGGGGGGGGGGGGCAGGTTCACACAGCACCCCAATTTTGTTTTCTTAATTTTTCATAATCTATTTTGGCTAAAATAAAACTCTTTGTGATACAATCCTGTACTTACCAAGTACTTTTATGTGACATACAAAAATCATGTGTACCCGGTGTATTGAGTCGTGATTTGGGGTCTGTTTGATCTGGGCCCCCATTTAGTTTCGTTAATTTTTCATAATCCAGAACGGTACAAACGAAAGAAACTACGGCACAATCCGGTACAAACGAAATTCTTTCAAATGAGCCAACTAAGTCGTTTGTACAACGTGGTGGGGGGGGGGCAGGTTCACACAGCCCCACAATTTTGTTTTCTTAATTTTTCATAATCTATTTTGGCTAAGATAAAACTCTTTGTGATAAAAATCCTGTACTAACCAAGTACTTTTATGTGACATACAAAAATCATGTGTACCCGGTGTATTAAGTCGTGATTTGGGGCCTTTTTAATCTGGGCCCCCATTTTGTTTCGTTAATTTTTCATAATCCAGAACGGTAGAAACGAAACAAACTACGGTACAATCCGGTACAAACGAAAATCTTTCAAATGAGCCAACTAAGTCGTTTGTACAACGTGGTGGGGGGGCCAGGTTCACACAGCCCCCCCAATTTTGTTTTCTTAATTTTTCATAATCTATTACGGCTAAAATAAAACTCTTTGTGGTACAATCCGGTACTAACCAAGTACTTTCATATGACATACAAAAATCATGTGTACCAGTTGTATTGAGTCGTGATTTGGAGCCTGTTTGTTCTGGGCCCCCATTTTGTTTCGTTAATTTTTCATAATCCAGAACGGTACAAACGAAACAAACTACGGTACAATCCGGTACAAACGAAAATCTTTCAAATAAGCCAACTAAATCGTTTGTACAACGTGGTGGGGTGGTTCACACTGGCCCCCAATTTTGTTTTCTTAATTTTTCATAATCTATTTTGGCTAAAATAAAAGTCTTTCTGGTACAATCCTGTACTAACCAAGTACTTTTATGCGACGTACAAAAATCATGTGTACCCGGTGTATTAAGTCTTGATTTGGGGGCCTGTTTGATCTGGGCCTCCATTTTGTTTCGTTAATTTTTCATAATCCAGAACGGTAGAAACGAAACAAACTACGGTACAATCCGGTACAAAAGAAATTCTTTCAAATGAGCCAACTAAATCGTTTGTACAACGTGGTGGGGGGGCAGGTTCACACAGCCCCACAATTTTGTTTTCTTAATTTTTCATAATCTATTACGGCTAAAATAAAACTCTTTGTGGTACAATCCGGTACTAACCAAGTACTTTCATATGACATACAAAAATCATGTGTACCAGGTGTATTGAGTCGTGATTTGGGGCCTGTTTGTTCTGGGCCCCCATTTTGTTTCGTTAATTTTTCATAAACCAGAACGGTACAAACGAAACAAACTACGGTACAATCCGGTACAAACGAAAATCTTTCAAATAAGCCAACTAAATCGTTTGTACAACGTGGTGGGGGGGCCAGGTTCACACATCCCCCAATTTTGTTTTCTTAATTTTTCATAATCTATTTTGGCTAAGATAAAACTCTATGTGATAAAAATCCTGTACTAACCAAGTACTTTTATGTGACATACAAAAATCATGTGTACCCGGTGTATTAAGTCGTGATTTGGGGGCCTGTTTGATCTGGGCCCCCATTTTGTTTCGTTAATTTTTCATAATCCAGAACGGTAGAAACGAAACAAACTACGGTACAATCCGGTACAAACGAAAATCTTTCAAATGAGCCAACTAAGTCGTTTGTACAACGTGGTGGGGGGGGGGCAGATTCACACAGCCCCCCAATTTTGTTTTCTTAATTTTTCATAATCTATTTTGGCTAAAATAAAACTCTTTGTGATACAATCCTGTACTAACCAAGTACTTTTATGTGACATACAAAAATCATGTGTACCCGGTGTATTGAGTCGTGATTTGGGGCCTGTTTGATCTGGGCCCCCATTTTGTTTCGTTAATTTTTCATAATCCAGAACGGTACAAACGAAACAAACTACGGTACAATCCGGTACAAACGAAAATCTTTCAAATGAGACAACTAAGTCGTTTGTACAACGTGGTGGGGGGGCCAGGTTCACACAGCCCCCCCCCAATTTTGTTTTCTTAATTTTTCACAATTTATTACCGCTAAAATAAAACTCTTTGTGGTACAATCCGGTACTAACCAAGTACTTTCATATGACATACAAAAATCATGTGTACCAGGTGTATTGAGTAGTGATTTGGGGCCTGTTTGTTCTGGGCCCCCATTTTGTTTCGTTAATTTTTCATAAACCAGAACGGTACAAACGAAACAAACTACGGTACAATCCGGTACAAACGAAAATCTTTCAAATAAGCCAACTAAATCGTTTGTACAACGTGGTGGGGGGGCCAGGTTCAAACATCCCCACAATTTTGTTTTCTTAATTTTTCATAATCTATTTTGGCTAAAATAAAACTCTTTGTGATAAAAATCCTGTACTAACCAAGTACTTTTATGTGACATACAAAAATCATGTGTACCCGGTGTATTAAGTCGTGATTTGGGGGCCTGTTTGATCTGGGCCCCCATTTTGTTTCGTTAATTTTTCATAATCCATAACGGTACAAACGAAACAAACTACGGTACAATCCGGTACAAACGGAAATCTTTCAAATGAGCCAACTAAGTCGTTTGTACAACATGGTGGGGGGGCCAGGTTCACACAGCCCCCCCAATTTTGTTTTCTTAATTTTTCATAATCTATTACGGCTAAAATAAAACTCTTTGTGGTACAATCCGGTACTAACCAAGTACTTTCATATGACATACAAAAATCATGTGTACCCGGTGTATTAAGTCGTGATTTGGGTGCCTGTTTGATCTGGGCCCCCATTTTGTTTCGTTAATTTTTCATAATCCAGAACGGTAGAAACGAAACAAACTACGGTACAATCCGGTACAAACGAAAATCTTTCAAATGAGCCAACTAAGTCGTTTGTACAACGTGGTGGGGGGCCAGGTTCACACAGCCCCCCCAATTTTGTTTTCTTAATTTTTCATAATCTATTACAGCTAAAATAAAACTCTTTGTGGTACAATCCGGTACTAACCAAGTACTTTCATATGACATACAAAAATCATGTGTACCAGGTGTATTGAGTCGTGATTTGGGGCCTGTTTGTTCTGGGCCCCCATTTTGTTTCGTTAATTTTTCATAATCCAGAACGGTACAAACGAAACAAACTACGGTACAATCCGGTACAAACGAAAATCTTTCAAATGAGCCAACTAAGTCGTTTGTACAACGTGGTGGGGGGGCCAGGTTCACACAGCTTCCCAATTTTGTTTTCTTAATTTTTCATAATCTATTACGGCTAAAATAAAAGTCTTTCTGGTACAATCCTGTACTAACCAAGTACTTTTATGTGACATACAAAAATCATGTGTACCAGGTGTATTGAGTCGTGATTTGGGGCCTGTTTGATCTGGGCCCCCATTTTGTTTCGTTAATTTTTCATAATCCAGAACGGTACAAACGAAACAAACTACGGTACAATCCGGTACAAACGAAAATCTTTCAAATGAGACAACTAAGTCGTTTGTACAACGTGGTGGGGGGGCCAGGTTCACACAGCCCCACAATTTTGTTTTCTTAATTTTTCATAATCTATTACGGCTAAAATAAAACTCTTTGTGGTACAATCCGGTACTAACCAAGTACTTTCATATGACATACAAAAATCATGTGTACTAGGTGTATTAAGTCGTGATTTGGGGCCTGTTTGTTCTGGGCCCCCATTTTGTTTCGTTAATTTTTCATAATTCAGAACGGTACAAACGAAACAAACTACGGTACAATCCGGTACAAACTAAAACCTTTCAAATGAGCCAATTAAATCGATCCTAGGACAATGTGGGGGGGCTGCGTGAAGTTGGCCCCCACTTTGTTTTCTTAATTTCTCATAGTGCAGTACAGTACAAACAAAAATATTTGCGGTACAAACCGGTACAAACGAAGTACTTTTTATTGATATGCGGAAATCGTTTGTACCGAGAGGTGGGGGGGCCAGGTTCACAAGGGTCACTATTTCTCTATATTTCTCTGATCCGAATCATGGGAAAAGTAAAGGGGACTCTGCTTATAGCACAATCACTCGAACGATTTCAGTAGCAGATAACATCTTCACTCCAGAACAGTTGCACCCGATATTGTATCTAACTCATCGTAAAGATCCATACATGACATGGTAATTGAAGATATAGAAGTGATTTTAAAAGTGTCTCAGAAGTTATTCGCATTCGATCTGTCAAGAATTTCGATTCATTAAAATCGATTGGATAGAGATCGTAGAGGTAATGGTTACCGAGGAACATCTGACTTGTATTTAGATAAAAACCAGTCACCTTATACAAAGAAATCATGAAAAAAAAAATCAAGAGAAATGTTTTGAAAATTTTGTGCCAATCTGCACCATGTCTCAATGCTCATAAGCTATCTGTAGAGAAGTATAAGGATCTTCTGGTTCTGTGCACAGAACCAACTGCAGTGTTTCGCTGCAACAACTTCCAAGAGTTCTAGAAAAATCTATCACATCTCTGAAGTGAGAATGTTGATGGATAATGTGTGTAACTCATTCAACTGCTTTTTGATACAGTATGTATGTATCACTTGTGTAATTTTTCACTCGTTCTTAAAAATGGAAAAAGCTAAAAACTAAGAATAGGCCCTTCACTAAGCATTAATTATTGCGTAATATATCAATTTTGACTTGTATTCTTTTAATTTTGCTTTCCCAATTCTATGTGATATTTTGAATTTATTGTGTATTTGAGAAAATTTAATAAATAATATAAAGAAATATAATAAAATATAATAAATAATAATTATTATCAGTATTGTATTACTTTGTAGCCCACTGCAAGCAGGGGTGTATATCCAATAGAACGGTAACAACTAACCTGACAAACAGGCGTATCTCCATAACCCTCCTCCCTTCTTACTTTTTATATGTTTGGTTTCAAGTTGCATGAAACTTACTTTGAAAAAAGTACTGCTTCAGCACAAAATTCAATATTTATCTTTAAAGATTGACTTAATTCGTATTACAGGACAGGGGTTAAAAAGCACAGTTTTTCTTTAAGATACTCTCCTGTAAAAATGCTTCTTGCCACTTACGCCTCTGTAATATCGGCGAATTTACGAAATACATATAAAGAAAATAGCCTGATTCGTTTTTTCAAGAAAATTGTCTGAAAAGAAAATCATCCTAAGAGTAAATAACTTCTTGTAGATATTTTCGTAAGTTAATTAAAATATGTTTATTTTTGAAATACGAACGAAATCGTCTGCGTCGTTTTTGAGAAAATTATCCGGAAAGACACTCACCACCAGGGTAAATCACTGCTTGTCAAGTTCGTTATAAGAAATAACTTGTTCCGTATTGTTATGTTATTAACGTTAGAAAGTAGAAAATACTCACCCTGAAGAAAGGATTTTTAAAAGGACAAATAGGTGATGCCATAGTCTTACCGGGAAGTTATTAATTGACATCGGATTTTTATGCACTTAAAATTCATGAAATATGCAAGCAACTATGCTGTTAAATGTGTTAACATATATACTTAATACGTACCAAAAAAGCCATAAAAGAGAGCATTTTCAAACATTCAACAAAGTTGTGACAAAGTTTTGTAAGTGAAAGAGGACACGGAATTCATACTTTACCTTACAGGAACTTCTCTTCGGAATTTATTTTTATGACGGTTACAGTTTATACAAGGGTATTAATGAACTATACCGGCAAACTGTAAGAGGTGATTCCTCAAATAAAAAGAAGAGAAAAAGTTCATATGGACCTATGGCGAGAAGTGCATAGTTTCAGAGTTAGGGCTGTCAAAAATCGCGAAAAAGTCAAATTTGAAGAGGCCCTATTTTGAATTCGAGAGACTGTGACTGGTGGTCTTTATCAACGTAAAGGAAGTCACCCATACGCAATACAAAAATGCATATTTTATTAATGTTCAATTGATGTACAGAGTATTACGTGTACGGTGAAATTTTCAGACATGCCATCAACCAAATTTTGAGACATGCTCTCACTTTATGATTGGTCCAAAGTAGGCAAACGATAAGTCTTGATAGCAGTGAATACAGAATCCTTTGACGCAATGTCGGAAGTGTTAAGGATTGTCAGCAGCACAGTCTCTCGTACTCGGGGAAACGCATGCTGCGGTGTTTTCTTTCACGCTTATAAGTGAAGAAAACGTGAACTATACCGTGATGAAATACATACCATCATACGTTATTCCGAACACACACACACACACACAAAAGAAAAGGTCATGGAGCAGCCTGTTCCTAACACTTCCAACTTTCCTCCGAAGCATTGGATGTCCATTATTGTCAACGCTTAACTCCTGCCTACTTTGGACCCTAGTTGAAATTAGGGTATATCTGAAAACTGTACTGAGAGTATATCTGAGAATTACATCCTGTAGAGAATAGCCTCTACACCTTGATGAAATATGTACTTTTTGATTAAGTATGCGTGGCTTCCTTTACGCTGATAAGAACCACCATCCACTGTTTCTGGAATTCGAAATAGGATCTGTTCAAATTTAGCTTTTTCGCGATTTTGGACAGCCCTACCTCTGAAACTATGCACTTTTCGCCATAGAACCATATGAACATTTTCTCTTATTTTGATGTGAGGAATCAGCTCTTACATTTTGTCGGTAAAGTTCATCAACAACCTGTGTACTCGTAACTTTTTTTTAAAAACACACTTATGAGATTAAAATGAACACAGTGATATGAAAACATTATCTCTAGTTTTTCTTCACAATTGCATTTTAAAGTACATTTACTTTACACGCAACATTACGAGCCTCACTTTTGTACACGTTCCCACTGCACACACACACAAAAAGAAGTTTTCGCCTTTAAGGATTTTTTTATTTCAGTAATATTAGCCTTACAGTATATCACAAGATGTTTCTCTTCATTTTTCCGGGTCAGTTTGGTGACATTTGTAGTCACAAAATGAACTGTTAACAACAGCAGATGTTACTGGACAATATTTATATAGAGGAGAAATTTAGTACTGTATCTACATTTTCTCAGCTCGTGCTAAACTTCATCAACTAGAGCTAAGCATTCACTAAGCAGCATACCTCGTGTCTCTTGTTTCTGAATTGATGTGGACACGATATTTCAATGTGTTTATCATGATCAGATTTCTCTTAACACCTTGGCAATTGTATGCGTCTTTGCTCTGCTAATCGGTCGCTAACCTTTTTGGTTCCCTATAAACTAAGCATTTTTCCATCATCCCACGTAAAAAGCCACTCAGTTGCATAGTCATATAAATGTATTAAAAATACAAACTAAAACTGGATTTATTCCACGATATAAGCATATTCATCTGAAATAAAAACTTATAGAATATGCTGAATATGCTCTTAAGCATTAATATATGCTCTAACCTTTGAAATATGCATTTATATGCACTATAAAACTTCAAATTCGAGCTTTCCTAGTGTCGTTAGAAACCTTATTAAGTTTAACAGAGATGCATATAAGCAAACAATATATGCATTTGCGTAAACATCCGATGTCTAATTATTAATGATATGTTTATTTATGAATACGAATAAAACCGTCCGAAGAGAATTTATCCCCAAAAATAAATTGCTACTTGCAATTATTCTACGTATAATAAAGAGTTGTTAATGAAATAATGAGAAATGAAATACAAGCAAACTCGTTAGTCGTTTACGAGGAAACATTAATTACGTTATTCACTTTCACCATTCAGTACACTACTAATATTTTAGGGGGTAAGAAAAAAATTCGAATTCCCATAGAGAATCTTATAAAGACTTAAATGTGATATTTTGTGAAGGTATGTTTACATGGGGTGAACGAGTAGACGAGCAAATGAACTAATGAACGTATATTCAAAAATATATTTTTCGGTGTATAGCGGCATGGTTGGAAAAAATAGTTTAAAAAAAAAGAAAGAGAGAGAGAGAGAAAGAACAAAACATGTGTTTAAAACATGAAAAAGATGTTCAAAATGTTTTAAGTATGTTTTAAAATACACACAAAAAACATGTTTTAAACATTTTGAACAATTTAAAAGATGATTTTAAACATATTTCAAAGTCGTTATTTAACGTATTTATTAAGTCGTTTTTGCTTTTTGCAACCGTTCTTTCCAATTATTTTATTCTCGTTAAGACTACACTGTGTTGGTACAGAATATTTCAGTATACAGTAGTAAATTTCAACTTATTTCATATCACAACCCCCTTTTATCACACTTTCTTGCTAATGACTCTCGTAAGTACCTTCTTGGTTGTAATAAGCACTTTAGGTAGATTTTAAAATCTACCAACTATAGACATTTCACATAATCTATCAATATGGATGGCAAAACAAAAGTCCTCACCATTCTTGTGTGTTGAGAATGGGTTGAGGAAAAATGATGAAACTTGGAAGTGGTCTGACACATCAGATGGAGCTATGGGGACCATGGTGGACATCTTGATTAGTATTCGAAATCGTTAGCTCGCGTTTCTTGAAGGCAGGTGAGATTTTTGTTACATAATTTGATTACTATTTCAGAACACTAGTGCTAATAAAATTATTTTAAAATAATAAATTTTCGAAAAGTAATGTTTGAAGCATACTTCATGCTGTGCTAACTTTAGAATATTTTCTACAAGCCTAGGTAATTGGTTGTTTTCTGAGTCAATAATTTATTGAAAAAAGGTAATATGTGGGGCGTTCAGAGCACAATGGATCCAAATCCATTTTCAATAAAGTTTACTTTTGCTCAGCAAATTAATTCTGTTTCAAAACGTAATATCTTCACAGGCAAGAGTCCAAAACAAATGTAAATAAAACCATGCGAAAGGGCGTGGAATAGTTTCATATGACAGCCGCTAGACAGGGGCGTCAGTGGGACAGGAGGGCAACCGCCCCCATTCTCACTCTGGATTTCAGATTTTGGGGGCATTAAGGCAGTTTTAGAAACCATTTGATAAGCAAAGTCCAACAGAACAAGCTTGAGGTTCTTACACCGAATAAATACGGAAGACATACAGATGATTAAAACTGGAAAGTTGCTTAGGCCCAATTTCCAGAATTTTAAGCAGGCCCTAAACTCGAAAGTAGAGCACCTTTGGAATCCTTGGGCTAAAAAATATACAAGAGAGCAATAGAGGTCTGTAGCTTCTTACAGCGAATGGAAATGGATTATAACTGATCAAAATTCGTATTTATTTGGAGTAAGGACTTCAGATTTTTATGTTGGACTTTGCTGGGCAAAAGGTTTCTAAATCTGCATTACTGCCCCAAAAGTCTGAAATTCAGGGTAAGGAGTGAACGACTACCTTTAAACGAAAGCTCCTCTCTAGTGGTAATCATATTAAATTATAGATTGCATCTTGTGGTGTAGTTTCTCTTTCTTTCATCTCGGGTTCGTGGTTGTGAAAATATGACGTTTTCCGTCGGTGCATTCCTTTGGATAACCGTACATTTATTTAACTTAATTATGAATCATTGACTATGGAATTCGGAGCTTGACTTGTTGGTCATTCCCATCAACGATATAATGTGAATATCTTAAATTTATGAGCAAGGAGGGGGAAATTAGCCCTTCTCCCCCATTCCATCAACGCCCTTGTCTTGCGGTTGTCCTATAAAACTCCAGTTCACACCCTTTCAAACGTTTTTTGTTTAATTTATTTCGTACCCTTCGCTACGAAGAAATTACATCTGCTGATCAAAGGTGAACATTTCTGAAAATGAATTTGCATCCCTTGTGTTCTGAACGCTCCTTATCTAAAAATATTTTATGTAAACTGAGTTGGAGCCAAATTTATCCTGCAACCCAAGTTTGTTCGAAACGCATAAAATTAGTTTGTTTAGTTTGATTATAGTCTTGCATCAGTAGTAAGGCTTTTTTGTTTAAAGTGGGATCCGAATCTCCAATTTTCAAATTTTACGTCGGATCACACTCAAAATCTATACAACAAATTCCGACGTCTTGTGCCTCTATCCTCAAAATTTGAAAGACCGAAAATTGCACCCTGTAGCGTGGGGCATACATACATACAGACGAACAAATTGAGATCAAATTGTCCCAGACACTGATGTTACGATAAGTATCACTCTTTAATGGTTAGTTACGCGGGCGACTGCTGTAACCTGCCCTTTCTTGCCTGGCCCCTTCATACAAGCTATACCAAAGTGTAAAGTTTTTAAGAAAATTTAGAACTATGGTGGGGAAGGGAGACGAAATAAAATTTTCATAATATAATGAACAAGATAATGTTGATACAAAATTAATTCTTACTAACGTTAGAATCATCAGAAGCAATTTTCGGATCAACACTTTTACCATTTGTTTGGGTTTCCAGTTTTTTCACAGCATTGCATTTTTCATAATGATTCTTCATTCTTTGACCTAAACCAACCATTTCTTTCTTACATTATTTGCAACGAGCTCGTATGGTCGTTTTCTTATCTTATGGAGCTTGAGTCACTCTAATAAATTTGCTCCAAATGATGCCCTCTTTTCTTCCCGTAAAGCTCATGTTAATCGATTCCAAGTTTACGGAGACTGAGAACCAACATGCACTGTATCAATGAATGCCTGCGATATTTTAGTTTCAGAACTACAAATTAGCAAATAATCTTTTCTTTGTTTTCTGAATACAACACAAAAATTTGTTTGTATGATAATATTTTATTCATTTTTTAATATCAGTTCTGCAAATAGTCCAACTTTCGACTACGATACTTTGTCGCAAGTTAACTGAAAAGGATTTAAACAATACAACATACGTTAAAAATAAGGGGAAAAAGAGAGAAAATAAATTGTAGATTACCACATTAACCTGCTGTAGCCACGAGAAATCAAGACATTCACATGAGAAGAAAATAGTATTCTGAATGGGGAGTAGTTTTGACAACTTTCTTTCTCTGGAAGATTTTTTTTTAAATAAAATAAAATAAAAATAAACATATGTTTAAAACAAGTCTTAAATAATACACGTGTTTAAAACAAAATGTTTAAAACGTATACAAAATTTGTTTTAAACGAAATCAATTGTTTAAAACAAGTTTTAATCATTTGTTTTAAACAGTTTGTTTTAAACAAAAAGCCTTGTGTAGGGACCGTGAAACGTGTAAATTCGTTTAAAAATCGAATTTAATTTTTTTTCACAATTATCATAATTTCTTCTCTCTTATTGTCATTTGAAAGTAACAAATGATACAATAGTTTTGCCCCCTGGGAGACAGTCAACCGCTGCCACCCTCGGAGCCACTACAAATTAAATTGTGATTGTATGTTGGTCTTGTACAGAACAAGTTCTTTCCCAAATGGTGTCCCAAAGCAGCACCCTCAAATGTTGATTTTGCCCACCCCACGAACAAAATTTTCTGTAAAGAAGCTTTGGACACGGCTAAAGCAGCAACAGTGTAACATGAACATAAGCCGACACCGTTATCATACTATTGATTACTTATAGTTAACTGAAACACAAAATATCATGGACTAGAGAAACAAAACACTGAACAAAGAAACGTTCATTTGAAAATAAGTGTGTGACAGTTTTTACGTCGGACAGACACTGAGTCCGACAGACACTGAGTCCAACAGACAATGTTTGATGAAGACAATATGTTCAGATAGTTCGCGAATCTGTCACACAGTTATTACTTTAAAACAAACGTTGCTTTGTTCAATTATTTATTTTCCTAGTTCAAGTTATTTAGATCGCAAAACTAATATAAACCAATTAGATGCAAAATATCATTAAGAACTATTTCTTAGACGGGCGTACAAATTGACAACAAATCTCATCAAAAGGAAAAGAAATTTTTTTTCTATATCTTCAAATAAAAAGTTATACAGAACCAGAAGCCTTACCTTTGGAAAATTGTATTCGCACTTATAAAAGCAAAACACTACTGACTGTTCTGAAGGCAATTTTACTTATGAATGAATATAGAGCAGATATGCTACAATATAGATCACTTATTAATTTGTAGCTTTAATTGGAAATCCCTTTTTTCTTAAAGTACCATATGCTTCTTACGTCAACTTCCGGTGATATGAGCTTTCCCGTGGGCGCAAAGTTTCTTAGAAGTTAGCCACAAGAGGCTAACCAATATCCAGCTTCCGAGTGTGTATATTATATATCTAATCCATTGCAATGCTTCTACTTTTCCTGCTTCCTTTCAAAGTAAAACTGAGGTGGACAGTGAATAGAATATGCACATAAGAAAGAATTTAGGTGCGGAACAAATAGGTTCTATGTAATTGAACAAGGCTTTTCTATTATATTTGTATTGTAGTCATCTAGGGAATACCGCAATGTTTCTCGAAACGTATAACTTGGATGAAATATCAAATTTGATTTTTTCAAGATTACCGTATTTCTCTCTCCTATCGTGGCTAGAAAGTAAAAAATAGCAAAATAACTTTTAAAAGATAGTCAACCACTCCCATTCCCCGGAAAGTAGTTGACACGTTTTCTACGTAGGCACACTTAATAATAGACTTATTCCTTGAAGTAATGCTTTCGTTCAGCCGAATAGTTTGCGAGTATTTCTTTACTGCAATCAATGGTTTGGTACCCACTGCACAAAGTTTTACCCAGATTCGTTGGCAATTTGGGGGCTACGTGGAACAAGTACTAGTAAACTTCGATCTGGGAAGTCAGATATACTAGCACTGCAAGTTTATGTATTGACTACCCGACATAGCCTACAGTTAAACGTTCCGCATTTGGCCAGCCAGAGCCCTTTGTATACTGAATGGTAATAGTTTACTTTATTTCTTTCAGTTACAAGAAAGAACGAGATTCAAATAAAGTGAATACTAGGGCACAGCGGTTCAGTGATAAAGTGTTCACCTCTGATACGAGATATCCTTGGTTTGATTCAGGCCATGTGACTTTATTATGGTAGACAACATCGAATTCTTGAGATTTCTTGGGGCTCATTTGCTTCTTCTCACATTCTTGTTCTACCAATTTTTTTCATAATTATGAACTTTCGTAAATAATTTGTTTCTTTTAGTCTAGCGATTCCTCGTAGGAAAGTAGTTAATATATGCGCCTTTGGCGTGGGAGACATGGGTTCCTGACAGAAGCTCATATGGTTGAGATCCCGCGTTAAACTGTAGGTACACGTCTCATATAGTCTCGCTGCTGAAAGGGACGCTAAACTGAGAACCCAACCAAAGTCAAAATTCTTTAGTCTACAGAGGTTAAACGTGGGACTTAAACTGAAAGCTTTTATTTCATTTCTATCAAATAAGATGAATACAACTAAATAAGCTACATAGAAGAGCACTGGTTTCTAGGTACGCGTGTTTTTTGGGTTCCTTCTAAATCTGCTTTGAGTAAAATGATTCAGATACAAACTAGTGTTTCGAATCCCGCTTTAATATAGAGGGCGTATATATATAAAAAAGATTCATCTGATTTCAAAATGATGCAATTTTAAACAAATGCCCATTGAATCAGATTAATTTTTAAAATACATGCCTGAATGTAAAATTTTACTTACACAATTTCCACAATTACTCAATATGTACAATTTCCGACTCATTTCATTTATTCTCATAGTTGTAAGGGGAAAACGCAGAATGCTAGCCGCTGTTGAGTTGCTATCTTGATGCACAATGAAAACACCTACGATATCTGCAACCAAAGAATATATTAGTTTAAGTACGAGGCATATTCTTAAAACTATAAAGGCAACCAAAAAAGTTCCTGTCGCTTTTTCACTAGGGATGGGCAAAACCGGTTTTTATATTTTAAAAAAGGAAATCGGTTTCTACAAAACCAAAATCCGAAAAAACGACATTTTGGTTTTCTCCAAAACGCGGTGCCCTCCAGCACCTCTCTTCAAAAGGGCCCGGGGCCCTGCTTTAAAATTTTAAATGGAAGCATGGGGCGTGTGACACCTCCTTCGATAGATCTTTAAAAACTAAAAACCGATGTGGCAAAAGATTTTTCATATCGGTCACCGTATTCAAAATGTCCGGCAAGAAAGATTACCTGTATCAGATAAACGTCCAGTAGCACTAATATCAAAACGGTTGAACATAAATGAAGTAAACAAAAACTCAAACAGGAAAGCCATGGGACAAATTAAACGATGTTGCCGCGGTGCCTCGCAGGGCCGCCTTTCATGGGGGGCCAGGCCCACCTCAGATATTTTAAACGAAAATATGGGTCAAGTGATACCTCGTTCGATAGATCTTCATACACTAAACAGCGTTGTGACAAAAGATTGTTCATATGGGTCACCGTTTTCAAAATGGCCGCCAAGACATGATGCCTGTATCAGATAAAACGTACAGTACCACTAATATGAAAATGGTTGAAGATAATAACGGATGAACAGAATAAAACTCCGAATATAGGAAATCACAGAGGGTATTTATAATTCAAAGGCTCGAAACTGTTGCAACAGAGGAGAAGATGATTAGAGTAAAAGTGCCATAATGCAAAAGACGAAATCTAATTCCTACAAAATCATCGTTCTAACGTCCTGCGGTTTAGGTGAATATGAACGGGAAGGAACGGTGAAATTGCAAATGAGAACCTTAGTTTTTGCAAATTGTACCTACGCAACAAAATTATCTGAAATGTGTTTTTATAAGAGATACATGTCTGTAATGGAGAAAAGTAGGTAAAATTTTTGTTAAATGGCACCTTCCATCTTGATTGCAGGGAATGATTTGTACAAAAATGAATCGACTGAAATGAGAAACCAATTTCTCGAACAATGGAATTTTAGAACAATCTATACAAACGTTGGTTTTGCTCAAAAGTCGTCTGCACAATTTTGGTTCATTTCAATATCAGTCACTGGTACACCGAAGTGTTTCAGACAAATTATACCTATCACAAGTAAAAGTAGGGTTCTCATTTAATATTTTACCATTAGTTCCCGCTTCATCCACTTACGCAGGGAGATCGGAAAGATAATTTTCTAAGAATTAGATTTCCCCTTTAGCAGCCTGTCACTTATACCTTATTAATCTTTTTCTCCGTTGGATTATTCTCGGGGCATGGAATGATAAACACCCTCTTTGATTTCCTATACGAGTTTTATTCTGTTCATTTATCTCCAACCGTTTTCTTATTAGTGGTACTGTACGTTTTATCTGATACAGGCACCATGCCTTGGCTGCCATTTTGAAAACGGTGATCCATATGAACAATCTTTTGTCACAACGCTGTTTAGTGTATGAAGATCTACCGAACGAGGAGTCGATGGACAGCCTCCAGTCCTTAATCTCATATGATATATTCAACTTCTCCGTCAATCCAGTGACATTGCAACAATATAATAAGATTTCTTCTTCACAAAAATAAGGAATGAAATCTCTTTCTTTCTCTAAACCAAGAAAAGGAAATACTTGTTGCCAAAAGGTTTTTTCCCTTCAGTCAAGAATCCAGTAGCTTTGCGCATTCTTTTGTAAGACCCAAGTTCCGTCTGCGAAAATAGCTCAGGCTCATTGTTTCCAGCTTCGTCTGTATCCTGATAATCATCTTCCTCAGAACTTAAGTTGGTATCCTCTAATAATTCTTGTCGGATTGGAAAATATATTTCTGAGGAATCCAAAGCAGGATGTTTTGCTGAAAGTAGATTTGGATAAACAATGGGCTTTGTTGCTGTTGTTAAACCCTTGTATGTTGCATGAACAAAAATAACAGTCACCAATATGATTTCAGGGTTCTCTTCAGATCATAGACACACCAAAACGAAAAGATTGTTTCGTGCCCTTCCACCACTTTCGAAGCTCTTCTACACATGGATAACACAGTTTGTGGGGAGCCCCGGATTTAACTTGGTCACCTATTTTACACCAAAATAAGCAAAATACACTATTTTGGACAAAGTTTGTTATGTTCTGCTGATATTTCTTCACTATATATTCTTCACAAATGTAACAAAACGAATCTGATGAATTCTGGCAAACCCTTGAAGCCATTTAGACTACTTCACAAACACGATGGGGAGTTTAAAGCCCACACCAAACAGCAGTTACATTCAAAGTTAAGTCAATTCACCTCTAGCATAGGTATACTTATAAACAAACTAACTGACAATCCTATAATAAGAAATGGCGTTCTCTGCTATTAGAATTTCACAAAATTTAATTTAACAAAGAGAAATGCTTGCATTTTGCTAAACAAAACTAAATGTAATTAGTAGAAGTTACAGATGCAAGGGCTCAAAAAAAAGGCTTTTTTGAAAAAAAAAAAAAAAAAACAGTTTTTTCTGCTTCGCTTTTTTGCTTGAGAAATTTTGGGCTTTTTTCAAAATTGTGCTTTAAATTGATAAAGGAGACTTTGTTTCGTTTTTCTCTAACACAAAGCTCATTTAATTAATGGTAGATGCAGATAATAATATAAAACTTCTAAAATAAACCATGAATTTCATAAAGATTTTTTAAAAATTCTTAACATATTTACATTATGAATTCCAAAGGATTAACCAATACGAAGTTTGTCCGGAAAATACGTATACATGTTGAATAATAACTTTATTTTACAGGTTGTAGTCACCGCCAGGTGGCACTACTGCTGTAGCCAATCCCATCAACGCTCAGTTCGAGTCAGAGCGCTCTGCGTGTCAGTAGGAGTGTGTGGCTGCTTGTTGAAAGTTACCCTGCCGTCGGTATGGACCTCTCTCTGATTGAGGAACAGCGAATCAACATCAAGTTTCTTGCAAAGCTAGGTAAGAATGGCCGTGATTTTTTTTGAGTGTTTGAAACAAGTGTACGGGGACAATTCTCTGAAGGAACCAACCGTGAACAAGTGGTTAAAAGATTTCGGGAAGGCCGAGAAAACGTGAAAGGAGACCCTCGCCCAGAACGCCCGTCGTCATCGAGTTTTGATGAAAATGTTGAACGAATTCGGACTTGTGTTCTTAAATACCGCAGATTGACAGTCAGAATGATTGCTGACGAGCTGTCAATTCCCAAAACAATTGTTCACGAAATTCTGATACAAAAACTTGAAATAAAGAAATTGTGTGCGAAAATCATACCGAAGCTCTTGACTCCAGAAAAGAAAGCAAAGAGGGTTGAGTGCTGTGAGGATTGGTTGGAAGCAGAGGAAAGAGGAGATTTTCTCAACCGAGTCATCACTGGAGACGAGTCCTGGTTTTACGAATTCGATGTGGAGCTCAAATCTGAAAGCAAGGAATGGAAGCTACCAGGAGAACCGAGAACAAAAAAGTCGCGAAAAGCAAGATCCAATGTGAAGACAATGTTGATTGTTTTCTTTGATTCTAGAGGCATTGCTCACAAGGAATTTGCCCCTCCCGGCCAGAGTGTGAACGGACAGTTTTACGTGGAAGTTTTGAGACGTCTCAGAGCTCGTGTGGCCCGAGTTCGACCGGATTTGGCACAAGGGGGCAGGTGGATAATTCACTACGACAATGCGCCCGCTCACACGTCGCTCGTTGTGCGTGAGTTTCTGGCCCGAAGCTCAATCACCGTGACAGACCACCCGCCTTATTCACCCGATTTAGCCCCTTGTGACTTCTTCCTGTTCCCGAAATGCAAAATGGTGCTTCGGGGGCGACACTTGGGAGATATGGAAGGCATCAAGGCAGAAACGACACGGCAACGGAACAGCATCCCAACTGAAGACTTTCAGCAATGTTATCAACAGTGGAAACGGCGTTGGGAGAAGTGTATCTTCTCTACGGGAGAGTACTTTGAAGGAGACCATATTGTAATACCTGAATAATTGTAAAATAAAGTTCGTATTCAACTTTTATACGTATTTTCCGGACAAACCTCGTATATACAGGGTTTCAAATCATCACCGACAACGTTTGAGAGGTGATTCCTGACACCAAGATAATACAAAAAGTATAGACCAACCTGGCTGCACAAATGCTTCCTTTCTGATTTATAGGCTGCCGAAAACTTGAAAAAATGAAATTTAAAGGTATATAGCTCCAAAACTATGGGACCTACCGTAGTCGGGTCAAGATATCACTTAGAAACTGGTATGTGCACTATCCAAAAATACATGTTTCAGAATCCTAAGGTACTCACGCAACAATTTTTATAGAGTCAGTTTGGCTACAGGCATATAATTCGAAGTACTCACCAATTACCTTTATAAACATCGTTGCGAAAGTACTGCAGGATTCTGAAACATGGATATTTGGATAGGGCACATATTAGTACTTAAGCGAAGTCTTGACCCGACTACGGTAAGTCCCATAGTATTAGAGCTATGGACATTTAAAATTAATTTTTTCATGTTTTCGGCAGCCTATAACTCCGAAAGGAAGCATTTGTGCACCTAGGTTGGTCTATACTTTTTGTCTTATCTTGGTGTCAGGAATCACCTCCCAAAAGTTGTCAGTGTTATTTTGAAACACCCTGTATAATAATTTTTTAACCTCTTATATACAAAAGTGTGTACTTTTTAAAATATATATATATATATATATATATATATATATATATATATATATATATATATATTCACATACACAGGTATTCACATACCCTCTTTTTGAAGCAAAATAAAGTAAAACATGAGAGAAATGCATTTATATAATACTCTTAAAGGCTGAACATCAAGAGCTTCGTTTCGAGTGGTTCTGTACATTCTTGAATGTTTTCAGTTAAGTTTTAATTGTCATATACATTGTATGAATATTTCGAACAAAATTTTTCTTTGATTCATCACATACGTAATAATCTGTTACCACCTATCAGGTGCTTCGAGTTCGCAAAATCGGTAAAGTTCCGAATTCTGTAATGCACTGACTTTCCCTTAAGCTTGTTAAGAATCGGGAAAGTACCAAATTTTCTATTCATGAATCATATGTGTAACAGACTATTTATCTGAGCTTGTGGTTTCCTAGACTCTAGAATATATAACCACTATCATGGTTTACCCAGTCCTGAAGGTTTCTGAATTTTTAACAAGAGGAATTCAACATATCTTTACGAAAGTTTTTTTTTTTTTTTTTTTTTTTTTTTTTAAGTATGAAATACATTTAAGAAGAGTGAAAAGAACCAATCACTGTTCCAATTCACAAAAAAGGAGACAAAATTGATTGTAATAATTATCGAGGCATTTCTCTTAACATTCTATTAACAAGATTGATCCCATACGCAGATAAAATTAGTGGAGATTTTCAGTGTACATTTAGGCTAAATCGATCAAATATCGACCAGATATTTACCATTCGACAAATACTCGAAAAGAAATCGAAATATATTACCCAGTACATCAACTGTTTATTGATTTAGAAAGCCTTACGACCCGGTTAGGAGGGAAACATTGTACAACATTCTTACAGAATTTGGAATATCGAAAAAGTTAGTTTGATAATTAAAATGTGTTTAAATGAATCCCAGAGTAAAATCCGAGTAGAAAAATGGGAGCTTCCACATCGAGAATAGTCTGAAACAAGCAGATGCGTTATCGCCATTATAATTCATCTTTGTTCCGGAGTACGCTATAAGGAAAATCAAAGATAATAACCAGGGCCTAGAGCTGAATGGTATTCACCAGGTTATGGCATATGCTGATGTAAATCTAACAGGAGATGGTAGGAGAACAATAGAAAGAAATGCAGTGGCCTTATGAGTCTTCATCCCGGGGAAATTAAAATACCGCTAATTTTACAGTAATTATGTGATATCTTCAAATAGATAAAAGATAATCGAAATGTGGAACAAGAGCGCCCTAGACAATATTATTTTACATAAGAAACCGTTATCACGACTCACTTATCTGCTTTCGATTTCGAGTCATTTTGAAAATCGGCATTTATTTTCGCGTTTCTAAACAGCTGAAAACGGAAAGCCACTAGGTGACTTGTGATAACGGTATCTCACGCAAAATAATATTGTCTAGGGCGCTCTTGTTCCATATTTCAATTATCTTTTATCTATTTAAAGCTTAAAATAGGCCTATATAAAATGATAATCATGCCTGTTATGCTTTATGGTTGTGAAACATGGTCGCTTACGCTGAGGGAAGAACGCAGACTGAAACTATTTGACAATAGAACCCTGAGACGAATATTCGGACCCAAGAGGAACTGGAATTGGAAATGGTGAACTTCATAAAGAGAAAATACATAATTTATACGATATATCAAACATCGTTAGGGTCATCTAGTCTAAGAGGCTCAGGTGGGCAGGTCATGTAGCCAGAAGGGAAGAAGGTATTAACGCTTTCAAAGTCTTGGCTGGAAGACCAATCGGAAAACGACCATTAGGAAAGCCTAGGCGCAGATGGGAGGACAATATGAAGATGAATCTCGCAGAAATAGGAATACAGTGTAGAAACTGGATCGAATTGGGCAAGGATAGAAGTCAATGGAGAGCTTTGGTGAACGCGGTATTGAACCTTCGGATTCCATAGGCCATAGGGTTAAACACAACTGCACAACAAACATGACTGAGTGGTTAGCTTTTGCGCATCTATCGGGAAGTCCGGGATTCAACTCGTCATTCGACCATTTTGACAAAAGTTTTTTTCTTAATTCCATCTGTGAATATAGAGATAGTGCGTGTACTGTGAGTCCTGGCCGACTTCCTCTCTTATTATTTTAAAATCGTTGTTATTAGTATTTACTAGCAGTGACGGATTTGCGAAGGAGGTTAGGGTAGGGATGTCTTTCGGATTGAAGGCTGTACCCTGAAATTACGGAATTTCTAAAACAAACTAAATATTAGTTATGCCTTTACTCATGAACTTCAAACTCTCTTCAAATAAAATATTAGAAATTTTGGGAAAATTAAACATTAATAATAAAAAACCCTCCCAAAATACTTTTCTAAATCCGCCACTGATTATCGGTATAAAATGGTCTTCAAGGTTGTATCCGGGAGATTATTGCTGAATATGCAAACTAAACAAAGTATTTGTTATGCCTGTATTCACAAACTCCAAGCTCCTCCCAAATAAAAATTAGGATTTTTTTTTTAGAAAAACTAAACATTAATCAGGGAATCACCTCCCAAAATACGTTTCTAAATCCGCTCCTGATTATTTGTATAAATTTGTATTCGGAGTTGTATCCGGAAGATTATTGCTAAATCATTGCACAGCTACAGTATAAAAGAAATGTGCAACTACGCTCTGACGGATATATTGAAAAACGTAAGTTTAACTATGTGCTAGAAGGTAGAGTACTAAGCTCGAAAAAATGAAACACGGATGACTAAAAAGGAGATGATCTAGAGAAGGAAAAAGATGTCGGTAACTCAGAAATTAAAGTTTAATAACCTCTAAAAGTTTAGTACTACACACTTTGTTTACTTTAATTCATAAAACATGTGCTCCATCCATCATAATGGTGAATTCCAGAGCGAAATATGGCATTTAGGCCATGAAATCCTATTAAACTATAGAGTATACGATAAGAAAGATATTTAGATAGAAAAATCACGAAAATGAAAAAAAAAACATCGATTCAAAAAAGCAAAAAACCATCGATTCAAAAAAGCCGGCTTTTTTGCATCTATAGTAGAAGTATATTATATTTGTTTTCTATACGTTTACCTTGTAAATTTGAAACTGTATTATCATTAGTTTTCCTATCATTTAGGGAGAACTTATTTAATACACTCTCTACACAGGGTTCAGAGAAAGAGCCAAAGCGTATATATCAAGATGCGCGTTTGTGAAAAAGCCTTACCTGATAGAGCTTTTTCAATTATTCCGTTGAAATCAGCACACCGAAATATATAAGAATCACTTAATAGTTCCTAAACACTTGTTCCATCGCAGACTAGTGTTAGAAGATACATTGAAATATCAAGTAATACTTTTGATAAATTAGACACTTTCAGATATCTAAGATCAACATTAACAGACCAAAACTACGTACGCTCATTAAGAAATAAAATGGCTACTGGAAGTAGCGAATTCTTGTTATTATCCAATGCAAACTCTTTTGTCTTCGCGAATTCTGTCAATGAATGTTTATTGAGGTATACGGGATGAGAAGCACTTGTGGTCTCACTTGCATTATAACTGCTCTAGAGGACTCCAATATTTGGAAGTTTATGATAGAAGTATCCTTAGTTTACAGCACTGAATAATAAAAATGATATTGCAAGTTTTCTTTTAACTTGTAGGTTTGAAAAATGTTATAATCTAACGAGCGCTATTTAGAAAATAGCTTTATGTTGGGCTGGAAACACTGCTAACTTAGTGATATCGCAAAATACAACGTGTCAATAAAAATACTATCAAAATTTAAAGTGGTATAACGTCATTTTGGGTAATCGTATTTAAATGAAATTGGTCATAGTTGAAAGAAAAACTCAAATACCTCATAGACATTGAATGTGGGCCTCATGAATGGTGATGCAGATATCAAGATGATATTCCCATTCACGCTACACACGCTACAACATATCTGATGAAATGTACTGGATAGCAGCACTGATACAAACTTGTGATCCATATATAGGGGAGAGTGGGGTAAAACCGGGAAGTCGGGTGTTAACCGGTTACACCCTTCTAGCTTTTGTATGCGCTACGATCGCGTTGAAATCGCACGAACTACCTTCCACCTTGGCGAAGGAGCAGTGGCCGTTACCAGAATGCAATAGACTTGCTGCTTTTGTTGCTGTGAAGAAAATTCAGTTTGAGTGGATTTTGCTTACGATTTTTCAAGAAAACTAGACGGGTTAGCGTTCCTGTTTCTGCAAGAGTAAAGGTATGTAGCTGTCTTTGTACAACATTTAATTACCTTCATTATCATTCTAAGTAATTGTTTGTAGCGTTTTGTTTAGTCAAATGATGCCATGTGTAGTGAAAGCTGTACGTGCCGGGCAAAACCGGGTACTACCCGGTTTTGGCCCTTGGGTTTCCAAAACATAGAAAGTTAATTACTATATAGCCCGAAATGCTTTTATTTGATCATATTAGTTTACAATGTAAGAGGTTACGAAACAAGATATATTAAACAATAATAGTAAAATATTTTTATTGTATTATATTTTTTTTATTTTTTATATTTTTATTTTAATTTAATATATAATATTTTACAATAATAACCTTGTATTTTTTTCTCTCCCGTGAACTGGTTGGTTGGTTGGTTCCACTTTTACGTTCTGTATCAGCACTGTGTCTATACGAGACGGGGTCTACTGTTTAAAGTGACAGCTCAGCCACTACTCACGTTTGTATCGGTGGTGTGAAGCCCCCAACGGGATTTGAACCACGAACGGAAGAAACAGGAGTGGAAGTTCCAAGGAATTCTCAAAGCCAGCATCAAGACTCTACAAACAAGGAAGGCTTAGCAATAAGAGTCCCTAAAGGTCCTGCAACAAGTGTTCCAAATGTGTCAACACCATCGAATCAACATCTTCTGAACCCGAACCACTCAATTTATGCTGCTGTTCTAAGTCCTTGACGTCTAACTCTAAACGTGTTCCCGAAGTATTATTCAGTGTTTTACCCTCCCAATTGATGCCTCCCCCATACACCAAGAGAAAGACGCAGCCAAAGGAGGACAAAGGAAAAGGAAAAACAGAAATTTTGACGGGCACCCCATACAAGCATTAATTTCAGACAGCATTAGAAGAAAAGAAAAATGAAGGAAAGAAGAACAAAGATAGACAGAAGACAAATAAACGAATCAAATAAAAGGGAACTTTTTAAAGATGCCACAAAAAAGAACAACAGACAGAAAATAAGCGACTAAAACAAGAGAAACCGAAGGAGCAAATGTGGGATGACTCTAGTGAAGATAATGACAATACTGCTTGCATTTACTGCAATGAGCTTTGTTTGGTCTCCAAGGGTGGTGAGGAATGGATCCAATGTCGGACCCATGGAAGCTCAGTCGGGCCCAGTATCCTCACCCATCTCCGAGTTGCAACAGACAGGAGAAATTAACCATATATCTAAGCTGCAATGGGCAAGAGGTTCCTTTAGACAGTTGCAACGAGCAGGAGGTCCAAATTATAGAGAAAATTACTTTTAGAGATTTACTTATTTGTAATCTTGTGTACAAACTATATAATCATCTTTTGTAGTGAAAAATGCAGCAAAAACTCGTGTACCGTTACTCTATATAATATTACATCCAACTGAATTGGAAATTAAGCCACATTATGAGTGTCACTATTCATTTCAGATACACGGTAAACGATGAATTGGACACTAATATTGGTCCTTCTGGATTATTTTTGCATATTACCTCCCCCAACCCTTTTCAGCCCTTGCCAAAATTTTCCTAAAAACCTATGTTACGTCAGGGTTTACTCATGTACCTAATATTGTATAAATTTGCGCAACAGCCATGGAGGAGTTAGCCGCCAAACATATTTTTATTTGTCACCCCCCTCAAACCTTGTTTTCCTTGCCAGAAAATGTGTTTAATATCTAAGTTTAGCAAAAATGCATTCGTGTATTATAAATCAACAACATTGGTGAATCAGTCTGGGAGGAGTGGGCGTAAACATTGTTACGTTAATTTTTATTTATATAGATACATATTTCCTGATTCTGTGGTGAGCACTTTAAAGGAAACTAGTAATGATAACAGAGAGTCTTTAATCTATGTACGATTTCCCTCGGAATAGAATTACTCAATACTGTATCTTAATCACAGCTTAAGGCGACATAGGGAATATTTGAACAAAATTTCAACTTTCAAAAGTGAGGAAATGTTTAACTCTCATTTTCTACCTCTTAGATGAAAGATTTAACAAAATAATAACCGTAGTCTAAAGTTTGATTGGTAAGAAAATTTCAATTACCTACGTACAACTATATCACAAATTTAGTGAACGCCAAGAAAAATTCAAACCGCTTTTTCCTATTTAGGAGTCAAATTTTGTAAAATTTCGTTTTCCCCTCAGATAGGGGTTAGAAGAGAAAATGTATGCAAACTTTCATGTTCCAACGTCCGTCTGTTTCAGAGATCTGGTGAAGGGAGGGAAAAGATCAATACCCGTAGGGATTGTTTTTCATGAAACTCCATCGTGTCATCAGTCTAGTATTTCAGGAGAACATACGAGGGCGCGGTGGCTCAGTGATAGAGTGTTCACCACCGGGGCTTGGGGTCCCTGGTTCGATCCCAGCTCGCGCCAAATGGACTTTGTGGTTCTCCTGTTTCCTCCCACTTTCTTCATTCCACCATTTCATTCATTTCTCATAATCACCGTTCCTTTCGCCTAACTGGCATAACCGTGGGACGTAAAACTCAAAGATTTCATTTCATTTTCATTTCAGGAGAACGTACGTACAAACTGTGAAGTTCCTATGCCTAACAGTTTCGGAGATACGTTACATAGTGAGAAATCGTTCTGCCGTGTCGCGACAAAACGCTGTAACTTGAGTTACATTGTTTTGTCGCTATAAGCATTTTTGAATTTCCCGCCACTGATATTTATGTTCACCAGGCCCAGCATTGAGCTGAGTCAAATACTTTTGAAAATATACCAAAGGGAATTTCGATGTAAGTAGGAAATTAGCCGGTCTGTAGCGACTTTACAGCTCTTTTTCTCAAAACTGCTCTGCCAAAGTTACAGCGTTTTGTCGCAACAGGGCAGCGTTGAAGCCACCTTTTCTTTCTTAGGGCTACTTTCTTAAAACTCAGTGTTGAATGAAAACATTTTCACAAAATTTCAATTGAAAGTGAAAAAATAAATATTTCTGTTTAACTTCCCACGATTATGTCCTTTAGGCTAATGGAGACGATGATTTAAGATAATTGATTGATAATGGAAGAATTGGTGGTATGATAAAGTAGGAGGGAACGGGAGTACCCCGAGAAAACCCACGTACACAACGTTGTCCATCACAAACTTACTTGGCCGGGGATTGAACCACCGACCCCACGCGCCAGAGATAAGTAATTTACCATTGGCGCTCCCCTCAAAATTTCAATCGTAAATATTTTTTTTGTTCACGAGAAGAGAAACTGGGAATATTAGTTTATCCAAGTCTTAGAACTCAAAAACAGTAAACTGTAAGTGATTGAACTAATCCAATGAAGAGCATTTATCCAAGTTTAGACACACGCAAATCCTTACACAATATATTCCAATAGTAGACACGTTTTAAATGTTGTTACCTGTATATCTCAACCCTCGTGGAGCTGTTGTGACGCAGAAGAATACTGATAACTTAGAGATGAAATTAAGAGGAAAATTAAGACATAAATTTAATACAAATAATTAAAAAAAAAAAAAAAAAAACGAGACGAAAAAAAAATTCTTTGAGAATCAAGACGGGACTAGAATTGGAGAAGAAATACGACACCTTATTTTTCGTCTGATTTTGTCTCATCTTATGGCACCACTAATTGTCTATAACCAACTGTTTCGGAAATAAATGGCGAAAAAATATTTTTAAAGCCTTCTTTTTCCTCTATACCAGCGTTTCCCAACCTTTTTCAACTTGCCGCACACTACAGGGCTAACTTCAATTCTCGCGGCACACTCATAGATATTATTATTTGTAAATATAAAATACCATAGTAATTTTTTTTTCTGTGATTACTGATCTCCTTCTCACAAAGATGAAAGCTCGATCACTAGTTTTACCCTATGCTAATTCATTATGCTTATTTTTTTTAATTCTAATTTTAAAATAGAATAGAATTGCAGCGAAATATAGGACTCGGATTTTAAAAAAAATACGCTTTCTTTTTCGAAAACTGTATCCAACCTTACATTAAGAACGAAGATCACTAAATAATGAACGAACAAACAAATGTCTTATATTTTTAACTTTGCTGTTTTAACCAAAACGGTGCATATTATTGCAATCACACAGCTTGTGATGCGTCGAAGTCAAAACACACCTGTTGAACAAAGTGTTGTTCTGTCATTCACGTGCGAATGAGTGTTCTACGAACGTTCACTTGACGCGTACCGTACAGATGCTTCCATTTCTCGGTGTTAGTATGGCTCTCAATTGAAGCGTAACATAGCAGCTAACCGTGGAAATGTGTACGAGCAGAAATATTGTCTGCTACACAGTAATAAATGTAGAATAATATATTACAATTACAGTAATTTTTTCCAAGGTAGAAATTCATAGTAATGTGAAATACAAAAATATACATTTTTTCTGTCTTGCAAATTGCCTGCTATAGAATTAATAATTTTGTTTCGATTTCCTCGTGGCACACTAGCGGTCCATTCACGGCACACCAGTGTGCCGCGGTACACCGGTTGGGAAACGCTGCTCTATACTGAGAAAAATCAGTTACCTGGACAGCGGTATAATTGTACAATTATACGGAACCCATAAGTTTACTAAGAAAATCTGTACGGAACATATGATAACCATATGCTACATACATACTACCTTATTTCTGCTTAGATGTTCCATCATGCCACTGCAGGATGTCTGAAATCTAACAGTCTTCCATGTATTCTATTACATACGTATACTATGTTACGTACATCAGTTATATGTTATATACGTGAGATCCTTACCGCCTATCTGTATGTGAGATCCTTACCGCTTATCTGCATGTGAGATCCTTACCGCCCATCTGTATGTGAGATCCTTACCGCCTATCTGTATGTGAGACCCTTACCACATATCTGTATGTGAGATCCTTACCACTTATCTGTATGTGAGATCCTTACCACCTATCTGTATGTGAGATCCTTACCACATATCTGTATGTGAGATCCTTACCACTTATCTGTATGTGAGATCGTTACCACCTATCTGCATGTGAGATCCTTACCACCTTTCTGTATGTGAGATCCTTACCACCTATCTGTATGTGAGATCCTTACCGCCTATCTGTATGTGAGATCCTTACCACCTATCTGTATGTGAGATCCTTACTGCCTATCTGTATGTGAGATCCTTACCGCCTATCTGCATGTGAGATCCTTACCACCTATCTGTATGTGAGATCCTTGATATATATTTTGATAACCTATTCAACTTTCTTTTTCCTCACTGTATTCCACTACAGTATATTTATTGGGATATAGAGTTTGGTGTTTTCTTAATTTAAGTGATCTGGTATTATGGTTAGTCTTTTGTCAATATGACATGTGATTGCTATACTTGAATTTCATTGGTTGTTTATCCTTTCGATGAAGGAGCCTTAAAAATAAGTGATTGGGCCCATCACTTGTTCTCTTCGAGAGGTATGTGTAATACCATATTTAATATTGTGTGTAGTATATTTTATTTGTGAATTTAAAATCATATTCTGGGTTTTCCGTGAGTATATATATATAAAAAAAAAAAAACATGTAGATAGAAAATTGTTAAATATTCTAATTGAACCATCAGTTCAAATATTGTTATTGAATTCCTGTCATATAAATAATTATATTTCAAATATGGTTTGCGATAAATATGACTTGTTGTAAGGCAGGAGCCATCTTGGAATTTCACTTCATACAACATGTGCCTGATGAATTTTTCAGTAATTATAAATTTCTTATGGTTTTTGCATGAATCGTATTTATTTAAATCTACTAGTGATTGAAAATATTTTTCAATATCGGACAAAACTTTTTCGAGTTTCAAAATTCGTTGTTCTATTCAACATTACGTATATTTTTGTTTTTTGTTTTTATTAAAAATAAAATTTGTTAATGTTATCTGAATTCTTTTTGTGTTGTTTATCAAGTAGTGTTATCATCAAATAGTGTGGTGCAACCTTTGAAGACATATTATTATTTGCTGAGCTTTAGCATACCATTCTTTTTCAGTAGCCTACATCTTTACGTGCGTTAAGCGGCGTTCCCAACCACATATCTGGCCGGGAAACTCTTCTCGGAGGGGCTACTTGTTTGAGTAGACGGAAGGGAACGTAAAACTTTCTTTCCTGATTTTCAAAGATTTAGTTTTTCCTGGGAAGGGACGGTAATGGTAACATTACCCACCTTGGCTGTTACAACAAGAATGAATTTAAGTCAGTTCTTCCCCTTTCCCTTTTACGGATACAATTTAACAAATTCCGTCGACTCAATAACATAGTACAGTGGTTCCGAACCTTTTCTTCATTGATGATACACATTACTGAATGGCTACGACGTCACGAAACAATCATTCGATTCTTTTATTATTAATAATATAAATTATAGTAGTGTAAGCCTATTAGTATTTATAAAGTGGTTTGTTTGTCTATGCAGTACTGAACATTGTTGTTGGCGCTATAGACCTTAACTGTTACAATTCGTCGCAAAATTGATGTTAATTAATTACTCGTATTAAATGATTATTGATTTTTAAATTCTAAAATTTTCAGATAGACACTATGAGATTACGCGATACACCAATTGAAAACCACTCGCCTGGAATTCAAGGCGAATATTTATACAAAATGTTACGGTTTTATAGTTAATAGTTTCGGAGGTTCTGGTTGAACGAAAAAAAAAAAAAAATTCAACCCACCTTTCCTCCCTTAGAGATCTTTTTTATAGAACTTCAACCTACCACTAGTCTTGGTAGAGATATGCAAGATGTGTATATATAATTTCCATATTTTCCATCCAATAATTTCGGAGATCTCGAGAAAGTAAAATAAACTTAAGCTTCCCTTCCTCATTAGAAAGAACATTTCGCAATCTTCCGTCTTATATACAGTCTAGGACACAAGGACATTATCTATACATTTCAAGGTTACATGACTAATAATTTCAGTAATCTGATTATGATTGTGTAACAGGATTTACTAATTTAAGTTACAATAAAGGAAAAGCAATCAACACTTTAAAATTAGGTTCATTACCCCAGAAATTCTTCTGAAAAACAAAAATCACGAACAATGCATACAACTGGTAATCACCCAGAATCCTCTTTTGATGACTCGAGTATGGTACGTAATCGGTTGACGTCTCTAGTTTTGAATACCGTAGACGACACCGCTTGTTGACCAAGCTCCCTTTCTGTGTAGTATTATAGGAAAAAAAACATATTGTGGTCTAGTCATTTGCCATAAACTTTTGAATAACATTGTGAGTCAAATATGTTGGGAAAGCATAAGATTTTGTACTAATTCCGTGTAAAGTCATAGCATACAGTTTCATAAATAGTGACATTCTCAATTACAAGAGGGGAAATCCTTCTTCACTGATTTTAGCAAATACGAGGCGTGTTAGGAAAGCAAATTCTGATTGATCACTGAGCGCAAAGTAATGGGAGCAGTGCTACCATCTTTTCACAAAGTTGCGCGGTAAATCAGTTTGCATCCAGCCGTGGCAGAGTGAAGGTTGTCTGATCACTAGTTCCACTGGTGTAGCGTCTTAAAATGTGTGCTACAATAGAAAAGCGCCAAATGCGAGGTTCGAGCTATTATATGTTTTCTTACTGCAAAACAGTATTCGGCAGCGACTATTCATCGGTAACTTTGTACTGTGTATGGACCAAGTGTTATGAGTGTAGGAGTTGTACTTGAATGGGTTCGTTCATTTAAAAGTGAACGAACAAACATTCATGATGGAGAGATGAGTGGTAGGCCATCAGTGGTCACTGATGAACTCGTTCAGCAAATTGATGGAAAAATTCAATCATCCACCTTACAGCCCAGATTTGGCACCTAGCTATTATCATATCTTTATGCATATGAAAAAGTGGCTTGCATCTCAGCGCTTTCATAATGAGGAGGAGCTGAAAGATGCGGTCACAGGTCAGAGATTTTATGCTTATGGAATTTCTAAGCGAATGCTATGCTAAGAATATGAGAAGTCTTTGAATGTTTATGGAAACTATGTTGTGAAATAGAACAAAGAAGTAGTTTTCAGATGTATATAATAAATCATTCTTATTTACATTGGTGTTTCTTTTTTAACCTAATGGAGGTTATTTTCCGAACGGCCCTCGTATTTACAAGCAACATTTACTTACAGAATTATGTGTATCGCCATCAGAAAAAGCCAAACAAGAAAAGATAAAATTTACTAGTTTATAGTACGTTAATAAATATCAATTTCTTCCGGTAAACTAAAGCCATCCGTCACAGTTTCGCCACAACCATTTATAACTATCACTCCAGTTCGCTTATGTATTATTAATATATTTTAATTCTATAACAAATCACTATATGAAATAGCATACATTAGGCAGAGAATGGTATTTTAAAACAATATATTTAAAATTATATATATATATTTTCACCATCAACTGAAACTATATTAGTACATAATGGCGTCATTGTTCATCTATATCATCTTCTTCTTCATCTTCTTTGTATTTCCCATCGTTGCCAATAGCAGAAATTATACAATATCATTTGTTGTGCTCGTTGTACATATATCGTTGTATATAATGGCTCCCGAACTATAGGACTACTTAAATTATTTATAATTTAAGGAAGAATTCTGGACCGTAATCACATCTATGTTATAAATGGAGTTATATTACTTTTTGAATTGCCCTCGTATATAGCAAAAATCCAATTCATTATTATAACATTTACACAACTTTATATTTTATCACCAAAAATATTATTTTATACTTCATTTTATAATAATTATATTATATTTTATTTTAATGTCGAAGAAAGGGCTAATTCGAAATTTCACAACTTAGTTATTATTTTATCAGGTCCTTAATTAAATTCTTCTCTTAACATCCAATTACAGTTATTATTGAAGCCATTATAAATAAAGTATAATGCAACAGAGTTCTTTTGTTCGGGCGTATCTAATACAAACATTTAAGACACCATTCATGTCATAAAACAGAATAAACATTACAATAGAATCATAACAATAATAAAAATGAATTGAAAGTGACAATGAAGAACATAATTACAATAATAACTAAAATTACATATAATAAAATTAATCAGAGGAATTGATATTATCACTAGTATCATATTCTTTATCTGCAGAAAATTTAATACAAGATTTTAAAGTATTGTTATCAAACGAAGAACTCATAATTTTAGGATTTGGTATTTCAGTTGCTGGCGTGGTTTCACCCCATTCCCCACCAGCTGTCATTAGTTTAAAGTAGAATTGTTCATCACATCTACTAAGTCACACTGAATCGCACATTCTTTTGTGGAACTGTTACAAAGATTCGGTTCATTTCTTATCTGTCTACGATTATAGAAATTTCTGCCATTTGCACGGCTATAATTATGACCAAATTTGTTTGCATTCGTTGTATTAGGTAAAATACACCTATTGCTTCTGTAATTTACTTCATTTGTAATATCGGTAAATCTAGAACTTTTATTAGGTTCGTCTACGTTACCTGTAAATCTGGAATTTCTATTAGTTTGATTTACGTTACTATTAAGTCTAGAATTTCTATTTCCTCCACAGTTACTTTGTTGAACACTTATGTTATGTATAGGTAAAGGATTATTACGTGCATTATTATTTGTATAACATTGTGTAACTCTTTGATTTTCAAAGTTTTGCACTACTAACAATAGGTTATTAAAATCTATACATTGCGACGTCATCAAAACTTGTTGCAGTCTATAAGGCAACAAAACTCTAATAGATGCGATTATTCTTGAGTCAGGTTGATATGGATTCAATAATTTCAACTCATTATATGTGCTAATGACAAAGTCCACAATACTCTTATCTACACGTGGGTCATACTTTTTACTTCTAATGTGGGCATCCCTGTTAGCCAGTATGAAATCATTCTCGAAGTTGGCTAATAACATTTTCTTAAAATCATTATAACTACGTATGCCTGACTTAACTGCATTAAACCATATAGAGCAAGGGGGTAATAAGACATGAGGTAGGATTTTAAGAAAGTTAGACTTACCGATTCCTACTAACTCGCATTCTGATTCAAATTTTTCAATAAAAGTGCTCGCCGGTATGTCATCAACTCGACCACTAAATTTAGTTAATGACTTGATCTCACTAAATTTTACCGGTACTTTTAGACATTTTGCATGATTAGGTTTAGCAGATTTTAATTTCCTACTGTTTACTTTTACAGAATTCCGATGTGTTCCTTCTTCACTCTTCTCATTCACAGAATTGGAACTGGTATCATCACTGTGACTTTCCAATTGATTACAATCTCCATATCTATACCGTGGTATGTCAGGATTTACTTCACTACTGTGTACTGCTTGATGCATTATTGGACGTTGTATTTCCGTATCAATTTCTGGGATTAAGAAATTTATGCTATCTTCTTTATTAGCACTCCTATTATTTTTGAGTTCCAAAACTTCCCTCTGCAATTCATGTATTTGTGCTGTATTACCGTCAATTCGAGCATCAATTCTATCAAATTTATCTTTCAAACTTTGGGATAATTGTTCAAGTTTGAGAGCCTGGGATTTCTCAAACTGTTCTAATTGATCTTTATGCGATGTTTCCAACTGTTCCAACTTTGCTGTTTGTGAATTTTCAAACAGTTCGAATTTCCTTATCATTTGCTGTTCTAAATTATTCGTCAGCTGTTCTAATTTTACTGACTGAGCTTCCATTTTACTTTCCATTAACTCTTTCATTTGAAGTATAAAATTTTGAAAGTCCGTGTTTGATAATTCATGCGACTGTTCTCCTACAATTTGTTGAACGGTTTCCATCTTTTGACTGTTATTAATAACTCGTTTATTTCTTAATATCATATAGTCTAAAATTTTGGCTAACCTTACTAAACTTCAGATTATATCCAAAAATTCCTGGGACGAGACCACCATTTAAGATATAACTATCACTCCAGTTCGCTTATGTATTATTAATATATTTTAATTCTATAACAAATCACTATATGAAATAGCATACATTAGGCAGAGAATGGTATTTTAAAACAATATATTTAAAATTATATATATATATTTTCACCATCAACTGAAACTATATTAGTACATAATGGCGTCATTGTTCATCTATATCATCTTCTTCTTCATCTTCTTTGTATTTCCCATCGTTGCCAATAGCAGAAATTATACAATATCATTTGTTGTGCTCGTTGTACATATATCGTTGTACATTCTTGTTTGTTCTTTGCTCCAATTCCAACTCACGGCATTTTCACAACAGAACACACGCGCAAGCACAACGCATGCCACTCAGCGCAACCGTGACGCGTCAACGCAAATAGTACTGTGAGGCACTGAAATTATGAGCTTCTGGAAAACTACACAACTGCTTGTATACTGCTGCTCTCATTCCCACACATTGGCGAGCTCTCGAACCTAATTGTCAGAACTCGTACATTAAAAATGTTCCACTTAAAAACCTTCTTTAACCTAGTGTTTAAACAAAATCGGCCTAATAAATTATGATCTAATCACGAATAATGTCATATCTTTACATACACATTCTTGTGGAAAATAAAATCTTTCGATATTCATTCATACGTAAATACACTAATTAACTGAAACCAATACTTTGAGTATAACGTTTTTTAAAAGAAAATTATAGGCTTCCACTTAGAAAGCTGCTGCTTGTATGGTGATTATCTTAGATTCGTGGTAAATAGAATTTTTGTTCTTACAATTAATTAGATTTTCCTTTGATATCAATCGCATGCGCCAGAAATAGCAATAATCCCAGATCTCGTAATTTTACATTAATTTTTCTTGCGTATTAGCGTGCTTTAAAATGAAATGAAATCTTTGAGTTTTACGTCCCATCGTTATGCCGGTTAGGCTAAAGGAGACGGTGATGATGAGTAATGAATGAAATGGTGGAATGAAGAAAGAAGGAGGAAACGGGAGAACCCCGAGAAAACCCACGCACACGGTGTTTGTCCACCACAAAGTTCACTTGGCGGGGGCTGGGATTGTACTTTAAAAAGATTGATAAGAAGATTCTATTGTTCGGAGATTAATTGTAAATGATTGAACTTTAGTATCTGTAGAGGTTCAGATAACATTTAAAAGCTATATAATTATTTATATATACCCACCATGTACTGAAATAATGACGCTAACGAAAACAGGCTTACATAGGAGACCTAAAAAGTATCAAAGGAGAGAGAATAAACAGGACGGAAATGTCTCCCCTTTGCAAATTATAAGTTCTGAAAACGACCAGAAATACAGTAAATTCTGAAGCTCCGTAGCTTCAGAATAGTGTGACATATTGTCTGCTTAAAGAATCACTCAGGAATGTGAATACACTCTACTACTTCAATCCAAGTAATCAGAATCCTTGTCTATTTCCGCAACAATTCTTGTAGAGGAAGTTGTAGTATGAAGAGCTGAATGGGACTGGGGATTAGTCAAACAAGATAGTTTTCTACGATATATCCCTTTAAAACACTCTATTTCTCTGTTAGTGATTTCTAATGAGTCCTATCATGTTTACTTTCATTCACTAGCAAATATTATTTTCAGGAGTCATCCAATCAAACACAACACATCCAAAGAAAAGTTTCTGGCAATAACTGGAATTAATCTTTTTATTGTATTATCTTGTAACTTTATGAAAGAACATATAAAGGTAACCAAGAAAGTTCTATCGCTTTTTCACCCAGCACTTCGAACATCGATATGTCACCTAAGACATACCTAAAAGATCAAAAATAGTCCCAATCAGCATCGACGACCTCCTGCCAAAGTTCTGAAAGGACATGGATTCCATCGCGGTAGAATTTGGTGGGTCTTGATTCGAATAAGATACCAAGTTCATTTTGCACCTCTACTAGGGATTTGAACTGGCGTCCTCTATGGTGATTGTTCAAGGAACGGAACAGAAGATAATCGGACTCTGCAATGTCCGGAAATATGGTGGTTGCAATAGTGTTTCCCATTAAAAGGGTAAAATGGTGTCCCGGATCATCCTACCCATGTGGGGCTTAGCGTTGTCCTGTAGCAAGAGGATCCCTTTTCGATTCAGAAGTGCTAGCTCCAGAGATTTGAGTTTTTCTTAAACACGGCTCAACTGGTGACAGTACACAGTTGCATTGATGCTCTTACCAGCTGGTAGCAGGTTCCGATGCACGATGCCGCGAGCAGTCCACCAAACACACATGAGGACTTCTTCTGGCGCAGTGCTGGTTTCAACTGTTTTGAAACCGGTTTATAGCATACTAAGCAATGACGACGGCGCCGTGGAGAATCGTACGTGACCTACTTCTCATTACATGTTAACATCCTGTCCAGAAATGGCTCCTTGCTCACATGAGACAGCAAAGAAACATACGTGTCTGCTCGCGTTGCCTTCTGGTCCGGAGTTAAATCATGTGGAAACCTTCGACCTAACTTGCAGTGCTTCCCAAGTTGATAGAGGTAGTGCCGAATGATTTCTCACTCATACTGAATTGTAGTCCAAGTTCTTCACATGTCTTGCCATTGTTCACCTGAATTGCTGCCTGAAGATCTTCATTTTGCACATGTGTTGGTCTTCCAGCATGTGGTGCGTCTTTGAGTATTTTGTTACCGTTCTTAAAAGTTGTTAAACCACCGCTGCACTGTCCGCCTAGTCACGACACCCTCACCTAAGGCCTGGCATATCTTAAGCCCCGCTGCAGCGGCGTTTGACCTTGGTTTGAACTCGTACAGCATACACGTCCTTATAACACTCTGTGGAGGTCCCATATTCACTCTGTCCTTGCACACGTTCACGGTGTAACTAAACTGCCACTACCACGTAGTATATTGGACATAGTCACACCAGCAACTGGTCTTCGCCTTATCTCCACTTGCTTTCAACTCACGGTGTGAGAGCCAATTGAACACAGATCTTCACAAAAAGCGACAGAACTTTCTTGGTTACCTTTATATTTATCACCATGCTTTCATTTAGAAATAAATCAAAATTCGAAAAGTGCGTGATATTTAAGAGTTCAAAATCAATTCATTAGACTAGAAGTATGAATCATCCTTATTTTGGGTTTAATTGGAACGAATGAATACAATATATTGCCCATTTATTTTTCACTCGTAATAAGAAATAAATCCGTGTTTCTTATTACGAATTCTACAACATAATTTGTGTTTAACAAAAAAAAAAAAAAGCCCAGAGATCAGAAATATTCCAATCAATAGATTTAATTGAATTGAAGAAAATAAGAGCGAGTGTAAATGTTCATGCGTAGTTCTTGAGATAATCAAGAAAAACTTTTTTTTTCTGTAAAACCAGAAAATGTACGATTATTATCTTACAAGACGAAACATACTGATGTATGCATTGACTAAGCTTCGGGTTATACGGAGATAAAGGTGCTGTATTATTGTTGACACATGTCCTATTGATGCATTAGAAATAGGAACACGTCTCTTTCAACTAAATCGAGCTCAACCGTTACTTAGCGGCTTGTCGATAAAGCAGACACTCAGACAGGATATAAGATACTTAAATATTGATGTTTTGTTTAAAATCCCAGTTTTCTTCAAGTAAGCGTTTGTCCCGTTCTCTGTCCCAATGCCTCAATTTATTCAGTCTGACTTTTTCTTTCTGATTCACTGAATCATACATTCAACTTTACATTAGCTTTCAGCATACCTATCGTCTTCTTGCAATACAAATAAAAGGTACGGGCCACCTTACTAAACTTTCTCACTCCTATTCCTTTACTTAAAATACGCCGTTTTGGAGCTATTACTGAAATGCTTAAATTATATCAAAATTAATAAAGTCGCTCATGATAAATGCTTTCAAAAAGTAAGAATAAACTTCTATGTGTGGATTTTTAAATATTTTTCAGGTGTTACCTTATAGTGTTATTAAAAAGATATTCTTTTATGAGATATGAACAAAAACACATGAGTAGTTTTTAAAAAAATAGCCGAAATGAAACAACTCCCAAGACTAAATTACCTTTAGCGACCTTTTTTTCTCAGAAAAACGATTTAACATCACTCATTTTAGAAATATATCTGAGTCAACGCAACACACTAGTTCTATATTATCCGAGATATATTACATTTTGACGAATGTCCGGGCGCTACTTCAACTCATCGCACATCGGAATTAACAAATTTAGTCCCGATTTTCGCGATGGCAGTTGAAAAACAGGTAACTCAAGTTCACCATGAAATCCTTAAATTTATTTCCACTACTTATTTGTATCTAATCCGTGTTTCAGCTGCACTGAGAAAAAAAAAATAGGTGGCGTACTTAAATAGATAGGTTACATGCGTAATTCCTCTAGTTTTTGGACTTAACGTACAGCAGACGTATAACTGAAAACGCATGTTTTATAATATTTTCTGTATAAATATTCCATATATACATACGTTCCATATGAAACAATGTGCGGTCAGGATCTCACATACAAATGGACGTATATAACATATGGCTGACGAAGGTAAGATAAATATATGCATGTGATATACGGAAAAATGTTAGATGTCAGACATCCTGCAACGGCATGATGTAACACCTAAGGGCAGTGCCTATGTAGCATACGGATAACGTATGCTCCGTACTGATTTCTATAGTAAACAAGAGAATACCGTATATCAACATGCAAGGCAGTGCATGGCAGCCAAGTTCCGCGAAGAAATGAAAACTGGCCTCCACTGCCGTAAGCATATTATACACGAACAAGAGTTTTGGGTAAAATCTCCGAATTCGAGGTTTTGTAAAAACGATTGTATTAAGGGTAGAAACATAAAATTTAGAATTTAAGGAGATATCCGAGAGATGTACTAATATGCCAAATCTCAGATTACTATCTTCAACCATATTCGAGTACTGGACCCCTAAAATATGCACTTTTCAGGCTCACTGATTCACTCATCAAATTGATTAGGTACTTCCCAATGAAATAGAGACGTGAAACTCTGCACAAAGGTACCTTATAATGACTTGAGTATGGAAAAAGTCCGAAATCTGAGGAATGTGTAATGGGGAAGTTTTTATAGAAAAAACACTGTTCTTAGCCAAGCAAAAAATCGTTTCACTCACTCACTCATCAAATTGATTAGGTATACTCGATGTCCAAAATTATTGTCGCATATCTATAAATACGTTGTTGTAGGGATACAATTTCATAACGAATTCTCCCGGTATTTCTTATAATGTTAGTATGTGTATAATCGGCAAAGACATGTATGTGGCAAATATCATGTCAAAAGAGCAGTAAATAAGAACAATAAAACGAAAATAAAACTTTCTTGTCCATTTAGCAACATTTTGTTTTACTCATTCTAATTTTCGTATTTATAAATCTTTTCCTATGAAATTTACCACAAATATACATTTTCCTATTATACACATAGTATCAGTATTAAAAGTACCCTGCAAAATCATTATCAAATTATATTCTTACAAGAAGACGGCTATAGATATGCGACAATCATTTTGAACATAAGTGTACTTCAGAATGAGATAGAAATGTGAAACTTTGCATAAAGGTACCCAATAATGACGTGAGTATAAGAAAAGACCAAAATTTGAGGAATGTGCTATGGGAATTTTTTATGGGCAAAAAACTGTCCTTAGCCAGGAAAAAAAATCGTTTCACTCACTCATTCATCAAATTCATTATTGACTTCCCAATCGGACAGAAACGTCAAACTCTGCACAAAGGTACCTTATAAAAACTTGAGTATGGAAAACGTCAGAAATTTGAGGAATGTGTAATGGGAATTTTTTTATGGGCAAGAAACTGTCCTTAGCCAGGAAAAATATCGTTTCACTCACTCACTCATCAAATTAATTAGGTACTTCCCAATGAGATAGAAACGTGAAGCTTTGCATAATGGTACCCTATAATGACTTGAGTATTGAAAAATCCGAAATTTGAGGAATGTGCTTTTGGAAATGTTTTATGGGCAAGAAACTGTCCTTAGCCAAGCAAGAAAACGTTTCACTCACTCACTCATCAAATTGATTAGGTACTTCCCAATGAGATAGAAACGTGAAACTTTGCATAAAGGTACCCTATAATGACTTGAATATGGAAATAGTCCGAAATGTGAGAAAGTGCTATGGGAGTTTTTTTATGGGCGAAAAACTGTCCTTAGTCAAACACAAACCGGTTCATTCTCTCATTCATCAAATTGATTAGGTACTTCCCAATGAGATAGAAACGTGAAACTTTGCATAAAGGTACCCTATAATGACTTGAATATGGAAATAGTCCGAAATGTGAGAAAGTGCTATGGGAGTTTTTTATGGGCGAAAAACTGTCCTTAGTCAAACACAAACCGCTTCATTCTCTCATTCATCAAATTGATTAGGTACTTCTCAATGAGATAGAGACGTGAAACTTTGCATAAAGGTACCTTATAATGACTTGAACATAGAAAATTTCCGAAATGTGTGGCATGTGTTAGGAGAAATTTGTTTAGTGGCGAAAAATTTTCTTAGCGCAGCAGAGGTTGGTTCATTCTCTCACTCATCAAATTGATTAGGTACTTCCATATGAGATATAGATTTGAAACTTTGCATAGAAGCACCCTATAATGACTGGTGTACAGAAAAAGTCCGATATATGATTAATGTGCTATGGGAATTTTTTATGGGCGAGAAATTGTCCTCTGCCAGGAAAAAAAATCGCTTCATTCACTCACTCATCAAATTCATTAGGTACTTCCCAATGAGACAGAGACGTGAAACTCTTCATAAACGTATTTTATAATAGCTTAAGTGAGAACAAATTTTGAAATGTGAGGAATGTGCTATGGGGAATTTTTCATGGACGAAAAACTGTCCTTAGCAAAGCAGAAAACTTTTCGTTTACTCACTCATCACATTGATTTGCTAGATTTCAATGAGATAATGACGTGAAGCTGTGCATAAAGGTACATTATTATGACTTGAGTGTGAAAAAGGTCGGTAATGTGAGGAATGTGCTGTGGGAAGTTTTTCATTAATCATTTTTCATGGGAAATTTAAGGAACGTGTTATAGAATTTTCTATAGACGAAAAACTGTTCATAGCCATTAGGTACTTCTTAGCGAGATAAAGTTGCGAAACTCTCCATAAAGGTACCCTATAATGACTTGAAAATGAAATTTGAGGAATTGGTATGGAAAATTTTTCATTGAAAAAAAAAATGTCCTTACAATCAGAAATCGGGAACGATTCCGTTATTGAACACATCATGTGTATAGTGATAATGTTGTCAATCGTCCGAGTGGTCGAGTTGGTGCCATTCTCGCTGGTCTATTGGCTACCACGTGCGCCTTTGGTTTATGGGGTCCTGGGTTCGATTCTCAGTAGAAGAGCCTTTGGAATCTTAACTCTCCTCGATGTTTCTGTGTTCGTGTCCCTGTCGTTCTAATTTAATAAAAAAAACGAGCTAAGGTCACTGAGAAAAATCCGTTATCCGCACAACTGTATAGTGTACAAATATACGGGTTCCTTATGTTTACTACAGAAATCAATACTTAATATACGTTATCCATATGCTACATACGTACTGCCCTGTTTCCCGTTTAGATGTTACACAATGTCGTTGCAGGATTTCTGACATCTAACAGTCTTCCGTACATTACGTACGTCAGCTATAACTTACATACGACCATCTGTATGTGAGATCATGACCGCCTCCATACAGTTATTTCGTTCGTGCGGAAAGTACGTTTATTCGGAACACTTATACGGAAAGTATGTTTAAAATATACTTTTTCAGTTATACGTTTAGTGTACGTTTAGTCCAACAACTACAGGATTTACACATGTAATCAACGTTTTTACGTACGTCACATAATTTTTTCTCAGTGTTCGAGTAAAATAAGTGAAAGCTATTAATAAGTAGTTAAACAAGTTAATGAGGCACGTTCTGTGAATCAGTTAACTTTTAAAAACGTGGGCTAAGACACGTACATACTGCCGGTATTTCGTGGTTGGAAACCAAGACAAGGAAAACCAATATTTTTTTTCTTTTCTCGATGAAGATTTTTCCTTTATTGCAGTCATTGGTATTAAATAGATATTGAAATTGATTTGATAAGTAAGATAATATTGAGGTCAGAATATTTGAAATTAATAAAGTTTTCGAAAAAATGAGAAATCCAATTGTTCGAATTTATGTGAGACTGGCAACAAAATGTAACCGATTTCGTAAATATATTTGTACCACGAGTTATATTATGGTTACCACAGTCGTTATGTAAAAATGAACTTGATGCTTCGTGTCTCTATCTGTGAACAGTGTGCGAATCTCTTTCGAATCAGCCTTTTCATCAACAGTGAATTTCGTGCCTTTGCTATTCATATTTCCTGAATTTGCCCTACTGGGGGGTTCGCCCCCACAGCCCCGCCTTTGCTCACACCTCACACCTCTTAAGCTCACAATTCCCGAATTTCAAGTTTCTTTTCCTATTTCAACTATCCAAAAGATAAGATTTTGTATTCCAGGAAAACACCTATTTAAATAACATGGGGATTTCTTCATCTCCCTTTAGACTCCTTAAAAATTAAAAATATTCAATTTTAGCAATTTTCCTGTAGGTTAGTCCTGGGAGGCTACAATAGTGCCAAATTTCATCATTCTAATCCTGCCGGAAGTGCCTAAACATTTTGGGGTGTAGAAGACATCCAATATAAATGACATGGAAAAGCTTTTTCTGTTCCCCATAAAACCACTCTACAGTTGGAAATTTTTATTTTTACTGACTTACTTACGTAAAACTAACGAAAACGTTCAAACATACCGAATTTCATGTTTGTATTCCAATTTCAAGTACCTAAAATATGAGATTATAAGTCCAAAAAAGGCTCGTTTAAATAGCTTGGAGAATTTCTTCATCTCCCCTTTAGAATCCCTAAAAATTAAAAATACTCACGTTTGACAATTTTTCGGTCGGTTAGTTCCAAAAGCTACAATCATGTCAAATTTAATCATTGTAGCTCTACAGGAAGTGCCCTATAATTTTGGGGTGTAAAAGGTGTCCCATATAAATACCATCGGAAAGATTTTTCAGTTCCTGGCTAAGGACAGTTTTTCGCCCATAAAAAAATTCCCATAGCACATTAATCATACATAGGACTTTTTCTGTACATGAGTCTTTATAGGGTGCTTCTATGCAAAGTTTCACATCTATATCTCATATGGAAGTACCTAATCAATTTGATGAGTGAGAGAGTGAACCAACCTCTGCTTCGCTAAGAAAATTTTTCGCCACTAACACATGCCACACATTTCGGAATTTTTCTATGTTCAAGTCATTATAAGGTACCTTTATGCAAAGTTTCACATCCCTATCTCATTGAGAGGTGCCTAATCAATTTGATGATTGAGAGAATGAACCTGTTTGTGTTTGACTAAGGACAGTTTTTCGCCCATAAAAAACTCCCATAGCATTTCCTCACATTTCGGACTTTTTCATATTGAAGTCATTATAGGGTACTTTTAAGCAAAGTTTTACGTTTCTATCTCATTGGGAAGTGCCTAATCAATTTGATGAGTGAGTGAGTGAAACGATTTCTTGCTTGGCTAAGGACAGTTTCTTGCCCGTAAAAAAAAAAATCCAAAGCACATTCCTCAAATTTCTGATTTTTCAATACTCGAGTCATTACAAGGTACCTTTGTGCAGAGTTTCACATCTCTATCTCATTGGGAAGTACCTAATCAATTTGATGAGTGAGTGAGTGAAACGATTTTTTTCCTGGCTAAGGACAGTTTTTTTGCCCATAAAAAAATTCCCATAGCACATTCCTCAAATTTTGGACCTTTTCCGCACTCACGTAATTATAGGGTACCTTGATGCAAAGTTTCATGTTTCTATCTCATTGGGGAGTACCTAATCAATTTAATGACTGAGTCAATGAGATTGAAAACTGGATATTTTAGGGGTCCAGTACTCGATTCTGGTTGAAGGTAGGATTGTGAGATTTGGCATATGAGTACAGGTATATCTCTCGGACATCTCCTTAAATTCTAAATTTCATGTTTCTATCCTTAATAGAATCGTTTTTCCAAAGCCTTTTGGGCCCTGTTGATACTCTTCGTATTTAGGTAATGAAAAATGAGATGTTAGCGATCATGATTTTGTAGTTCGGGTAAATGATTTAGAATCTCGTTTGGACATAACTCTCTGACAGTTGTTAAATATAATAAATCCACCCTGCTGTTCTAGAGGCTAGCATGTGCGTCTTTCTTGTACAGGGCCTTGTGTTTGATTCCCGGTGGGAGAGCCCTTGGTAACTAATGTAGCATGTGACACATTATGACTCCTTTAAAAATGTACAATTTTAAATTTAAATTCAGCAATATACCACAATTGAGAATCCCAATATACGACATTGACATGGTGAACTACAAAAAGAAGTGAAATATGAACAAAAACACCAGAGGTGCAAAAAGTGCAGCCAAGTTTGTCAGCCTCAAAAAGTGTTGAGATGAGGATGGATGAGCCAAGTTCCTTGGCCACTGCATCTGAAACGAACACTGGAACATGGCGCGAAGTGTCAAGGAAAATGATGTTAAGGAACCTTAGGGATAGTGGTGGTGGGCGTGGTGGGTTTGGGACCACCACCAACCTTAGGAATATCAACTTGGCTAAGACTCTAAGGCACATATACAGTATAATGCAGTACGATTTGATGGTTCGAAACCCTGACAAGGAAACCTGTTATTCCTCTACGAAGTGTCAAGGTAAATGATGTTAACGAGCCTTAGGGATGGTGTTTGTGAGCGTGGGTCACCACTAGCCGTAAGGGTGAAATGTTCCCGTCGTGAAACTAGGAACAGACATCTTAATGTATTCGAATATGTTAAACACCTCGCGCCAAGTTCCAGTGTTCCTTTCAGATGCAGTGGCCAAGGAACTTGTCTCATCCATCCTCATGTCAACACTTTTTGAGGCTGACGAACTTGGCTGCACTTTTTGCACCTCTGGTGTTTTTGTTCATATTTGTACAATATACCCCTGTCCGGAGAACGGATTTTTCTCTGTGTGTACAAAGTCGAAATGGCTCCGCCTAAATCCTCGTTATCTGGGAATTTGCAGTCTTGGATAGCAGTCGCTAATGCATTTTCCAACGAAGGAAAGTTGTTTATTGTCTGTTTATTGTCGAGTGTATGATTAAGAAAAAGAAAGAAAGAAAGAAACTTGGGTGCGCTATAAAATCTCAGTTAGAGTAGCATATTCGCACATCATTTCATGTGAAAAACAAAATATTACGCAATGAAGAAGAAAATTCTACTGATCCAGATGCAGAAGGATTAATTCTACATTCAGTGTATTTTACAAGGAAATATATGAAGCAACGATTGCAGCAAACATTCCTTGAAACAAAATTCAAGTACCGAAATTCCAGGATTTCAAATTTGCAAATTTTTTGATCGTAAAGTTCCTAGCGAGTCAACCCTTCGAAAGAACTACCTTCAGTTTAATACAAAGAAGCTTTAGAATCAATTAGTGCAGTAGTAGCTAGTTTCTATGTATGGATTTTCGTTGACGAGAACAACCTATTCTTTAGGACAGTAAGTAGCTAATTTCATAGTCGGAAATCTAACTGATGATTCTTCGTCTACATCACATCTCATTGCATGCAAAGTTCTGCAGCATACAAATTATTCCACCAGAGCACGATTTGTGAATGATAGTCTTAAAGTGTTGTATTTGAATGATGTACAAGAAGAGAGAGTTCTTCTTATGTACGCAGACAGTACGTCATGTATGTTCAAAGATGCTACTACACTTAAAATATTTTACCCCAACTTGATTCACTTCACTTGCATGGTGCATGCTCTCCAACGCATTGCTGAGGAGGGAAAAGACAAGTTTCTGGAGGTGAACTAACTTATATCTTCCAGGGGTTTTTGAAGTCACCATAACGTGTACAAGTTTACAAGGAACAATTTCCAGGGATACAACTTCTTCCAGAACGTACTATTACTAGATAAGGTACTTGGATATGAGCAAGTCAATTTTACAACGAACATTTCGAAGAAGTCAAACCAGTTTTTGGCTCATTTTTAACAGACTCAGCTGTATCGGTACGTACAGTTCAAAATCTCTTCAAGAGCTCCAAACTTGCTTGCGATATGGTATACAAAAAGAGCAATTTTGATTGGATTGCTATAAGTATAAACAAACTTGAAACTGTTGAGTTTCAACTCCTGGAAGCTATCAATATATATAAGGATTCAGGTTAGAAACTGGCTGCTGTCGGAGACGATGTGGGAGAGACAGTTCGAACAAAATTTTACGTAGTGACTGATATTAAGTCAGATTACAAGAGCTTATTCACAGTAAGCCTCGTTCTCAGTGGGAGCTCCTCCGTGGCTAAGCGGTTAGCGTACGCGCCTTTGGCGCGGGAGACCCGGGTTCGATTCCCGGCGGGAGCTCATGTGGTTCGGATTCCACGTTAATCAGTAGGTCCACGTCTCATATAGCCTCGCTGCTGAACGGGACGTAAAACTCAAAATCAATCAATCAATCAATCGTTCTCAGTGGTGAAACAGTTGACCCTCATAATGATATTTCTCCCAATCACTTGGTGCAAGCGGTCCCGGGTTTGGTTCCCGTGGGAACACTCGATCGAAAAAATGTAATAGCTTTTACAGGCCAGCCATCGTGAGTGAGTTTTTTTCCTGGGTTTCCGTCATTCACAACCCTGCAAACGCCGGGATGGTATTTAACATAACGGTCCCAGACCGCTTAATTCTTTCTCGCATCCTTTCTTCCTTCTCTTTCATCGGATAGTGCGCTCGCCGAGAAACGTCATCCCTTATATACTTGACAGGTTACTCGGATATCGACAGACCAGAAATCTAAATCCTAATCCTAATCTTAATTTCTCCCTATCACATTCACATTCACATTCACATTCACATTCACATTCTTCACATTACTTCTTGCGACTTACTGACAGAGAGATGTTTCTCTGCGTATAAAAACATATTGTCTGATCAGAAACAAACATTTACTTCTAAACATTATTATATGTATATACATAATGACATGTTGCAAGTTAAATAACTGAACATATTCAAAGAGTACCTAGCGTACCTTATGATTATAGGTAATTTGAAATTTTCCAAGTGTTTCTTTGAGTAAAAATGTATGGGAACAGCGCCGTAGCTTAGATTTTTTTCTTGGAGGAGCAAGCACTAATACGGGTATTTGGGCCATCTAAAAAGTTGGTTTTTCAAGTTTTGGGCCCCTCTTTCCATCTTTCTCTTACTCTTTACGACCAACCGGATCCGCACGGCAAAGTCTGCGTGGCCGTTAGTTACGCCCCTGGGCCCGTTCCATACATGACAAATTAATTAAGGGGACAATATTGAAAAATCTGAAAGCCATACGAATAAATATTACTTCTAGGATCCTTAATAGGAGATATTTTTTACTGAAATAGGCCCACTACTCATTTTTGCTTTATTGACCTTTTGTGTGCTGTTTTGTTTATGTAATGTAGTGAACCTATTTGATACTTCATTTATAACTTCATGTTCGTGTCGTATATGGAGTAAGAAAATTCTCTCTTAAAATTGGAACTCCTCGAACGGTTTGGAGATTCCCTGGGGGGGGGGGGGCAGTTGTCCCCCTGCCCCCACAAGTTACGGCCCTGTATGGGAAACGAACATTTTATTTCTTAACACCTGAATGTACCTGAGGGTGACATATTATAAATTAAATAATTAAATATATTTAAACTGTGGTTAAAATATCTGGATGTACAATGCAGAAGAGCAAGAACACTTAATGTAGTATTGTAACATGATTTTTTTTCAAATCCTTTTAAAATAAAAATACCCCTTTGGAGGGAAGAAATTTAAAAGAAAATAACAATTAATGTTAAAAATCTATATTTATAGTACATACTTCATTAAGAATTTCCATTTTTAAACATATTTCAGACATTTTTATTACATATTTATATACGAGGGTTGATATTACATAAAAATCTAGGCTCTACTGGTGAAAAAAATGAAGAAAAGTAATAGACCCAGCGGAATTCGATCCAAGGTCTACGCTAGACAGTGTCTTGGGCTACATTGCGTCACGTATCCTTCAGGTTGAGCTAAGAAATTAAATTGCCCGTTAGGGAAGCTATAGGTTTGCGTTTCCCTTTTTATCTTAATATATATCATAACTTACGTAACACTTCTGCAAGAGTTGATAGAACTCAAGGAAATCAACAATACGTATATTCTCCTATCTTTTCTTCTTCGAAAGTAGAAATTAGTCCTAAACTTCAAAAGCATCTTGAGGAACGTTTTGAGACATTTTACTCGGAAAGAATATGTAATTTGTTTCTGAGTTGAAGAAAGAAACTAAGAGTAACTCAACTCAGGACTGTATCATTATACAAATCTTAGCATCTCGTCTAGCTTACAGGAAGGTTCTGAATAAGCAGAAAATTTTTGTGCAATATCAATAATCTGTATACACTGAGAAAAATCTGTTCTCCGGACAGTGGTATATTGTACAAATATATGGAATCCTCTTGCTTACTACAGAAATCAGTACAGAGCACACGTTATCCGTACGCTACATAGGCACTGCCCTTAGATGCTACATCATGAGGTTGCAGGATGTCTGACATCTAACAGTCTTCCGTATATCACATGCATATACTTATGTTACATTCCTCAGCTATATATATATATATATATATATATATCCATTTGTATGTGGGATCCTGACCGCCTATATTGTTTCATACGGAAAGTACAAACAGATGGAACACTTATGCAGAAAGTATTATAAAACATGCGCTTTCAGTTATACGTTTGCTGTACGTTAAGTCAAAAAACTACAGGATTTACAAACGTAATATATGATTTTACGTACGCCACATACGATATTTTTCTCAGTGTAGGTAAGTAGTCGCCTCATTGAACTTCAGCCGAGGAGAACTGGGTTCGAATCCAGGTAAGTTTTAACTTGTTAAAATGCTTAAATTCCAATCCATACTCAGTGTTACAAGCAAGATCTTCTCAGCAAAGTATCATAAATGGCAGCAAAGTGCTATAAATGAATTTCCTTCAATCGTTTTGTTATAGATTTGATATTATGTAGTGCATTTCTAACTCATGTATAATCAGTTTTTATTTCTTTCTTTTCACATGCAGTGTGTAACGAAATAATACTGTGAAGTAACTGTGTATTGGATATGAAGTGACGATGAGATAATTGTATAAACTCTAATTTAATTCACTAAATTCGATTATTTTATTAAATTACATTATTAACGAAAGAAACATGAACTTTTGAAAACTCATTGAAAGAAAACTTTGATCAGAACTGTACATTTTTAGACATCTGTTGTAAACACATTTTTGTTAATAAACTCGACTAGCTTCCTCTTTACCTTTCCGCATACCTTCAAGCATAGTCTGATACTTCCCGATTCATTGGACTCTTAGGTCATCATTCTTCTTGAGCTGAACAAAACCACGAGGAACACAACAACAAGGGGTATTCGACACAAGATTAGGATAGGTGCAGGATCATCGGAGAGAAGCGGATCGCACCGTTGGAGAATAACCATCTCCATAAGTCAAGAGTACTATTCTGTCGGTTCATCGCCGCAGACACCTTTGAGTTTGTCAGCAGAGTAGTGGAATGAAGATGTAGGAAAACATCATTGGAAACGCATGAAGACGAGAGAACTCGACGCCCCTTGCAGATCAACAGGATAGAAATCCAGATGTTGACTGTCTCCAGTTTATCCAGGCTCCTCCAGAGCAAACCACTCATCATCCAGATGACCAGGACGACACCAGTCTAATTGAGTTTGTCAGGCTAGTGCTCATTCTTTATCTTTTAATCATAACCTATTTCTCTCTCTCACCTTTTCCCAACTAGTCATCTTCAAAATTAAAACATTTGAATTTCATTTAAATTCAATCATAATTTGGTTGTTAAGTACCGTGTTGTACATCAGTTCCATCCCCAATTGTTACATTATTCTATGAGTATTTTAGAGATTCTTCTGAGCTACACCTGATGGCACAGCACCGGCACAATACATTATATACACTATGAGTTTAATGTCATATAAATATGATGCTCAAGCGGTTCTTGTGTCATAATAACTTAAGCTTCTTTCGTGATATCGACTGTAGAAATGTTTATGTGTTTCGGATTACATATCTTTCATGGCGTTTGTAAGCAAAAAAATCATAAACCACAACAAATGGAATTTTTCAACTTCAACAAATGAAACCACAACAAATGGAATTCAGATACTTAGGTAGGGTACTGTACATACATAAGAACGAACGAACGAGCGAGTGAAGAGGCGAGAAATTCCCGAAATAGCTGTTTTCGGCATGTAAAAGCTATGAAACGTATGAATCAATTGAAATCTTGAATCTTATCCTTTTTCTTCTTTACGATTACAATGTCCTTTTATCATCGCCCCAAAAGTAAGAAACGAACGTCATAACGAATATGAAATACATGTTGAATTCGTGTCTGTATCTGAAGATTGTGTAGTCTTGCCATGATAATTCAGACCAAATAATGTGTATCCTTTTCAATAACTAACAAGGAAATGGATATTTTAAAACTGGTCATGTCTTCTTGCAGCTGTGCTGGAAATATTTTATATATTATTTTAATTCTAGGTCATTTCAAATTAACTCTTTGATTATTTATTTGTGAAATAGTAAAGTTCTTGTGTAGCTGACAGTTTTCATCTGTTTTCTTTTTCTCTTCTTCTCTTTATGTTACGTACATACAGGAAGGGAAAAAATCGAGCGCATTTTAGAAGGAAAAGTCGTAGATTTCGGATAGAGGCGGCTTTCCTGGTGCTGCCCTGCCACTGCAGGAGAGCTGGAATCTCTATGTTGTTGTAATATGCCATTACAGTCTAATGAGATTATGTTTTTAATAGAAGGGTGCCCGACATTTTTTTGCACCGACTGTACTTGACGTTCAACAAAAAATTTCTGGCTGTTCATATAATTCATAATATTGTTCGTTATTCTATTTCAAATTAACATGGAAAACTGTAAAAAATTCATTAGGAATTATAGTTTTGGGAATCAATATCTTTATTTATATCTAAATCAGTTATAAGTCTTGTATATGGATGTGTAAATGGATTATTACAATTCTTACGGTGTCAGTGCTATTTGAAAACATAGGTCCACTATTGGACGGAACTTTCAGATTAAATAACCAATCTAAAATTCGACAGAATTTTCAGGACCACCCTTCATCTCTCTTTTAGATACCTAGGTCCCTTTAAAAACTAGTTTAATCCAGATTTTATCAAATTTTATTCGTTTCAAAGCCCCACCGCCAAAAATGCTTTGTTTTGATTGGATGATAAACCCACGCTATGATATTAGGGCGCAATTATTTTTTTCCATGCCGGGAAGTGTTACTGAAGACACTAGATTCTGATCGTCTAGCTTAAAAGGTCGAAAAGGAGCTAGAAAAGCTGCAAACAAGGTAATATTTGGGATTTTATTAACATCTAAAATCACTGGAAGTCTTGAGGAGCCATGAGCTATTAAATTTCATAGTAAGACTGGACTAAAAAGCTGAAATAGTAAGTGCAATATAGTGAAGCCATGATTGCATCCACCGATCGCTATGGACAGGATTCCGAAGTAGTGTGATTTCCGTTTTCCTTTTCCTAAAACCGGTTCTGAAGATCAGTGTTTTCCCCTGATATTTTTCACCTTCCAATTTTCCTGCTAATTGAGGGTTACAAGACCTGTCCATTATAGATTTGTTTATGTAGGTAGCGAGTGATTTTTTTTTACATACATGGCGGTATTTAATTTTGTTGTAGTTAGTATAGTTATCATAATGCACGTGTAAATTTACAGTAAGGGCTCCTATCTGACTCCCAAATTGGGAGTACGGCTTCCAGCGGAATGAGTTGAACATGTAGTTTGTTCCGGGTTCCTGCCCCTTCAGGGCAGGGGTCCTATTGTTAGTTAATACTTCGATAGGTCCCCTCGGGGCATTAATTAAACACTCAAGAATGTGATTTAGTAAATACAAGGGCCAGTTGGCCTTGTTTCTTTCTTCCCCTTTCCTTTCGAGCCGATTTAAAATGGTAAAATATGAATGTTTTCTGTGTATATTTATTAGTATAACATGTATTAATGATAGTGATGATTGGTGTGTATTGGCATGATGTGTCTTGTAGTTTAAGTAGTATGTGTATATTTGTAATGTAGTATCAGTGGTAGTGGTAGTTAAGCGATGAAAGAGTGTGTGAGATAATTAAATATAGACAGTGTAGTATTTACTATGCGATAAATTGTTTATTATTCCGTTATTAAGTGAACTCATACACAATATTTAAAAGTGAACGTAATATAGTACAACAATTCCGTGTACAAGGTCACATTCAGTTGTTCAAGGGTTGATTATATCGTCGCTAGCCCTAGTGTCAAAAGTCAGTACTAACCGCCATTCGCATGTCGATATTCTTAGTGATTTAGTTTCCATGAAATTGACCTTTCTTTTCGAAATAAAACCTAGAAGGTCTAATTCACAGCCCATATGGATGTACAGTTAGGTCAAGTGACCCAATATTAATATATCCTGAAAATTACAACATTCTGCTTAGTCTAGAAATCGAAATATTTAAGTAAATAAACAATACGTAATTTTTTTAACAGAAGTCGGGCGATATGATGCTAGTTCTTCGCTTTGAAATTATATTAAATGTTCATTTCTTTCTTCGTGGCTGCAGAATTTCATAAACACTAAATATTATCGCAGATAATTCTATTTTCAGTGAACATACGTAGGATTTTTTTTCCTTTCGTTCTTAATAAAGCTACCAGGTATTACATAGTATTGTGTGTGTGGTGAAAGAGTCTTGAGTTCGAGTGAGGTTGTCGTGCGGTGATCGGAATGGGAAATGTTTGTAGTGACTATAGATTTTAAAGTGTTATGATGAAATGTGTATATAGGCTGGGTGTAGATAGAGGAGACAGTGTGTTTGTAAAATATAGCGTCGTAGTAAATGAAAAGAATGATGATAGGAATATTATATGAATATTAATATGAATATGAATATGAAAGTATATGAATATTGTAGTAAATGAATATAGAAGATAGGACACCCGTATAGTTAAATATATATAGTAGCCCAGTGAATACTTCGCCACGTGTGGATATATATATATATATATTGAATAGATACGTGTAGCTACAAACATCTCGGGTTCTGACCCCTGCACCATAATATCACGCGAACCGGAGGGCGATATATAGTCGGACTATGGTAATACTTTGTAGTTTAATGTGTTATAATAATAATCAACCATAGTAATACCATCTGATAGCATGGGTAGCATCATATAATCGCTGACTAGACATATTGAATAATAAATTATGAAAAGACAGTAGTAGTTATACAACAGGGCTGTAGTGAATTATATTTTCTGGTCGGTTTTAAAAATAGAATATCCTGCTCCGTGAGATTTTTTTTTCTTCACGTCACCTACTCGGGCTAGCTTACAATGTTCATGGAGGCGACAGCTCTGACAGGGTTACAGAATCAAAACAATTAGTTATTAAAATTTATTATACCGTACCCGGGCATCGACCTCTCCCCCCTTGAATATTTTCGTTTTCTTTTCTTAGTTTCCAAACTAGATAGTGATGGAAATTAATCGATGCCTCAGAATTTAGCGCATTCTGCGAAGGGGAGCTATCGGTGAAGTTTGGCAATAGAAATCACCGATCCAAAATTCAGTTTATTTAATTTTTTTTTATTTTGGCAAATCACTAATTAGGGATATCTTAGCTATTACTCTAGTTTCATTACTGTCCTTGAACCTTCTTAGTTCTTCTGAGGGGTCGAATATTTTTTTTCCTTACTTAGAGATTTCAAAATTGGGGACGCAGTTACCTGGTCCCTTCCCCCTCTCCTTTTATCCTGCTGGTCTGGGCCGGATACGGGGATCGGATTTCAATCTTACAAGCAAATTCTTGTGGGATTGGGATCTGATGGACACAGAACTTGCATCCTTGGCAGCAGGGCCTCCCTCCTAGTTTACGTATTTAAGTAAACTACCCTCTTTCGGCATATGTGAATATTTTTGGCTATGAGTTGTTATATATTTAAATTCGATCACTCTTCTGTGTAGTGAGTAGTACTTTAATCTTTCTCCTTTCGTTGGCGCCGCTTTCTCTCTCTTGTCTCTTTCTTCCTTCTTACTTCGAGATATTTTTTTTAATTTTTCAACCTCCCCCCCCGATTTTGAACTTGTCGCTTACGATTTATTTAACGTACAACTCTGAACTGAAATTACCAGCTGAGACGTTGCAAGACACGATTCATGGATAAAGTAGATATTGATTGGGTCCGCCATCACATTTTGACCTATCGCCGAAATGAACAAAGACTTCATATTTGACGACACTTCAATTACGTTTTTTCACCGTCGTCCCTACAACGACTTATCAAAAAGATAGTCGTAAACCTGGTTCGTTTGCTGAAATAAAAATTCGAAGTGGAAGTATTTCTTTGGCATTAAATCTCACCTTTTTAATGAAAATGACAACGTCTTTAAACGGTGCTAAACTGGTTTATTATTTGATATAACTTTAATATTCTTTTCTTAAAACTGTTAAGTACACAAACTCACTGACTAGGTAACCATAAAACATGTCCATATCAACAACTATCCCATAATAATCTTACATATATTAAAAACATTCTTCTTTTGTTAATATGAAATGAACATTCTACTAAGTATAGTGCACATGTATGAGTACTTTCTGCCCAAGGTACAGGTAAATATTACTCAAACCAAAGTATTTTGTTATATAAAAATGTCGCTCGACAAAGGGACTGAATATAAAAGTCATGAGTTGGCTTGGCTTTTATCTTCAAGAACCACTGGTCCGTTTACATTAGTGTTCTCACATTACATATGTCCATCATATTTTGATCGCACCTTGTGTATCTATTCATTACATTTCACATATACATTAAACAAATCTTACATTTCATCAATATTTATCTTTAATTACATTAATTATATTTATTTCATTATTATCCACTATATTATTAATATATTTTCTTATTAAAATATCGTCGCTTACTTAATTAATCGTCGAAGAGTGCGATTTCAAAAAATGTAAAGGACAAACGTCGGTTACAAATAATATTAATCTTTACGGGCGCATTAAATAACAAATAAGTCAGATGTTGCATTTGAAGGTATACATAGTGGCACTAAGATGTTATAATAAAGAAGAATATCATTCAAGGTAGTCGTTGAATAATTGATTTTATAGAATGGATCTTCTTTTTAACATAATCTTTGACAATTAAATTTTCAACACAAATCAATCTAATATAAATAATCTTTGCTTTTAATTAATTATAAATCGAATTATGATTCTTCACATTAACAAGAAAGAATAGAAATCATTTGAAAATTAATTTTCCAGTCTGCCTAAAACTCTATTTAAGCATTTCAAGTATTTTAAGAATCGTTTTCATTATTGATATTAACACATAAACTCAAAAATAAAAATTTACAAGGATCTATAACTAACATGAATTTAACTTAATTTCAGTAACGGTAATCAGGTTACATTCGAACTTGCATACGGTTCTAATAAAGTACACTGTACTGCGCTATCATGATTAGGTTCTACATGATGTTGTACATGTCTTTCATCGTGATTCTGACTTTGGTATGAAGTCCCATCTCTTGATCTCCAATTACGTCTATCCACGTAGTTCGCTGTATTTCTGGAATTTCGCCATACATTACGTCGATTTTTAAATCTATTTTGACTATATGGTCTAACATACGAATTGCTACTATTAATTAGGTTAGGCGAATTCCCTACATAACCTTGCCTATTGTGCTCATTTTGATTGCTAGAGTATACTCGGCTTAGGTTAGGTTCTGTATTATTCACACTCCGAATATTTAAATTCCGAACAGGCACCAAATGATCTGAATTATTCTTATTTTTACCTATTCCTGATTGTGGATTCATGGCATGGTATTGAGTTTCGTAGCATTGGACAAGCATCAATAAATGGCTGAAACTCATACACTGTGTGGAAAATAAGATCTGTTGCAGTTTAAATGGAAGCAAATTTCGAATCGATGCTATTATTCTCGATTCCGATTGCAAAGGATTAACGACCTTTAATTCGTTGTAGACATTTACAACAAACTCTACAAGAGATTTGTGCAATCGAGGATTGAAGTGTTGATTTCTAAGGGTGGCATCTCTATTTGCCAGCAAAAAGTCATTTTCGTAATTTGCAATCAATGCCGCTTTGAATTCCTCATATGTACTAATGTGATCACGTATTGCCTTAAACCATAAGGAACAAGGTGGGAGTAATACATGGGGTATTAATTTCATATATTGTGATCGATCGATAGACATTATATTGCATTCGTCTTGGAATTTCTCTAAGAAAGAAGTAGCATTCTCATTACACTTACCACTGAATTTGCTCATAGCTCGAATTTCACTCATCTTAACACTTAATTTTACCTTCTTTTTCTCATTCCTTGTTCTTGTTAAGTGATAGTTCCTATCCGTGACATGCTGTGTCGTGACACCATCTATGTTTCGCTCATCAGTACTCTTCGGACAACTTTCTTCTAGTATAATATCTTCATCAGACCCCGGCGAAGGCGAGTTCGTCTCTGGTGAGTGGGGAAACTCAAAGCGATCACTACCCAAGTTATTACGGTAAATGTTGTCTTTAGCCTGTAACGTTCTAATCTCTTCTTGAATAGTAGCTAATAACTGTGTATTTACACGTATGTTATTAGAATTGTTGCTAACCTGGATCTTTTGCTGTTTAATGGAAGATTCTATTACTTCTAAATCTTTTTTTAAAGCACTAATTTCTTGGTTTTGATGATTGTGCTTTTCTTGACAATCATCGGATATCCTTTTTAACTTTTCCTCGAACTGTGAGGATATGTCGTTCACCACCTGGACAATTGTCTGTTTCGTTTCATCTGATTTCTGTTCTATCCGTCTACTTAATTCTTCATATTGCTTGTTAGCTTCGTCAAACCTCAGTTCTATCTTCTGTTCCATGGTCTGGTTAGCTTCGTCAAACTTCTGTTCCATTCGTCTACTTAATTCTTCATTTTGCTTATGAGCTTCGTCAAACTTCTGTTCTATCTTCTGTTCCATGGTCTGCTTTAATTCTTCGTATCGCTTGTTAGCTTCGTCAGACTTCTGCTCTATGATCTGCTTTATCTCGGTAGACATCTGCATTATTTGTCGCTGTACAGCTAACAAGAGTCGATCCTCTGATGACAAACCTGGTGTTACACTAGTTTCACCTTGGTCACTAGTATTTGATTCCTGCTGCATTGTTTCGTTGTCCATTTTTCTTATGATTACTTTACCACTTCGCAATATGGTTAAGTTCGTATTCGTTAACTGCAGTATAAAAGTAAATTCAACCTTACTCTTCTTCTTCGGGAACTGAATTTACAAAGTCCCGGGTGAGGTAAACCAAATTTTTACAACGACTTATCAAAAAGATAGTCGTAAACCTGGTTCGTTTGCTGAAATAAAAATTCGAAGTGGAAGTATTTCTTTGGCATTAAATCTCACCTTTTTAATGAATATGACAACGTCTTTAAACGGTGCTAAACTGGTTTATTATTTGATATAACTTTAATATTCTTTTCTTAAAACTGTTAAGTACACAAACTCACTGACTAGGTAACCATAAAACATGTCCATATCAACAACTATCCCATAATAATCTTACATATATTAAAAACATTCTTCTATTGTTAATATGAAATGAACATTCTACTAAGTATAGTGCACATGTATGAGTACTTTCTGCCCAAGGTACAGGTAAATATTACTCAAACCAAAGTATTTTGTTATATCCCTTTAAGTTTTTTTTAATCCGTTGGTCACTTTCCTTTCTGTTTTGGTTTTCGATTACCTTGTAGTTGATCTGGGCCCAGAAATTGTATTTTGATTTATCTAGTTATATCTTTAGAAATGCTCTGTGTTACGTGCCTGCCTCACAAAGTTTTTTTTTATCATTTAAGCGCGAATTGATTATATAAAAGTTAAAATTTATAGACGCGCGGTGTCAGGTGAAAAAATCAATTTTCTTTTTCATATGTAATGTCGGAAGTCATTTGTTTTCTTGTACTTGCAACCTTTTCTAAAATTTATTGTTGGGGTGATTAATTTAAATGTGTGCGCATTTATTATAAATATATATATAGAGAGAGAGAGAAATGAATACGTCGAAATGTATATGTAATTAGTATGTGAATATGATTTTAAAGTAAAAGTATGATATTAAATGTATTATGAATATATGTAAGAGCGCTCGTGTCCGTCCCCCTAAACGTGTATTGGTTGCTATAGTTTACCAGTGAGTTTTCCGACGAATTTAAGAATGTAGATTTTGTCAAGAATACCGCCGTGCACTCAAGTAATTTTCCTTTTCTTCTGAATCAATGTAAATGATAACCTCTGTAATTATGTAATGGCATGTATTGAAAAGTAACGGCAGGTCTAAACGTAACCCACATCATAACGAATATTATCCCTGAACTACTAACCTAAAATCATTGTGGAAAGTGCACCTTGAATCCTTCTCACCTGCATATGTATCCTGTGACTTGACCAGTTTTTTTTTTCATCCTCAATTTGAACCATCATACTCCGTACACCTGTGGAAGATTGTTTTTCTTTTTTTTTTTAAATCCGAACCATGTATACAGATATATAAAAGTGATCTAAAGGAAAGGTCCCATGACGTGTCCCAGTGTTGAATAAATAACTTGAAATTATTCAATTAATAAGGTTGGAAATGGACCGTCTAAGAGGAGAAACATCCTCTGGTGAAAGTGATTTTTTTCGAAATCCCTAGATGGGTATAAACGTAGCAGTATGCAATTGCAGATATAAACTGTTAAGAGCTACAAACCAAATATAGTCGATGAATGGGTTTTTTGTAAACCACTATATATATATATATATATATATATATATATATATATATATATATATATATATATATATATATATATATATATATATATATATATATACACAAACTAAGTTAAATGGAGCGAAATGTTTTGGACACTACGACTAGTGCGTGATTTGTGATTTGAACGCTCAAAATTATTAATATTTTATTGATCAATGTGAGGTAGAGACTCATATAAGTTCTAATACATCTAAAAGTTTTTTTTTCTTTTCTTTCCTCTTTGTCCAAATTTTTTTAAAAGTGAAATAAGTGTCTTTTTTGCGTTTGTCGCAAATCATAATTTTGCTTTAGCATGCCTAAGATATGATACATGTAATTATATATTTTTTCTTTTCTTTCCATTTGTCAATATGATTGAATATACAAAATTTTACTAAAATATAACACTATGTACTCTATTAATATATAACCAAGAACTTGTGCTTTTAATATTTTCTTCATAATTATTTGTTTTGTCTTTTCTTTTCACTATGGATGTAATAAATTATTTGTATCTTTGTAGTTAGTTGGTTTCCTTCAAACATATATACACTGTCCTGAGTGAGTGAGCGTGTGAATGCATGATAGATTTAATTTAGGTAATTTTAGTGATATCCTTTGTCATATTAAAATCTGTAATATATGTGACATGTTTTAATAGATGTGTTAAGGTAAATAACCTAGGTCATGAAGGACCGCTACTAATGGTTTAAATCGGCTCTAGGAGTGAAACAAAAATAGCAGGATGAGCCTAAATACGACATCTTTCTTCCAGGAAGTTGAAATTCTTATTGATACGATACATAAATTTATATTGAGTTTATAAGTCTGATTTTTTTTTCCTCTTGGCTAATTCATATGTGTGGTCGATCCTAGAGAACAGAGTTCAGATGCTGGATGGTTATCAATCACCGGTTGGAATAACAGTACAAAGAATGATTTCACTTTTCTCATTCCAAGGTCTAGGTCTGGGCAACCCCACGATCGTGGTGCCTGGAGCTAGGTCTGGGTGGTATGAGGGAACATGTGTCTATTCCGAAGCATTCCAAAATTGATTAGTCGTTAATAACATTTAGAATGATTCATCTTTCAAGGACTTTCTCGAATTCTTACTATATTTCCGGAATTATCCAGTAATCTGTTTCTTATTACAATACCCTATTTCTTTTTCTTTCTTCTTTTTCTACCTCCTCCTTTTACCCTTCTACTTTCTTCTCTTTCTTTTCTATTTCTGAATGAAAGAAAACGGAGTCATGACTGAGAGTAGTCGCTATTGCCACGGTCAATAAGTTGTTTAGATTCTTCGGGAGTCCGATATGGAATAATTAACAATAACAAGAAAGTTTATTGAAATTTACTTTATTGGAACATAATCAAGATTTCAATTAGTAGGTGATGTTTCGTAATCGCCCTCGTTAAAGAGAATTAATTTTAGCGACTCCTCTACATTGCTCTTTTCTTCGTTTATTTTTCTTCGTTTACGTTTTCTTTCAATTGGCTAACCGTGACAGGACCTGTTGCCCTGGAAACGGCGGTTTCTAGGGCAACGGACAACGTTTTCTTTCATTGTAGTGCAGATTTTATGTACTGCGTTGAAAGAAATAGAGCTAGGTCAGTCTAGATAAGCGTTTCTCAACATTTTTTTTCTTTGCGGCACACCAAAGTACGTTTCAAACTTTCGCGACAACCTTGCATGTGATTTATTTTTCTAGATGCAAAAAAAGCAAACACATAAAAATACATAGAATACATTTTAAAAATATATGGAACGAGTATGAGATACAAGTCTCACAAGCGAATTACGTAAGACTATTGAATAGAAACATATTAACATAAAGATACTTATGACTCTTAAGCTTTCCAGCTTTAAACTTGGAATTCAAGTTTGAAATCAAGTTGATTGGCGAAAATTGTTTATTTTCTTTTAAAGGTAATTTCTTTATGGAAGATCTTTGAAGACACTAAAAAATCTCGCGACACAGCAGTTGAGAAACGCTGGTCTAGATAGTGTATATGTGTTCGTTATCTTTGCACATATGTTCCGTACAGATTTTATAGACGCTGCTATTTATTTCATTTTCTTCCACGTATATTTTTTATTACCAGAAAGGAGGAAACTCTAGTTCATACATAAGAAAGGGCCTGAGTATAATACCTAGGTAGTGTCCGTACAAACCAGAAATGGTTTATCAAAGTACATAACCTTGATTTTCTGTTTTCTGCACAAGCCAACGAAGGACGTACATAATTTTCTGTCTATTTGCGGCTGTACAGATAGATCTTGGAAAGTAGCAAACCTGTTCTACTTAGTCAGGTACAGAAAATCTTCCATGTGATCCTGCTAAATTTCTCTTCTCTTTATTTTCTAGACTAAAAATAAAGTCTTTTACTAGGTATATGTGTAAGATTCCTAACTAACCAACTAACTAACTCTATAGCCTATGGAACCCGGATGTTCAATACCGCGTTTACAAAAGCTCTCCAGTGACTTCTATCCTTAGATAAATGCATCCAGTTTCTACTTTGTATTCCAATCTCTGCGAGATCCACCTTAATATTGTCCTCCCATCTGCGCTTAGGTCTTCCTAATGGTCGTTTTCCGATTGGTCTTCCAGTCAAGATTTTGAAAGCGTTTCTACTTTCTTCCATTCTAGCTACATGACCCGCCCACCTAAGCCTCCTAGTCTTGACGACCCTAACAATGTTGGGTAGACCATATAAATTATGTAGTTCCTCGTTATGAAGTTTCCGCCATTCCCCATTCCCGTTCCTCTTAGGTCCGAATATTCGTCTGAGGATCTTGTTCTCAAATACTTTCAGTCTATGTTCTTCCCTCAGAGTAAGTGACCATGTTTCGCAGCCATACAAAACAACAGGCATGATTATCGTTTTGTATATTTTAAGCTACAAATTCCTCGACAGAATTCGCGACGACAAGAGATTTTGAACCGAATAGTAACACGAATTCCCTGCTTTTAGTCGACTTTTAATTTCTTCGTGGATATGATTTTCCTCTGTTAATATTGATCCTAAATATTTGAAACTATCCACTTTATCAAAAGTGTTATTTAATATTTTAACGCATCTATAATTTGCTGTATTACGGTCTCGCACTTCCATGTGCAAAATTCCTATTATTATTATTATTATTATTATTATTATTATTATTATTATTATTATTATTATTATTATTATTATTATTATTATTATTATTATTATTATTATTATTATCATTATTATTATTATTATTATTATTATTATTATTATTATTATTATTAAAATAAGCAAAAGGCGGGTGTAAGTGTTGTCAAATATGGGAGATATGAGACTCTAAAGTTCAGAAATTATTGGGTTAGTATAGAGAAACAAACAAATGTACAACTACCACAATCCTACAAAAAGAATAAATATTCAGTTGGAAGTAACTACAGCATACACAGCATCCAGTAACTAACGAGCTTGATACAGGAGTCACCAAAAAAGGGCACATCTTAGAGTGACACTGGAAAGAAGAAGTCCCATGTTAGGCCTACATAGGTTAATGCAGAAAATCTGAACAGCACACGTCTTCCTGTAGCTCAGCAATTTCAATGGCGTTTGGGTAGAATCCGTATCCAGGCCGGTAGCCAGCCCAGAAATGTAGTAGGAGGGACCGGTAGAAGTTATGGGAGCCCGACTCAACCATATTATAGTTCATTTGCTAGCCTACCATAAAAAATTTAGAAAGTAGTAAAAATTTAAGGGGCCCCGGCGCCCTAGCCCCCAGTGGATGCGGGCGCGTCCTCTAAAAAAAAAAGTACAGAAAAGCTGTGGCACGAAAGACAAGTCTGTGACAAGAAAGTACGTCAGAATCGACGATTCGCAAAGATTAATAACCTGTGATAGGTGTCAGTCGAGAGCAACTATGGTCAGTGTAACGCTTATTCACGCCATATTACCGGCTTATAGAGCATGGTCCACTACTTACAAAAATCCCTAATTGTCCGCAAGACCCTGCTGCAACGCAGACATTGCGCATTCGGAACGAATATCGAGAGATTGATAAGATAGATAGGCGGATGTAGAGAGATGTACGTGTATGTGTGAATGCAGACAGTTGCAATGATTAACATCGCATACTTTGTTGTTCGGTATCGTCATTATTATTATTGGTATAATAATAATAATAATAATAATAATAATAATAATAATAATAATAATAATAATAATAATAATAATAGTATTTCGAGTTTACGTTCCGTACTTTTTGGTCATATAGTTCTTCAGAATCTATTCCTGTTCTTCATTATCTGCATCAAGAATTTCAATTTTTCCTTCCTTCGAATGTTTCAAATATAATTTGACCTCATTTCCTTCCTTTCCTTTGTTTCCGTCACAGTCCCATCCACTTCACCAACTTTTTTTTATCACCAGTGACGTCACGCTTCCTCTTTGGCATTCTATGTGGGTTCTTGTAAAAGAAAAAAAGTAAGAAAAGAGCTATTTCTAACTTATTGAACAGTTCCATATTTTGTTCAAAAATGTTAATATTCAACAATCGACTTTTTGATCTTTTAACATGCTGTTGACTGGTTGATTTTTTAATAGTTGATTCGTTCGCACTTAATGGATGAGTCAGAGTCTACACACACACACACACACACACACACACACACACACACACATACACACACAAGCAAAAATGCTTTGATAGGATAAAGTTTAACAAATATAAAACTGGAAATTTTCATATTATAGAAAATGTCCCTTTTTCCCTTAAGAAGCGAAATTTTCGGAAGCATGGAAATACGTATTCCCTTATTTTTAGCGAAGAGTTTATTACGCATCTTCATAACATCAGGGATTTTTGAGATATATTACTTTCACAACAAATGTTGAACCCCTCTTAAACCCCTTAGGATACGCATTTCTAAGAATTCTTATTTAGCTCTTGCTTTCCTGGCAATGTGAATTCTCTGTCCGAATTTCACTTTCATACCTGTAGTAGTATGGCTTAGGCAATAATGAGCCACAAACTTCTATCTTTTTTTTTTTTTTTGGTACTAATGATCAGGTCAGTAGCCAGCCCAAAAATGTAGGGGGGGGGGGATCCAAGCATATTGTATTTCATCACCATATCACAGTTTATTTGCAAGCCTATTGTGAAAATTTTAGGGGAGGCAGCAAAAATTTAGGGGAGCCCGGCCCCCCTAGACCCCCTGGATACGGGCCTGCTTGTGATGTTGCGTATTATTGAAACAAGTGATCTTTCTTTTTCGCTCTTAGTAATTTTTAACTCCAAATTATATCCAATAATTCTGTAATGACAAGTAAAACTCCTATTATGTTCCACAAAATAGTAGTATTATTACGAGTGCTCATGAGAAATGCTTTACAAACATAAGCCATACTGTTGTAAACAAATCAGTCAGTCCTTAGTTGTTATCTTCCGTTTTCCTTACAGTGTATTCCAAAAGAAAATTGAATACTAATAGTGTTAATGCATCTTCTCGTTTTAGACCACTCTTAATGATAGTGCTCGTGTATAAGTATTTCACTACTGTGGCTTTATTTTAGGATCCATTTACACAAGTTTAAATATAACTAGCTTTTTATTTTGGTATACCAAATACGGTTTCCTATTGCACTTAATCTTAAACCAAAAACTTATTAGTGGAAGGATGGATTTTTATTCCAAAATATTAATTGGGGTTAATGGCCCCATCTCTCAGAATTTCACACCCTGGTAAGGAGAGATAGGAGCAAAACACAGAAAAAATCTAAACGTTGAAGAATATTGAAAATATTTGACGTTTGGTTTAATTCAGAGCAGCACCTACGGTGGTGAGAATCCACCAAGTATATATATATATATACATACAGGTGACTGACAACAAATCTAAAAACACTTCATACAGGACACGTAAGTTTGGCCGTCCACTGTACAACACATTATTGCGGTTGTCGATCGTTTTATTGTTTTCAATGTGTCGTGTGGACCTTCCCCTTCCTTCAGCCAATTCACCTGTGAGTGTCGCGGTGTAAAAGTGGTGCGGTAAAATGGGCGACCTGACAGTCTTCCAAAGAGACATGATCGTTGGTGCCCGTCTGGTTGGAGCTTCAGTGGCAACAGTGGCGAACATTGTGGGGGTATCAAAAGGCACTGTGTCCAATGTTACGAGGGTATACACAATTCATGGGCAAACAACATCTGCAAAGCACAACAGTGGTCGAAAGACAATCCTGTCAGATAGGGACCGGAGGGCATTAAAACGGATTGTAGCAGCTAAAAAGATTGCCGCAATGAAAATTACATCTGAACTCAATTCCGGCCTACAGAACCTGGTTTTATCGACAACAGTGTGACGGAAACTTCATAAAATAAAAATTCATGGCAGGGCCGCAATCGGCAAACCCCTGGTCACAGTAATAATATTTATACTCTTTATCACAAAATTATTTATATTGTACTGTTTATTAAAAAATAAATACAAATATTATTTGAAAAGTAGTTAACAAGGCACCTAGACAACATGATAAGTCATCAATTACCGTTGAGTTCATTTTTCTAGTCGCTGCCTTAACCTAGATTTTTGGGTAATTCAAATTCTGGTCACACTGTAATTTCTACGGATGGCAACACTGAAAATTCTTTCGATTCGAATTTTCGGGTGTAGAATAACATTATCTATTATTGTAGTAAATTACATTCTATTATCGATTTTCACTTGCGAAACACGGGCAAAAGAAAAAATTGTTAGCTTTTGAAAAGTGTTTAGTAGTCTGCTCCCTAAAGTAGTAAGTATGCGACTTTCCTTTACTCCCTAATTATTACGTAATTTTCTTATCTATATTTATACATCTTCTTCTTCTAATTCACATTTACTTTATTTCTCTCTCTCTCTCTCTCTCTCTCTCTGTATATATCTATATCTATCTATCTATCTATCTATCTATCTATCTATCTATCTATCTATCTATATATATATATATATATATATATATATATATATATATATATATATATATATATATATATATATATATATATATATATATATATATATATATATATATCATATATCATTATATTCAATCTATATCTCTTATTAACTAATATTTTCTCTTTTTCTATTCACAAGTTCGACGTCGGTAAATGTGAATCTACTGAAAACATAAATTAAGCTGATTCAATCACAAATACAGCCATATTCCTTCCAACTCAGTGTCAATTGTTTTACCTTACAGAATTCCATTCTTGTTTAATGAAAACTTAAACGTATCCAAGATCCAGGATTATAGAGTTTGATGTAAACATGAAATTTTGACGAGTTTATCTATACTTTTATATTTCAAATTACTTCGATTTTATAATGGCAGATGACTTAGGGGGACGGAGAAAGTATCCCCCGAAATCTCTTGAAATTAATGTTTTATATTTATTTATTTATTTATTGTCTCCGTGCCACTACGTAAAACAAACAATTATATATATATCCTGTTGCTATTTTTTAATTCAACCCACTCTATAAAACGTTGAGTTGAGTTTATTCTGAGTTTAACGCCCCGTTCAGCAGCGAGACTATATAAGATGTGGACCTACTGATTAACGAGGAATCCGAACCACATGAGCTCCCGCCCGGGAATCTCCCACGCCAACGGCTATAATTGCAGGAAACATATTAAAATTACTTATTTTGGACACACTTTCTCCAGCAGGTCAATTTTGTAAAATCAATACGTTTTTTAGTAATTTCGATTCGAAGAAAGCTTTCAATTTTTTTAAAATTTAGATCATAGAATGCACCATAGTTTCAAAATTTTATGTAGTGCGCTGCGGTTCAGACATACAATAGCGACGCATTACATTGTATTTTTTTTTTTTTTTTAATTAACCACAAGCAAAGTTATTTCGGTCTTCTAGCTTTGTAATCTATTCACTCAGTATTATTCATTCATATATAATTCACTGTAAATATCTAAAATAAAATATTGTATCGTCTACAATATTTTGTAATAATCTTAGCCAATGCTTCTCAAAGTGTGTGTTGCGACCCATTGGTGGGTCACGGGCCGTTGTTTGGTGGGTCGCGAAAAGTTTAATGTTTGCAAAATTTAAATGCTTTGAAATACACTATCATTGTATTTGAGTAAAAGTAGGTGGGCTAGAAAATACTTTTTTTTTATTATTTAATGTGGGTCGCAGTAACAACAAGTTTAAGAACCACTGATCTTAAGAAATAAACAAACAAAGACAATTTAATTTAATTTTCCTGCGCTTCGTACATCTTTTGGTTTGATTTGATTTTATGTTTAGCATCTTGTTCAGCAGCAAGACTTTATTAGACGTGAACCTACAGCTTAACCCTGTATCCTAACCACATGAGCTCCAGCTTGGAATCAAACGCGAGTCTGCCACGCCAAAATCATATAAACCAACCATTAACCACAAGGGTACGTGGTTAATAATAATAATTCTAATGTATTATAGCATTTAACCAACAAAATATGTCCAAAGATAAGATATATACCAGTCGATATATCTGGTTAAGCTGAACAAAATAATATGGATGAGTATAATCCTCATGTGTAATTTTCGAGAATACGAATTTTTTTTAAGATAAAAAAATGATACTGTACATGTACTATACCCACGTTATTATAGACATGAAAATTGTACTGAATTATAGAATCATCGAGCGTTTCACTATTACACTAGCAAAGATAACAATACATAATATTGTTAATAAGAGTTAGGAATAGTCCAAAATTTTGATTAACTCTTAAATTTTATTTTATTGTATTTATTTATTTATTTATTTATTTTTGTTTAACTATATGATACCTGTCGGTAGATTGTCCGACCAGGAAACCTATATATTCACCTGACGTTTTCTTCTACCTAATCCCTTTCAAACTAATTGCCTCCTGCTTCTATGCACCGAGTTTGGTAGCCTTTCTGCTACTATGAATAGGCCTGGGAACCCTCAGATTGGGAAGTGCTACGAGAGTAGCCGTGTCATTTCACTAGATCTCTCGGGTGCAAAAGTGAGTTTGTTTTTGGTACCTTTTGATTTTTTTGGGAGGAGGTAAATGTCCCACGAGGCAATATCCGAAGAGTAGGGAAGTTGACGAAACAGCGAAGTCTTGTGCTGTGGTGAAAAGGATAAGCATATTGGCTGCATAAAAGGAATCATTATCCTGGTGCAGTTTTCGGGACGTTGAAGTCCACAGATCTAGTCATTTCGGCCAAAGAGCGTCACGTAGACGACGGGAAATGTCTCAAGAGAACTTCTTTGTATTTGTACGTCCTTCCTGTGCCTACTTATGTTGCACATTGCCTCAGCAATCGAAGAACACAATCAACATTTGTTTGAGTTTGCTTCGTACGTGGCGAATTTCTCTGGGTTTTTGCGAGCTTTGTGAAGTGTTGGCTAGGTCAGATGTATCCACTGAATCTACTATAACTTCGTTCTCGAGTCCTAACCGTACACTTATGTCTTTATCATTTTAGCCGCACCGAGACGACAGAAGATCACCTAACATAATCTCTCCTCTACAATGAAAAATGCAAATAAAAGTAACGCCATCTTCTGGTTAAAGACGTCATAGACTCCTTTTCCAAGATGCAAAATTTCAGTGTGAGGCCCTTCATGAATCACACTACACGAAATACTTGTTGACAGGCTTATTAACTATAGCGTTTAAGGCAACAAGAAGCATAATGGTTCATCGTTCACAGAAAAGGGGAAAAATTATACACATGCGTTTCGTCGGGCCTGCGTCAAGTAGAAAATGTACAGCAAGAAAATGATAACTATTCGAGATCATTTTGAAAATAATAACTATTCTCTTTAAAAAAAAAAAAAAAAAAAAAAAAACATTTCGAGAGTAAACAATGATACTAGTAACCGAAATTTTTTTCTACATGTATTTTCCATCGGTAATTGAAGATCTCCCTAGTTTTAGTTTCATTACAGCTTTCTCGAAACTAGAGTCAACAATCTTCCCAAATTGAATTCACACCTAAACATTGAACTAGCGTCAAAGGGGAGCCTCTCGTTACGCATTAAATTCTTCTTGTAGTTCATAAAGTGCAATTGATTACAGTTTTTCATAATTACAGTAACGTAAAGCGTCATTATATCTCATTATAATATCTTAATTTTATTTAATTCTTTATAGTAAAATTATACTTGAAGCGATGGACTATTTTGCATAACACTGACCCCGCAAAGTGTAGCTCATGCTTTCGCCTCTGGTGCGTGCGGTTCGATGACTGATAGGGACACTCAGTCGAAAAAGCGTTGTAAAAGCTTTTTCAGTTCAGCCACCTTGAGTGAGTTCTTCCTTGGTTTTTCTCTTTCTTACCTAGTAAATTCCGGGATGGTACTCACATAGGGTCTTCGCTTGCTTCCTTATCTATTTCTTTATTTCTCCCCGATTCGTGGAGAGTCTGATCGCTGAGGGACGTCATCCCTTATACGTAATAGGCTAATATGGCCGTAGATGGAGAAAGCCCAGAAAGCTAATTTCTAATGCGATTTTTGTGTAGAAATACACCACTCAGTAACTTAGCAGCGTTATCACCGTTTTCAAGCAGCTGAGGCCAGTTGAGTGATCTTGTATTCCAACTATTATAGGCGAGATAGTGGAATGGGAAACGGCCTACACTCAGAGAGTTGCTGTTGCATGATTGTCTATTCACTCCTCAATTGCACTGGGTTTAAGCCCTGGTCGGGGTACGAAATCCATGTTAATAGTAAATCTTATCCTTCATAATCTCGATATTGCATAAGCAAGACAACATTAAAGGCCTGACATACTAAGCAAAAGAAAATGGTAAATTTTGTATTATTTTAGTACATCCAGGCTATTAATAAATGTAGTGATCGTTATTCCAACAAGTTGGTGATAGAGACCAGAAAACCGAGCATGACAACAGTATGCTGACGGTAACAAAAATAGAATACTCCTAAGTCTTATACTATCATCTTTCAAAACTCTATCTAAAACGAGTCATTCCCAACTAATTCTTCTCTTGGCTGACGACTGCAAATGATTTCGGGAAATTAGGACAGCTCAAGATGTGATTGAACAGCAAAAAAAAAACCTCTCAGATCTTCTGGTGTAGCATGTGGAATCTAAAAGTAAATCCCTTAAAATCTTTAAACAAAAACAAAATCCCTTCTACCTACTTCATTGCTAAGGTCTCATCTCAGAAGGATCTCGGGGTTATGTTCGATGCAAGACTTCTGTTTACTGATCACATTGCTGCCATGACCAAGAGTGCTAAGCGATTATTAGGTCTCCTGTACAGGTTTACAGAGATTACGGATATTACAGCCTTAAGTATATTCTATAAAACGTTTATTTCAACCAAAACAGAGTACTGTTCCAACATTTGGAGTATGGCTAGCGTATCAAATCTCTCTCGCATTGACTCAGTTCTAAATTTCTTTGTTGCCATTGTCAGGAAAAGAATACCTTCTGTACGCTGTTAAGTAAACCTGAATTGTTGACTGTTCTTGGCATTTGTACACCTTCATCTCGTCGAATGCTACTTGTTATGATATTTCTTCATAGAATTCTAAATGGAAAACTTAGAACTGAAGAACTATTCTCTGTTTCACATAAGCTGATAGGAAAAAGAAGAAGTTTTTTCCCCCACCACGCTCAAGTACAGGTGAATGTTGGTGTTCCGTCTTCCACCATCAGCCCCCGCACACGGAGGTATAGAGTGTATCTAAATATGTCTAGGCCTAAATAATAAATTACAACTTTCATAATAACACTACGTATTTTAAAGCACTTAATTACATTTATCTGCATTAGTGAGTAAGTAGCACATGTGTCACTATAATGGAAATTTTACTGAACAGTTGTATTATTTATTTTCCTTCTTTTTTTGGCGGTCGGGGTTGTGACATAATGTTGGAATGGCAAGGGATAGCACGGTTTGTAATTGAATTGGTATTTACTGTATTGATAGAATAATTTCACAATATAAAATCGGAAACCAAGTACGACACCGAACTCCAGACTTGGCATAGTGTTCCCACCTGCTGTACTTTTATACATGAAATTACATTACTTAAGGAGCGCACCCGCGTAAATACGATGTATCCACACAGAAATCCTAGTCCTTTATTTCTCAGTGTGGTGGCAAAGTACCTTTTTATTTGTTTATTTGTTTGTTATTTATTAATACGCGGCATTACAGTAAAGCATCACATATATAAGATTAACCAACATTGAAGTCTTCTGAGTTTATTAAGGGAAGAAGCATTGATATGGTTGACTTAAAAAACAATTCCAGATTAATTGAAGCCTGACACGAAGTAGTAACTACAGATGCCACGCAATTTGAACAGGCCATGTCTGAGTATGCCGTTTGCAAGCAAAATTATAATTATTGGAGCGTAACCATTATAGTGAATTTGACGACCCTAAAATCCCCTAAAATTTGGCGCCTTGTGCGGTTGCAATCCTCGCCCAGCCCTTTCGTCGGCCTTGAGTCTAGTCAATTAATAATACAGGAAATTGACTTTTGAATTGTTACTTGATTATTTTAATAAAAACGGAGTTGTCAATAGTGCTGACGACCGTTGTGGGGGAGGAAGAATAACAGAAGTTGGGAAATGAAACGAAATCTTTGAGTTTTACATATGGCAGTTATAACGTGTACGCTAAAGGAGACTGTGATGACGAGAATGAATGAAACAGTGGAAAGAAAAAAGTAGGAGGAAACGAGGGAACTCCGAAAAATCTGTGAAAACAGTGCTTTTCCACTACAAAACCCACTTGGCGCGAGCTGCGATCGAACCAGGGCCTCATGCACCAGAACGCTTTACCACGGAGCCACTAGTTTGGAGTTCTCACAGAACACTTGTCTGGAGGTCAATGCAATTAATGGGTGCTTACTTGCATTAACTTCAAATTCTCTATAAAATCAAATACAAATACACACGAAAGGACAAATAATACTGAGTAAAAGGTATTAGTATCAGTTGCTGGTCTCCAGAGGCTCTGTATTCATATTTTGGTCACTCTCGTTAGAGTCGTCACTGTTGTCTCAAAGGTTAACGATTTTTTCTGTAACTTCGTCAGTTATCCTGTAAAGTTCTCAGTATTTCGTTTCTTCCATCTCCACTACATGTTGCACAATCTTTCCACTTTTCACCTGCTACCTTTCTAACCCTTCCTCCAAAAGAGTCTTCACTTCACTAAGTGTAAAACGTTTATTGTTTCGTGCCACATGTCCCGTTGTTTGACTCCAAATCAGTTCGATTGGATTAAGTGTACAGTAGTAGGAGGGTATTCTGAGAACTTCCCTACCTGAAGAGGCCGCCATTTTGTCCACTTTATATTTGCAGCATTCACTCTTGACTGCAGGAGGTATAAGACTAATTAACTCAGTTTTAACGAACGAGTTCTCATAAGAAATGCTTTTGTTTTACAGCCATTTTTTACTTTATTTTTTGTCCAAGACATTGTGGGAACCCGGTCTACCTTTACTCTGTGATAAGATGCGTTATCCAAGGCTATAACACAGTTCGCTTCTAGGTGTGGAAGTATGTTCTGAAACAAAGGCAACATTTTACCTTTACCGGTAGGGTTCTTAAGTCCATTGGAGAGTCCAGAAAGAAAGGCTTGTTAACTAGAATTCACAGTTTCATCTACCATTACCCTTGACACAGTATGAGAAGCATTTACCCATGTCTAATCAAGATAGTAGATTTTCCTACTCTCTGCTCTGTACTTCTTAATTTAACTAAGATATTTTCTTCTTCATAATACGATGCCATCCCTATCAACTACAACAGACCTTTTATTGCCCCATACGTACCTGAATTTCATTATTTTCAACAGTCTATGGAGAGTTGTGTGAGAAAAGCAGGCAGTGCATCATCGGTATTTACAGCTACCAGAATTTTATTTAATGTTGGCAATTCATTATGTATCTTTGATCGAATTGCCGATTTCATGAAGTCATAGTTTTCCGAGAAGGAAATACTTGTACGCGTATTTTTGGGACTTTGAAATTTATTTTCATTGATTTTAGCCTCTCGCCTAATTCTACAACCAGTTGTCTCTCCTACACTTGTCTATTTCCCAATCATGTCGGCTAATTCTCCAACCGTTAAATTAGGGTGTTGTTCTCTTAAGGCATAGAAGACATTCAAAATGCAACGCATCTTACCACTTCGTAACGCTTTCCCGGGCTCATGTTTTATCACAGAACTACTGCAAGCATCATGAATTGTCGCTTCACAAAGCACTAAATACGCAATTATTTACAATTTAATATGGACTAAAATTTGTTTCAGATAATATAAACTATACAAAATATAATGGATAGAAAATACAATTTAATATGCATTAATTTCACACGACACTATATGTAAGGTAGTCGCCACACACGCTACATTCATACAATATTTGCACAGGTCGATAGTCTGCGTACTCGATAATTAGACAACCAGAAGATTACCTTCCTTGAAATTGTAAATAAAGACAGAATCTCGACAGGATTGATTTGCTTCCTCTCCCGATTCTTAAGTGAAACAATGATGGAAATTAACTTTATAACGAATTGATTCTTATTTCTAGAAATGCAATTTAATAAATAGGACTAAAGCCAAAACTTTAATGCATAAGTTGAAAGAAAACTTTTCTTAAAAACAAAAATTAAAAACAGTAATTGTTATTCGGAGTTGACAGGTAAAAGAAATAGCAGTGCTTTCTCAACATCAGGTGCGAGCGAATTGACGTACAAATTAAGAGTGTACACGATTCTGTTTATTAGAAAAGCTTCCATCCCTGTGAAGGTCAACGGCTTGCTTTCCCCTCTGTACTGGAGAGTAGTGGGAGGGAGGGGAGTTTCCTATCAGATTTACTGGAATAAATAATAATCTCTAAATTTAATACTCGGGTACCTGCTAGAACAACTAGAAATAGTGAACTACTTCATTACAACACGCCTCGATTATCAATTGTTCAGCGTTCTTTGTTCCATAGACTGGCTTCTGAATTTAACTCCATTGCTTCTGACGTGGATATTTTTAAATCTGCGAATGTATTCCGACGGGAAATTATTGCTACACTTATACGAGAGAATCTTAGTTTTATTTCAATTTGGTATTGCTACACTTATGGACCTTTATATAGCTTTTTGTTTACACTTGTTATTGTTAATTTTATATTCTATGTTATATAGTTTCAGTGTAAAATGGCTGCCTTTCTGTATCTGGGAAATAAATAAATAAATAAAATAAATATTCTGTGACGTCATAGTTTACTTTTCGCATTCTGAATTTAAAAAAAAAAACAGAAAGAACAAAGAGCGAACATCAAAGTTGGCATCCATAAAAGCAATGCTGACAGACAAACAAGAACATTGATACTGAGGTCCATTACTTTGCAGATACATTAATAGTGGGTGAATGACTACTCGTACTGTCAACACTTGTGTATTTCATTCTCCTATTTCGTCCCTCTCCTTCTTTGCTTTACATATTTCTCTCTGTCATTTCTTCTATCCTGAAAGAATGCTCCTACGTCATACAAGAGCCAAATTGAAAATGGATGATTAACTTGTATGGTTAACTCGAATCATATTCTGCACCGATCAGAGTTTTTAACACGATTGTTATTACTAAAAGAGGATTCATTTAGTAATAGACAGACAGAAGAATATTGTTTGCTCAACAGAATATCTTTTTATTGGCACTCAATAATATTATTCTCGTATGTTGTACATACTAATGTGATTCAAAGCCTTAAATAATTCTGTACTAACAACATTAGGTTTGTCCATATTTAGGGTTAAGTAGATTCTATGGCAGTTCGTTATCTTCTGACGCGTTGTTTAATAGTGACAATAGCTACAAAATATCTATTATAAACTGAGAAAGTACACATTAACGATACGATATATTACTTAATTTTTTATCTTTTTACATGTCAGGATAATCATACCTATTATAAACTGAGGATACACACATTAATTGGGCGGTGTTATGCAACAACCATTCCACTCAGAACGAGTAAGTTTTGGGGAAATACCAGTTATATGTTTCTCAACCCTATAAGATATTACTAATGTCTGGATTTGTATGTAATTACATTTTTTCCCTTCATATGTAGGTTCGTCAAATCCTTAAATGTTTGTGATTCACACCTATAGGGTGCTTCAACTCAAGTTTCATATTACATATTTTGAGCAATATTACATATTTCTATCGTTTCTACACACACACACACACACACACACACACACACACACACACACACACATATATATATATATATATATATATATATATACACATATCTCATAAAACTGTCTTAAAATTTTGCGTTTACTGATATTTTAATTTAAAATTAAAATAATTAACTCTCCAACTGTGTAAGGTTTGCATCTAGATTCAATTTTGTCATGTCTATTTTTTCGTTTATTTACCGAAAGAGAAATCTCTTTCTCTTTTTTTTTATTTGTCAAACCATGGTTTGCCGATAACAAAAGAAATATAAGAAGAAACAAGTAAAAATCCTTCCTCCGGGGTACATTAGCAGCTCCCTTTATTCTCAACTCTCGAGGAAGATAGATCACGTGCCTGAGAGGAGACTGGCCAGGAAATTCCTAAAATGAAGTCTATTTGATTGTTATCGGAAGTCGGATCGGAAGAAAGATGAAAGCATATCCTGCAATTCAAGTTAAAACTGCATGCTAGTGTGCTTCCAGGAATTTACTGCAAGAGTTCGTTCCAAGAAGCTGGCGACAATGGCAATATCATAGCAGGTAACCTAAGCTTTGAAAGAACTTCGCTTGTTCAACTGAATGACAGGACGACAGTACTCTAGTATTGCAGTTGCAAAACGCAAATGTTCTGTATTGACTGTCGAAGTTAGGAATGGTTCCAGTTGCCTCAACTTTATCCGCGAAATTGCGGTTGTGGGTAACTATCGATAATGCGTTTACTACGGACGGTAAAGTGGTGTTGTACCAAGTGTTTATAAAACAAAATGGATATTCAATGAAATCTCAGAACATTTACGAAGTGCACTCCATGCAAGAAATAAAAATTTGCGAACTGCAAAAACACAAGTACTCTTGACACAAATGCATCAAGATACTTCATTGAGTGAGTTTTTCAAAGACTTGTGCCAAGCAGTGATAGCAGCAAACATTCCCTGGAACAAATTTCAAGTGCCAAAATACCGTGCTTTTCTGGAGAAGTATTGCGGGCGTCGAATTCCTGACGAGTCCACTCTTCGAAAGTGTTATCTCGAAGTTTGTTATAGGGAAGCTATAGATACCATTACGGCTGAAATAGGTAGTTCATATATATTTTGATTTCTGTGGACAAAACAACAGACGTTTTGGGACGTTATGTAGCAAATTTAGTGATTGGAAAGTTAAGTGCAGATGCTCCATCTAAATCCTATCTATTTGCGAGTAAATTGCTGGAACGCACGAATCATTCCACGATTGCTCGCTTTGTAAACGATTGTCTTAAAGTGTTGTGGCCGGGAGAAGTTGAGGAAGAAAAAGTCTTTATTCTCTATACAGACAGTGCAGCGTACATGTTAAAAGTGGCTAGAGTACTTACAGTTTTTTAGCCTCACTTAATTCATTTCACCTGTATGGCCCATGCTCTTCAGCGTTGCTGAAGAGGTGAGAGACAACTTTTGCGAAGTAAATCAACTAGTTTCTTCCACGAAGAAAATGTTTGTTAAGGCTCCACAACGGGTTCAAGTTTACAGAGATCAACTGCCAGACGCGCCACTTCCTCCGGAGCCTGTGCTAACGCGATTGGGCACTTGGATACAGGCAGTACATTTCTACAATGAACATTTTTTAAAAATAAGCCTGTTGTTCATTCATTTCAATCGGAGACTGCTGTGTCAGTTGGTATTGCTCAGAAACTGTTTAATGACTCAAAAGTAGCGTGTGGTATCGCATACATAGACAGCAATTTTGGTTGGCTACCTACAAGCATTAAAAGGCTAGAGATTGTTGTGCTGCCTCTTCCGGAATCCACGGAAATCATAGAGGATGCAAAGAGACTGCTGCAAGATCTGTGTGGAGATGTAGAAGAAAAAGTTCGAAAGAAACTAAATGCAGTGCTGAAAAGAAATCCGGGATACGACAGCCTATTGGCAGTGTGTGAGATTCTCATTGGTGAAACAAGAACCCTTCTGAAGATATTTCCCCTAACTACATCTTCCTGTTGAAATACGCTCCTGTTACCTCATGTGATGTGGAGATATCATTGTCTGCAATCAAGAATGTTTTATCCGATCGCCGACAAAATTTTACTTCTGATCATTTGGAAATGTACCTTATAACCCATTGTGCAGCAACACACACTTGAACTGCAGGCACATGTTTTGTAAGTACTTTATTTCAAATTAAAAATGTTCATTAGTGAAAATATTCTTCAATCTTAGTTCAGTTAGTATTGTTTAAAAGATAAAGGACTGATCTTCCCTGCATGAAATAAATGCATATAAAACAATACATTTCGCCTTAAGTTGCTTTTAGTATTTAAATTTGTATATTGCGTATAATTCATTTCAAGATTGGGCAGTGGTGGCGGATGCGCATTTAGTCTAAAAGGTTCTAGATTTGAAACGGGACCACACCACACCACATGAGATTTCTGACGTACAAATGCCGTATGCATTGTTTATCTCGGGGCTTTCCTGTTTCTCTCTAGCCGATTCACATCTTCCTTCATTCGCGTCTGATTTTTATTATCCTGCAATCAGGCACGTCAGTGACGTATGGGTGTCTCAGCTGTTCAAGCATTTCACTTCATTGGGGGACTTGCATTAAGCAGGATAAAGTGTAGTAGATTTGCCTTTTTATTTTCATAATTCGTTTAAATATTGTATACTCATACGCGTGTTAATATTACGTTTTCATAAATATGTAACATATGTAATATTACATATTCTTATATAATATTATATATTTCATACATTTTAAGCGATTTTTGTTACATATTTATGTACATATTTAGGAGGTTGATATTACATAAAAATCCGGACTCTAGATATTAGAGTATGTGAGTTGACTTTTCTCTTCATAGATGACAGACCGATCGTAAACGCGTAGCAGATTTTTTTAGTTATGATCTTACTTAAGTTCGAACCCTCCAGCAGGGTTACGTCATTTTTTTTTAAAAAATTTCGTGGGTTGATTGGTTGTTGCATAACAACGTTCAATTGTATGTGTTTCTTCTATCATTTTATGTCTAAGTAATAATTATCCCTGAAGCAATACCTATCAAATACTGAAAATGCACACATTAATTGTATCATAGGTCTATTACAACGCATCACTTGACCTTCCATTCTTTTATATGTCAAGTACTAACTATCCGTGAAGCAACATCTATTCGTATTATAAACTGTGGCTCCGCGTAGCGTAGTCGCTAATACTCTTGCCTACTGTGCAAGCGGTCTTGGGTTCGATTCCAGGTGGGGGCAATCAGTGGGAGTGGAAAGTATAAAACGATTTTTCAGGTCAGCCACCTTGAATGAGGTTTTCATGGGTTTTCCTCAGTCACACCAGGCAAATGGGTACCTAAAATAGATCCCAGGTCGCTTCCTTCCTTTCCCAATCCTTTCTTCCTTCCTTTCCCTTCGCCGAGGGCGTCATCTCTCAAACGTGACGGGCTAAGTGACCATAGATGCCTAAAGCCCAGAAATCTAAATCCTAAATCCTAATCGTGATATAAACTGGGGATATACAAATTAATTGTCTATCCTTTTGTGTCAAGCAATAATTATCCCTGAAGCAATGTCTATTGCAAGCATAAAATCACACATTAATTGAATATATTACGATGCACCACTTAATCTTGCAAATTATTATATATCAAGTACTAATTATCCGTGAAGCAACATCTATTATAAATTAAGGATACACACATTAATTGTATGTATTACATAGTATAATATTCTTTTATGTCAAGCAATAATTGTCCCTGAAGTAACATCTATTATAAACAGAAGCACACATTAATTGTATATATTACAATACATCACTTAATCTGGCATTGTTTTATGTGTCAAGTACTAATTATCCATTAAGCAACATCTACTCGTATTATAAACTGTGGATACACACATTAATTATATTTGTTATTTAGTCTTCTATTATTTTATGTCAATTATCCCTGAAGGAAGATCTAATGAAAACTAAAAATGCATCACTTCAATTGTTTTATATATCAAATGCTAATTATCCGTGAAGCAATTTACTCGTATTACAAACTGAGGCTACACACTAGAGACCTGCACGGGCCGAATTTTCGGCCCGAGCCCAATCCAGCCCGAATGTACCTAGGCCCAGCCCAGCCCGGGCCCGAAAAGTTTTAGAGATTTTCGGCCCGAGCCCGGCCCGGCCCGATAGTTTTTTCAAAATTCTTGGCCCAAGCCCGGCCTGGGCCCGATAAATTTTAAAAGTTTTTAGCCCGACCCCGGCCCGATAAATTTTTTTAAAAAATTAACTCGAGCCCCAATCTTTCTCGAAATTTAGTACTAAATTTGACCTAACCCTCAGAAACATTTTCTAAACTTTGGTTCACAACCTGACGCTTGCCTCCCGAATGGTACCATTGCCTCCTAGAACTTTGCCTGTCATCGAGAGAACAAAAACTCCATTACCTGTAACAAAAATCTAACTTAATTGATTATTAGCATAAAGTGAAGATGGCAATATTGTTTAGCGACAGGCAAAACATTCCCACCTCTTCTTGCCATATTTTGGGTTTAGTGAAGGTCAAGGTCAGAGCTCAATTTACCGCATAATGCCTGTAATCCTCTATAGTTAAAGTGGAGCCGCTAAGCAACACAAACTGTAAATAGCTATTGCATTCTTTGTAACATTTTTCACGGACACACTTCTTCAACGTTTGGCTTTATTCCAATTATCGTTTAACGAAAGTCAATAATTATTAAAGAATTGCAATTGATCGGCCCCAGCCCGGCCCGACCTCAAGCGAAATCAGAGTCAGCCCGCCCAAGCCCGGCCCGTGCAGGTCTTTATTACACACACTAATTGCATGTATTACTTAGTCTTCTATCATTTTATACCAAGCAATATCTATCAAAAACTGAAGATGCACAAATTAATTGTATGTATTACAACGCATTACTTAATCTTCCATTGTTTTATGTCAAGTACTAACTATCCGTGAAGCAACATCTACCCGTATTATAAACTTAGAATGCACACATTAATTGTATGCATTACGAAATATTGCTTAATCTATCATCTTTTATACAGGACAATTTGCCGATTATTATGATCCTTGGATAATTGGTTTATTCGTGCTCTTTCTTTTTAACATTGCACATCTCTTCTTCCTGTAAGGTGATGGCATAGTTCTCTTGACTTCTTTCACTAGACAGAATTTGGAATGTTTCTTTGGCGGGAAGACACTTTGGTTCATCTTTGATAGCAGGCGAAACGTGAAGAAGTAAATTACTTCAATTATGCTTAGGACACTGAAGCCCAAGAATAGTCCAAGGATTCCGCCACAATTTGCTGAAAGAAAGAAAAGGGTTAAAAATAAATTTATTGAGAAGAGTAATCAAAATTTAATCTCCTTCATTACAGGAGACATACGTTAAACTATTTTCCTAAAGATACGTACGGTTTATAATCTAGAATCACATATTTCTAACATTTACAGAAGAAATGTGTAATATTAGTTTAAAAGTACATTGCTAAATAATCAAACTGTGTAGGCTTCTTACCTCTGAGACATGTAATAAAGTAGAAGGTGGAAGGTTTTAAGCAGAGAATTGTCCATAAAGAAGCAATTACAAAGTGAAATGAAGTGAAGCACACCATGTGAAGATAGTGTGTTAACTCATAATGCTGAACCATACACGTGTCTCAAAAATGTTCGGAGTAAATAAATGTGGAAAGTATATGTAGAAGGCGAGGAAAAAAACACATTTGGTGTTGTATTTGTCATCATGTATCTCCACATAACAACGAGTAATGCTTTGGGCACTTGGCCCAGCCACCACCTTCCGCCGTCCAGTACCTTCGGCGCCCGGTACGTTTATCCACGCCCCGCGCAATCTCTAATCTGCGGTTAGAAGTAGGAATGAGTACTACCATAAGAAAGTGAAGTGCTAAATATGGCCTGGTGGTTGCAAGATGAACTACAATATTTGGCAACTCTGTGAATGTTGCTCCATGTGATATTACTGCATTTCTATTAGTATAATCAATACTTGAGTCTAGGTCAAAACCCCCACAGCCAAAACCCCCACACTCAAGAAATGTCAAAACGCCCACACGATCGGTCATAACTCCCACACAAACGGACAAATCCCCCAAACGCACGAACGGTCAAAATCCCCACAGCCAAAACCCCCCACACTCAAGAAATGTCAAAACCCCCACATGATCGGTCAAAACTCCCACACAAATGGACAAAACTCCCACACATAGCAACGGTCACAATCCCCACATAAATGGACAAAACCCCCACACAAATGGACAAAACCCCCAAATGCAGAAATTGTCAAAACTGCCACACAAATGGACAAAACCCCCACACAATCGGACAAATCCCCCACACTCTGAAAATATCGTGATTGCACGTCTTTGTTGCGGCTCTTTACGACGCCCACTTTAGTGTTTCTGTCATTACAAAACAGTGCAAAAAGAATAGTTGCAACATCAGTTTAAGTGGAATAAAAAATGTTATTAAAAAGTACAAGGGCAAGACATACAACCAGGATCATCTCAGAGTGTGGGAGATTTGACCGATTGTGTGGGGGTTTTGTCCATTTGTGTGGCAGTTGTGACAATTTCTGCATGTGGGAGTTTTGTCCATTTGTCTGGGGGTTTTGTCCATTTATGTGGGGATTGTGACCGTTGCTATGTGTGGCTGTTTTGTCCATTTGTGTGGGAGTTATGACCGTTGGAGGTTATGACCGATTACCAGTGTGGGGGTTTTGGCTGTGGGGGTTATGACCGTTCGTGTATTTGGGAGATTTGTCCATTTGTGTGGGGGTTATGACCGATCGTGTGGGCGTTTTGACATTTCTTGAGTGTGGGGGTTTTGGCTGTGGGGGTTATGACCGTTCGTGTGTTTGGGAGATTTGTCCATTTGTGTGGGGGTTATGACCGTTTGTGTGGGCGTTTTGACATTTTTTGAGTGTGGGTGTTTTGGCTGTGGGGGTTTTGACCGGTTCCCCAATACAATACTTTAGCAATATGTTTATTTTAGTTGAGTAAAAATGTAATTGCAGTTAATTACCGCGACATTGGAGAACACTGTAATTATTGGTCCAAAATTTTATTGTAATATGATTTCTTTTATATCATAATAAACATATATTTCATAAAAGATTTTCTTTTTCTTCATAAATTCATTCCTTGGGCCGCAAAGGGTTAACATGTGGTTATGGAAATCACAGCCTACAATAGATACCGGCTCTGGGATCATAATGGAGCATTGCCCAGTGCAGCAATCAATCAGAACGTCATTCAAACCGTTCCTGCATTATCAGGAAAATACAGTAGCAGCTAGATAATAACTATACATCTGCAAATATGTATATTACCTAGAAATTCTAAGAATGTATGCATCACAGTTCTTTCGCTGAGAGTGAATTCGCCTGGCCATACGACCCCTATTTCATTTGGCTTCCTGGAAGATATAACATATTCGTATCATTAGAAAAGACACAATTACATAATTACAGAAAAAAAGCTAGTAGAAAAACATAATCATACTCTGACAATAAGCATTTATACCATGTATTATTATTTTAACCAGCGGTGGGTATGGCTACTACAGTTAATATTCTTTCATGATGCCCGATAATAATGCTATCATATTAATTCCACACTATTAGTAAATCTTTTGGATGTAGTACGACCAAACCATTTTGTAATAATATTGTTAGGCATGGACTTTAAATGACTATGATTACAAAGCAAACACTAATATACTCGTAGGATAGCACATAATTAAGTTGTGGTTTCAATAATGAATATCTGTTTTGATTTGGAGGATTGCTATTGTTATTGTTTACAACATAATATGGAAATATGTTTACATTATGTTAATGACAACATCCGACAAATGCTGGACATCATTAGCGTCGAACTAAGGTGCTGTATCTAAGGAATTTTCCATGACTATTTAAAATTTCGGGTCCTAACGCTTGACTCTAAGCTATTATATGGTTCCGGTGTTATTTTCTTATACCTTATCTAAATGACATCCATATTGAATAAAGGTCATTTATGCTCTTTGCTGCTAACTGCTCGTTTATGGGGCCGTTAAATGAGCAGTTAGGTGGATTTAGGATTTAGATTTTGGGCTTTCGTCATCTATGGCCATTTAGCTTGTCACGTATGAGGGAGGATGTCCCTCGGCGAGCACACTATCCGAGGAAAGGGAAGGAAGAGAGGAATGAGGACCTTAATTGTCTTAAAGAATTGTCGATCATCGTCCGGCATTGAGAAACATCGACATTAATTGTACCTTCTCCTTCGTCGCTTTCTAAGAAGAATGTCCCAATAACCCTTTGTGAAGTAACCCCATACCATGCTGTGCACCTGATCGGATGCATTTGACGTGCGATAATGCTTTTGGATTGTTCGAACCCCATATTTTGCGGTTTTGTTTACTTCATTAACCCTATAGATGAAAACCAATCTTATCGTTCATTATGAGGTTGTGAATAAAATTGTTTGCATTGCTACCAATCCTTGGAAGCGATTATCATATTCCAGACGATTTCGTGTTCCTGATTTTCAACGTGTGTATAAATTGAATCTTACAGGCATATAGGAATAACTATCGCAAAATTCTTTGCAGGGACCGCCTGCTCATCACTAATTTTTGAGAACGTTTTCTCGGTTTCGGGGTTTTCCCGACCACTCTCTTGGACGCAAGCAAAACTTTTCTGCGTTCAAACTGAACAATGTTTCCGGTATGCGGAAGATCTCGGACATCCCATCTGGTGAATATGTTTCACTAATCGTAAATTGTTGGTGTACTGAGCACGTTTCGAACATGGAAAATATTATTATGTGAACGCTATGTTAAAACAGCCAAATGCTCCTTTCCATAAAGTAATATTGTACAATCTTACTTCTTTGTACGATGTGAGTCTCTCCATGATAAATTTTCTAAGTTTTTGTTTCATGAGCGTGAAAAAATACAAACAATTAAAAAAGGTTATTTAGCACATACAACAAATCATAACATTAATTATGCGCCAAACTATATATATTCCATGCTCCTTCGCTCTCTCTGGTGCAGGATCAATCTCCGAGGAAGTACTGTTCAGATAAAAACACATAGAATCTCATTTTAAGCAGTAAGATCCGTTTCACAAAGCCTTTGTGCCAAAAAAAAAAAAATGGTGTTAAATTTTAACCAATGAAATAATATACTTCTAATAATCTCTATTCATCCAGTTCAAAAAATCCCCTAAATCTTGGAGGAATATGTCGCATCTCTAAAACAAGTAGATGCAGACATCCAGACATTTTATCTGCCATTATAATAACAAATTACAGGCTGGGGTCAATGGTATAAAGACAAGCATAGAAGGTCGATTTTTCTCTATCTATCTACCTATCAATCAGTATATATATATATATCCGATTAGTGGTTCCAAACTTAAAATCGAACGTTTATTAAGTTCAGATAAGATCAAACTCTAAAATAAAATATCAATATCAATGGGATACCGTGCTTTGAAACTTCATTAAGGGTCCAAAATTGAGGTTAATACAGACCCAGTGGGTGTACCGCGGCGGTGTTAAAGAAGTAGATGATTGAACGAAGAAAAGTAGAAATAGAACCAATGTTATTGTGTTCTCTCAATATATATATATCTAATGTGTTATTAGTAACGTCCACGTTCGCATGGGGACGAAAGAATATTAAAGTACTACAGTAATATTAATAACTGGCTTATCCATCAGCTATCATCCTAACCTTTTTTTCTGGTAAGAACAATAATTTAGTAAAAGTATCACAACTACTTCGAAACCCTGTTTATCACAGATAAACCTATAATGTAATTGCCTTAGTAAATATCTAAGTTGACAATTTGTTTTAGTTTTTTATATATTGAGCAAATAAACCAAGCTTTATTTAGTATGCTTGACATTTTCATCAAGTAAACAAAAGCATGTTACATTTTCCATAACCTTTCACGCAAATAGCTTTGTGAGCGTATGCAGTTTCCGGCAATATTTACATGAGCAGAAATGATGTCATTTGTTTTTAATGTTTATTGTTCTAGTACTTGTTCAATTATTATTATTATTATTATTATTATTATTATTATTATTATTATTATTATTATTATTATTATTATTATTATTATTATTATTATTATTATTATTATTATTATTTTATTGTTATTATTATTATTATTATTATTATTATTATTATTATTATTATTATTATTATTATTATTATTATTATTATTATTATTATTATTATTAATTGACCTCTCTACAAACTTCCGTGCCACATGTATTAGATTTTTCACCAATTATTTGTAATTTATTGTCGTTGGACCAGATACTTAACCTTTCATTATTATATTTCCTTTTTCTTACTTATAACTATTAATTCCGCTAAAAATTATAGAAATGTTATGCATAAACCAAAATTACTGTTGTTTGTGTTTCGCTATTTAATTCTTCTAGATCTTGTTGTAACGTGATGTCTCCCCCCCCCCCAAAAAAAATGGACCAAAGACTGAACCTTGAGAACATCCTTTCGATATTTACTTCTTAATATTATACTAGCATCAATTACTTAGGTTAAAATATGAAAAATTAATAATATGTTTTGTTAGTCAGTCACTTGCTGCAGCAGTTTTTGATAAATTGTTTTTTGTCTTAAAAATTAACTATGACTAGATTTAAACGGCCTTGGAAAGGACACTGTTCATCTTAGCAACCCCGAAAACTGTGGATTCGACACTAATACGAGTCATTTTCCATCATATATATATATAGATATCCTCCCTTCCCTAAGTTGCGCCGTCAAAGTGAAATAATAAAAAAAAACGTTTGCCAAGTCTTTGTCCGAACACTGATTCACAATATGAATATAAATCGTTTTCTTAACACGGGTGAAGCTTCCATTAATTAGTTGGCTTCTATAATTTACTCTTTGTTTATTGCACAGTATTGGTGTTGCACAACTCAACTATTCTTCCAGATTTCTCCAATCACATTATTAGCGCATGATACTAATTTCACACTTCCACTGTTTCTTAAAAGCGTATGGTATATTTTAGGAGTCCCATTTTAACTTAGTATAATCAGAGAATCAGAACAGGGTTTTCATTAAGTAATACTAAGTAAATGCGTACTTATTGTTTTGTACTCTATATTTTGTTGCACATCGGATATTTGTGTTAATTTATTAGAACTTTCATTTATGTCAACAGATATTACATATACCTTTTTTTCCATATCACTGCGTCTTCAAAATCTACTATGTGCAGCTTTTGCACAAAATATGATCGTTTACTGATATGAAGTATTTAAGTACAGATCACATTCCTACAAACACCCTTATGCGAAATCGTTCATTTGACATCAGGGAATCAGGGAAAATTTCGTCATAACACATAACCCGCCAGTTGACGTTGCAGTCAAATTGCTCAGACTATTATTTTCGGCTAAGTGTTCTCAAAGACATATATTTGATTTTATGTTAAAATAGTAAACAATAGTGCTTACGGAGCAACTGCACACTTTATTTTTGACTGCTACCTAATAAACAAACAAACAAACAAAAAACCGTCATTCGTTTTCTATACGATGACCAGACGTCGCGGTATAGCCAGGACAGTCTAATTTTGTTAAACCGTTGTCCTGTTTTGTTTTTTTCTGATTCTCAAACGAAGGGCATAAATGTCTCGTTTTTGAGCAAATATGAACAAAGTATCCCGTAATTGTTGTTCAAAATATAAATGATTAGAACAAATTCTACACTCTTTTGTTAAAACTACTGTGTATAGAGTTATTTTTGGTATCAACACTCATTGGGAATTTTTAGCCTGTGCCTGAAACTGCTAGTTGCTAGGTGCGATACGGACAAAATCTCGCGGCCGAAATACCGCCGCCCAAAATCTCGCCGGCCTAAACCTCGCGGGACAAAATCTCGCCGGGCCAAAACCTCGCGTGGCCAAAACCTCGCCGCCCGAAACCTCGCGGGACAAAATCTTGCCGGACCAAAACCTCGCGTGGCCAAAACCTCGCCGCCCAAAACCTCGCAGGACAAAATCTCGCCGGGCCAAAACCTCGCCGCGAATGAAACTTTTCTTTAAAATTTACCCAATGTGTTTCTTAATATGCAATTCCACATTACAAATAATAATAATAATAATAATAATAATAATAATAATAATAATAATAATAATAATAATAATAAGAAGAAGAAGAAGAAGAAGAAGAAGAAGAAGAAGAAGATACAAAACATCGTGTGCGTGGGCTTTCTCAGGTTATTCCCGTTTCCTCCCACTTTCTTTATTCGATCATTTCCTTCATCCTGGTCATCTACGTCTCCTTTAACCTATAGGACATAATCAAGGGACGTCGTAAAAACACATATATTATTTCATATTTTCATAAATATTATTAGATTTTTGTTAAAATTTTAAGTTTTTGGATGTTCCAAAGTTCACGAAACTAACCTCGTTAGTTGTCATTACTTTCCTTATGCAGACTTTCTTTCCCTATAACCAGTTTAAAAACATCCTGTCGCCCTACCTTCACATTGAAATCCTCTAATACAGAAATAGAATTTTCATATGGTATCGCGGGACTTGGTCAAATACCCGTGATACATCTTCTGAAACAGCGTCTTTTGTACCGTCATCCTTATTATCTGTTGGAAGATTTACATTTTGGTCAGGCGAGATTTTGGGTATGGCGATATTTTGGGGCGCGAGGTTTTGGCCCGGCGAGATTTTGGCCCGCGAGGTTTTGGGTGGCGAGGTTTTGGCCAGGCGAGGTTTTGGCCCCGCGAGATTTTGGCCCGCGACGTTTTGGGCGGTGAGGTTTTGGCCAGGCGGGATTTTGGCCCGGCGAGATTTTGTCCCGCGAGGTTTTGGGCGGCGAGGTTTTGGCCAGGCGAGGTTTCGGCCTGGCGAGGTTTTGGGAGGCGAGGTTTTGGTCCACGAGGTTGTCGCCGCGAGGTTCTGGCCGCGAGGTTTTGTACCCAAACCTTGCTAGGTATTACTTAAGAAACGCTGCAGCATTCCCCTTACTTATCTATTTTGCAACTTTACACCAATGCAACGCTTAAAATACAATACGTATACTAAGTTTATACCTTTACCCCCATCCCCTTGCAATTCATATGCTTCCCGTTTATGACCGTTAAAATTCTAGTCACCTCAGTTTCCTATCTTTCCTATAAAACTGCATATTTTTTCACATAGGGATTTTGAAAGCGCAGCGGCATATACTTAATAAGTTCAGCTAGGTTCGTAGCCAAAGTAAGTATATAGAGCAATAAGATTTGCAAAACTACATCTTCACTGCTTATTGAGCAACACATTCTGCAACAATTAAAACTATCACAAACTAATTGCCCTCCCCAAGTCTTCGGCTCGTCTGGCGTCAGGTAGTGATGCCAAAATGAAAGATTTTAAAATCCCATCTCGGAGGCAGAAATACTCATTTTGCTCTTGAATTCCCCACGTTGTACTAAATAAAAAAATATAACTTTAAAAAAGAATTTGAGAAAAGAAGCTATTGCATATCATACATTTCCTTCACTATATTAATAAACTATCGATAAATTTAGAATTTCTACGTTTATCAAGTAGTTGATGAATAAGTACATTTCTTAGTTGAACGATACAACTGAAAAGGTAGAGAAAATGCATATAATTTCTTTTTGTCATCATACTATTGTCTCAAACGTAAAGATACTACAAAAACTTTATTCACTTGTTGTTTTGTCTAGAACGTATTCGAAGTTAGTTGTTTCTCATTTTGCATTTTGTTTCTTCCCGTTTATTATGTTTTTTCTTATTTTAAAAATACCAAAGCACAATATAAATTTCTTGTAGTATTTTTTCTTTTGAGAATTGCGAGTTACTTCTGTCCTATAATGCATATTCCGGTGATCAAAATTGACCATTAACACTGATCTCAAGATTTTGAGTAGTCATTGGTCTACTTTCCGCCCATAGAAAATTTTGTTATTGTCGATGATAAACCACATATTTGCAGCCAATTGTGACGAAAATTCCTTTTATCCCATTTTCGAGAAACTAATTTTTAAAAATCCCACGAATGGGATTTTTTCATGAGTTGGCATCACTGGCTACAGGTAGACGGTAGGAGCACAATTAGCAATAACCTAACTGACAACTGCTGGGAGTAGCGTGACTGACATACTGGGGCGTCTTGAGATTATAATAAGGGTTAAGAAAATTTAAATATTTCGCCTAGATATTTATATAACACGAAAATCTTAAATGTTTAGAAGTTTGTATATCAGCACTACTCACAGACTAATATGTATAAAGAGAATTCAAAATTTTGACAATGACAGTGTGTACTAATAAACCGTAATTTTGTTCTGATTTTTATTTAATGTCATACTACAGTCAATGATGCCAACCGGTGGAAAAAAATTCATTTTGTGGGGATTGTTTTTGACAATTTCTCGAATAGGTATAAAGAGGATTTTCGTCAGAATTGGTAGCATATAAGGTATTTTCATATGTTTATTTCATCAATATCAACAAAATTCTATATGAGCTGGAAGTAGGCTAATGCAGCTTGAATAAACGTCAAATCAGTGTTAATTGTCAAATTTTGCTATTTGAAAATGCATGTTAGTGTGAGAGTGATATATGCAGAAATTTGTGAATCTCGTAAACAAGCAGAAAGGAACATAAATTGTACACTGGCGTTTTTTAAAATTGTGAACAGGAGAAAGTAAATTATCACACAAGAAGTTGCCAATTTCTAAAACTTCCCACACGGAATAGCTGGAGAATATAGTTCGTTAAGTTTCATTACGTCCAGAAGAATATTATGGCACAAAATCGTGATGAAAATGCTAAATTCTAACAACAAAATGTGTTTGTTTTCATCAATAATTTGAATAGCCTCTTTTAATTAAGGATATTACTTATTAGGAATTTAGAAGATCGCAATTTATGAATAATTCACTTAAATATCGAAAACAGTAAGTAACATACGCAAGTTTCCATTTTCAAATTTTATAAATTTTGTAATTAGTATAGCGCGTGGGAAATTTAAGAGCAAAATTGGAATTTCTGTCTTTTGAGATGGGGTTTTATAATGTTCCAAGTTGGCATCTTTGACTACACCTCAGACTCAAGAAAAAGTAAATATTGTGTGTTCGATCATAAATATAAACAAACGTAGCTATTACTTACCCTTTTAGTTTTTGTTTTGAGAGTTTGTACGTAATTTCTGTACATGCAGGGAAACATCTTGTGTAAGTATCTCTTACTTTATATACTTTGTTCAGTAGTTCTTCTGAATAATTCCCAATCAATACACAACCAAACTTCACAACTGAAAAAAAAATAATAATATAGGTTTGAAATTACGAAGGCCAATTTAAGATGGAAATATCAAGTATATATTAACAAGGTAAATTATATTCAAGAACTTATATAATCATACATACATTGAATCAGAGCCGCACCCAACGAAGTCTGAACCGCCCCCCCCCCAAAAAAAACGAAACTTCGTAATTCGATATACATTTGTACACTTTCTTAATAAAAGTATTTTTGTTTAGCAGATGAATACTTGACTTAGATTAAAGATTTTACCTTACTCATCACCTGTACTATTTCTTTCCCGATAAGCACAATCTAATTTTATAATTTTTTGTGTGAATATAAGTATTAATACTTAAAAATTATTTATCGTTTTTCTTTTTCGGCTGTAGAATAACACCCATTCGATATTACATAAACTTAGTGTCTTGCATTATTGCCCCCTCCCCCCCCCCCCCCAAAAAAATAGGACGTCTCACAACAAAAATTTTTGGATGCGCAACTGCATTGAATCTATTTGACAGGATAATATTTCCCAATAGGTGGTGGGTGAAACGTGGCATTACTTATATTTTATAAGATGTAAATAATGCCCTGTATGTATGCTTAAAACACAAATGAAGGTTTATAATTTAATTGTTATTAATCTTGGTATCTAACTTAACTACAACAACAACAACTACTAGACATATACCAAAATTAAAAGATATTGGCAGGGACAGCGTGTCTCATTGAAAACTTGACTTATGACCCAGTGACCCACCACCCGCCGTGACCCACTCTGACCCATCAAAATCCATCGTAATCAACTCTCACCAATGATCCACGCCCTCCTCTTGACTGACTAAAAAGTTCACACTTGTAATAAAACAAGGCTGTGAAATTATTTGGCACTAAAACCGGAATTTAAATTTCTATGGTCAGTCGCTCAAGTACCGCTCTGTTACAGTATTGGTGGATCTGACCTTCACGATTTACAATGGTAAAGTGCTTGTCATGGGCCATATTATGATTAAATTCAATTTAATTATCCTATATAATTATTTCCTTGTTGAATTATAGATACTTTTCAGTGGAAAATAGGATGCAATTTGAAAGTCTCAAATCAAGGTAAAGTAGGAAACATAAAGGGAAAAAAAAAGAAAAAAAACCGTAAAATTCGACTGCATCGCGAAAGTCAAGTAGTGACTATTATTGCTATTATTACAATTACAAATATCAATATCCAAAAGTGCCTAAACTTCCTTCTTTCACTTAGGCATACTCATCTCAGGTAAGCACATAGAAACAAATGAGAAAGGAGAGAAAACGGATGTCTTAAAAGTAAAACGTAGACAGTAGATGCTGACTACAATGCGCTGAGCGTAGTGGTAGGTAGGTCAGAGTAGGTCAGTAGATCATAGTGGGTCACGTCCTGTTGATCCACGACCCACTGACTCACTTACAAATCTTGACCATGAACCACTCCATCTCTGGTATTGCGTCACACCTTGTCTTAAAAATAAAGATGGGATTCGAAACACTGCAGTAATTGGGAATTATTAACATAGGACATAAATATAGAAATAGGGTATTGTGTACTAACAAACAGTTGCTATTTTTTTTCGAAGGAATTTGTTTTACTAAACTGTTTTTATATATTTACCTTGTCTAATCTCTATATCCATCCTTCCATCCGGGAAACAAATAATCTGAAGAGCCGCTTGATAGATCATCATTAATTTTGTCAGAATGTAGAAGATTAAAAGTCTAAAGATTAGAGCGTTGGACTCACGTTCACGTAGTCCCGGGATCGATTCCCAGCCGATGCTTCCCAATTTTCGCCGTCCACCCAACGTCGTGAGGCAAACTGGGGAGTTACGTGAATGAAAGTCGTGACGGCCATGGTCTAGAAAGCTCCTGATACGTCGGTTAGTGGCGGCGACGCAGCGCGCTGACTACGTGCTCATTGCTATAGTGGACGTAGTTCAGCCGCTCGCTGACAGATGGCGTTGGAGCGGATCAATCCCTCAAACGGGCTGGTACGCCACTTTTTTTTTTGGCGGGGGTAGAGGGTTAGAAGTTAGGAATCGAGTTATTTAGTGCAGGGGATACTCGAACTGGAAGTGGTATAAATAAAAATTCCAGTTTAAGCGTTGATCACTGTAAGGGAAAAATTGTAACAGCAAACGTTTCATTTCCATCGTTAACTCTCTACTAAACCCAGAAGCGATATAACTTCCGGTTTCTCTAACCAAAACCTATATCACTTCCGGCTTTAGTAGAGAGTTAACGATGGAAATGAAACGTATCGTTAAAATTGAGAGATTTTGGAATGTAGAATATTACTTTGCTCTTGATTTATGTCATCTACGCACAGGGGCGGATCCAGGGGGGGCTATCGGGGCGATTGCTCCCCAGAAAAGGAAACTTTCTTACTTTATATGTATAAATAAAACCCATCCCAAAGTTTGGAGCCCTTAAAAGTAGCAGTATAACAACCTACCGCCCCCCCAGAAGTCGGTCATGGATCCGCCCCTGTCTACGCAACAGTAATACTCAGAACCCTATTTTGTGTAATATGGATAGCACGATAATATATATATATATATATATATATATATATATATATATATATATATATATATATATATATATATATATATATATATATATATATATATATATATATATATATAGTATCCTTCAAGATTTTAATGTGATTTAGTTACAAACTGAAAATTTTAGAATGAGAGTAGGATAATAATAAATGAAATCTAGATTGATCTATAAACGAACGCGAGTTCGTTTATATCCGTGTTGTGAAATGTCTTAAATTAAGGCACCTAAAAGATAGTACAAATTGTATTGTATTGGCATTAAATCCAGTTGAGAATGCTTCAAGAGCATTGTCAGAACGAACTTAACCCTCTTCTTGGCAATGTATCATTTGGGATACATATTGATTTGAATAGTTTTCGGTGGCCTATTCTTGTCAGTGTATCCTATGGGATACATTACGTCACAGCCTTGTCTAAATAAAACATGTAACTAAAATGTGCAATTATGTCTTATTTTACAACAATTTGACATGGAAATCGCATCCAGTATTTTTCTGAGTAACGCAAGTCTTCTTGTCAAGAAAAGGGTTAAAAAAGAATTAATGTTTCTTATTAACTTCTACAGGCCTTATCCAATTATTCTATTTACTTTATTATTATAGTCTTTAAACAATTTTTGTAATATATCTTTCGATTTATAATTTCTTTGAGTACTAAACTTTTCCCACATGTTTTCTTTAACCCTGCAACCCTCGCGCGGGGTAAATATGACCCCAGAGGGATATTTTTGTTTGGCTCTCCTAGACAGTTGGCAATTCTGACCCGGCCACCCTACTATTAAATCATGTTAAGAGTACAATACTTACAAAAATATGCTATTAATATTTTTCGTACACAAAAAATATGTTTAATATAAAGTGGGGTCACTGTGACCCCACGGAAGGGTTGTTGATACCTAACACCGCGCGAGTGGTGCAGGGTTAAGAGTTCTGTTAAAACGTTCTACGATATGTTGTTTTAAGAAGATTCATTCTCAAAATGGAGAGCTCAAAATTAAAAAAAAAAAAAAAAATGAAAATATGACTTCTGTATGATTTACGGTTACCATGAGTTCTTTGAGATAGTTTTTGATGCTCTATCAAATGGAGGGCTCAAAATTGAAACATTCGCAAATAACAGACACACACACACACACACACACACACACACACACAGTCATAGAGAATTCAGCAACGAACTTTTTATGTTCGTTGCAAAAAACTAGAGTTTACCATTTCATACTAATGTTATTATGTATGACCTACCTGTTATAGCATCGTTTACACAGGACATGCTTGTACCATTGCATAATTGATCATCCCCACCTGCGGATAATAATTAAAGCAAATACGTAATTTATGTTAAAATAATTAAACATAATATCGTTTAGTTCTTAAAAAAAAGTCCTGATTAAAATAATTATAAAAGAAAACACTTTTAGAAACAATTGTTTTATAAAGTTCGCATTATTTGTGGGGTACAAAGGGATTAATAGTAAAAGTAAAAAGCATTGAATGCTCTTCCTAAGGTTCACATTAAACTTTTTATGAATATTATGGATGATGGCCGACAACAGAAATTTCACTCAATGCTTTTAGTTTTAGTCAATTTATTTTACCCCAACAAAAAATATTTCCTTCTCCTCAGTGCATTTTACAAAAGAATTAATTAAAACAAACTTTTAGCTTATTATTTACCTTCCAATCTTCATTCAGTATGTTAGTAGTAATGGCCTGACTTCAGGACACTTTTGCGCCCCTGGAATATGGCGCCCGGGTGCCCAAATCAATGACCTAGTGGTACCTAGGACCAAAACCGACTACATTTTGCCAGGGGTACCTTGGTCCAATCTCTAAACTTTGGCAGGGGGTACGTAGAATCACCCTCCTTAAATTTTGAAAATTGCCAAATCTAAAAATTTGATATGGTAGACTAGGACTAGGGTATGTAATGTCCAAAATTATTGTCGCATGTCTATAAATATGTTGTTGTAGGAATATAATTTGATAACGAACTCGCCCGGTATTTCTTATAATGTTAATATGTGTATAATCAGCAAAGACATGTATGTGGCAAATTTCATGTCAAAAGAGCAGTAAATAAGAACAAGAAAACGAAAATAAAACTTTCTTGTCCATTTAGCAACATTTTGTTTTACTCATTATAATTTTCGTATTTATAATTCTTTTCCTATGAAATTTATCACAAATATACATTTCTCGATTATTCACATGGTAATCAGTATTAAAAGTGCCCTGCAAAATCATTATCAAATTTCATTCTTATTAGAAGACAGTTATAGGTATGCGACACTCACTTTGGACATGAGTGTACATTGGCCTACCTCTTAAATTTTAGAAATTACCAAATTTTCAAATTTGGTATAATAGTATAGAGCCCTTAAAATACCATTATAAATTTTGGTAGTTTATCTCCTTCCCTTTCATGGGTAAAAAATTGTCAAATATGTAAATTTCGGAGGTGATTCCACCCAATTTATTCCCTTTGATAAGGATTTAAAATGTTATATGAGTAAGTACAGAGGTTCATTTCGTTTATAATAAACGTATAATTTGGTGCTCCCTTTTTAAATTTTGTTGGGGTACATTGGACCATTTCTTACATTTGGGAAATAACAAAATTCGGTAAACGTTCTCTAGAACCCATTGTAAATTTTGGCGTTTATCTTGTTCCCTCTTATGGGTAAACAATGACCAAATATTCAAATTTCGAAGGTTATTCAGATTTACTATTCTTTTCAGTTTCAATTTTGTTGGGGTACATTGGACCATTTCTTAGATTTGGCAATTAAGAAATAACAAAATTCGGTAAACGTTCTCTAGAATCCATTGTAAATTTTGGCGTCTATCTTGTTCCCTCTTATGGGTAAACAATGACCAAATATTCGAATCTTTTCAATTTCAATGTTGATATCCAAAGAGCAAAAGCAGTAACAGGCAACGAAAAGCGATTTATGCAGTCTACTCAGCGTCCCAAGAATAGGTTCCATCTCCTCCATTAACTTTCTATTCAAACTGAAAGTGGTTGAAATCAACTGTTTCCAGTTTCAACGTTGATTGCTAGAGAACAGAAACGGTAATAGCTAGCAACAAGCAGTTAGTTTGTAATCTACTCAACGTCTCAAGAAAATATACCATCACCACCCTCAATACTCTTCCAAAATCGGAAGTGGTTAACATTTATTATAAGTTACGGTTTCAATTCTTATTCCGTAGAGACGAAAAACGATAAGGAATATCCAAAATCCTTAAAGAAAAGAAAACAGTAAGAGATAATGAGAAATGGCTTTTTCATATGTATTCAGTGTCCGAGGAACAGCATCAATCATTGATATTATTATTCTATTACGACCATTAGTTTTAGATGTACTACTTCAAGTTTGAGTATTGAATTCACTGAAGTTTAAGGTAGTTTCACACTGTGAAGCGAAACTTTCTTGTTATAAAGTACAGAACGTCTATAGATAAGCGCTCATAGCAAAAATAAATATCGTAATTTGACAAAGGGTTAAAGTTTGTTTTAGGAAAACTAGCGTTTAACTGTTGAGCGGAAGATGTGTACGTTGCTATCACTGTTTACAAAGGTTCTGCCAAATAATACAAACAGCAACTCTTCCAACAAATTTAGAATGTTTAATAAGTCATAAGTCCATAATAGTAGGCACTGTCAATATGTCAAGTTGATCTGTAATTTATGATTTTCTAATAACAAAAATAATAATACTTGAAATATTTGAGAAGGATATAACATTTAATTACCTTGGTCGGTAACCGTGGTTGAATAGAAACAGTGTTGAAGAATACTGCAGTGATTGACAAAAAAAACTTGTCCTTCGGGTATTTTACAGTTCAAGCAGTTGTGTGTCAAACGCAATCTTTCATTAACTACACTTTAGGTAAGAGAAAGAGAATGTGTTACACCCTTGAATCTTCTTCTCATGTAAATGTTTAGTAGCATCTGCAATAGGAATTCTTAGAATCATATGTGAGAGAAAATCAACAAGAAATCGTATTTTCCAAAACAATTAGAAAAATGAAATGAAATCTTTGAGTTTTACGTCCCACGGTTATGCCGGTTAGGCTAAAGGAGACGGTGATTATGAGAAATGAATGAAATGGTGGAATGAAGAAAGTGGGAGGAAACGGGAGAACCCCGAGAAAACCCACGCACACGGTGTTTGTCCACCATAAAGTTCACTTGGCGGGAGCAGGGTTTGAACCCGGGACCCCATGCACCAGATATGAACGCTCTACCACTGAGCCACCGCGGCCTCCCAAAACAAATAGAATTTCAATGTAGAATCTTATTTAGGCACTTCTTAAGAACCATTATTACGTAGGTATTATGGTTTTACTTGCCTGGAAAATAAACAGGAACACATTTACACATCAAGTGAACAATCTCATAGAATGCTTCTGTCTTGCAATTACGTTCCGTATATGTCCTGAAGTAGGTCAGATTAATTTCGTTTTGAAAGTAACAACCTCTTTTCTCCACTGGGTACTTAACAAGTTCTTTACTAGTTTGTACAATGTCAGGTGTCACGCTAATCAAAATTCCTTGTTGTATTTCTGTAAGATTCCATTTCTTTGCATCCCACAGAGGCAGTTCAACGGGACTGTGCACATATACCTGAAAGTAAAAAGAGAAAAACTATGGAAAGAAAATTCAGTATGTTTGATTAAAAGAATCTATAAGGGACATTCATAAATCCGGTAAAAACCTATTGCAGCAGAAATAATACACTATACACGTTAGGTCACAAGAAAATGCTTTTCAGTGGTACCAACAGTTGAATTCTGAATTCTGTATAGAAAAAACTACGGATAGGAACAGTCGAACGATGCGTACGTATGGATTCATTGCTTGAACAGATTTCAATACGAGGGTTATTCGGAAAGTAACCGCCATTATGGCATAATGATAGTAGTGGGCGAAGCGCCGCCATTGTTGCATCACACAATTTGTGATTGAGTAAGCTTCCACCTGTGTTAGTAATATGGAAATGAATAAAAGATGGAAAACGGAAGTGAGATTAAGCATAGTTCATAATTGTAATGATGATTTGGAAATAGTGAAAATAAATTTTGCAGTATTTGCAAATAAATACAGGTAAAACCTAAGTAAAACAAATAAATAAATAATGATAGGTGTAAAATCAAAGTTAACCCTAGGAACACCAAGGTATTTTTGTGTTACATCTAACACCAACGGGGGGGTCTCTGAGGCCCACTACATAAAGGTCATTATTTCTCACGGAAAATATTTTCTTTTGTCTGATAATAATTTGGGGAGTGTAATACATCAATAATTTTTATTCTCTATTATTACTAAGTTTCTAAGTACAGTGTTGCCAACTATATGTGTGTAATTGTTCAAGTTAACATTTTTTATTTATGTCAGAAACTATGACCTGTTTATTTTATTTGTTTGTGTAGAAAAACTATCAAACAGATCAGTAGCAACTAAGTACAATGTAGTATGTGTACAAAGGCGGCTTCTAAAAGCATTTTGGTGGTGATGCTGTACAGTAAGGTAGACTGGGAAAGAGTGGATATAATTCAGTATTCCAGTGAATTCAGGATTAATCTTTTATAAATCCATCCCGGTTATCCTTGGAATGGCGAATTTTTTTCAAATTTTGTTTCCGCGATAAGATAGATAGTGTTAGGGACGTTCATTGGACACTATAGGGGATGTCACCAGAGAAGTAGTATTGTCAACACAACATAAGTTACATTTTTTCTAGTAGTAGAACATCAGGTCTTTGCACCTATGGAATGATCATGTAAAACGTAAGCAAACAAGCTACGACTTGTCTGTCAGTTTTGTAAACTAACACCACTACAACATCATGAATATTACAAGGAATTCATTGCAAGAAACGTACCACTGCTTCCATTTGTTCCATTTGCGTTATCAAATAAAGTGTTCAAATCACCGTCTTTTGCATCAAAATCTGACAGGGTTATTTCCACTTTGCTATATTCGAGCTCACTACCTTCTATGTCAGGTTCATTTAAAAGATCTTTAAGCTCTTTCTCAATTGAATTTTGGCGAAGAACACGATTTGCCATTGTTCCAATGCTGCTGCAGATTCCCACATACAGTCACAGTCACAAAATTACGAACTGCCAATTTCCTATGAAATATGCGTCTTCAGTCAGTGTTGCAGGCTACTGCTCGTAGATTTTATGATTAAAATTATTTGATAACACCAGAGGTGCAATTTTAATATAAAGTGACATATTTAGGTGTAAGCAAGTTTGAAGAAATAAACTAATAGAAAATAAAATAAATTATTAAAATATTTAGGTTAATTTAAAAATAAATTATTAAAATATTAGAAACCACATGTAGGTTAGAGGAGATATTAGAGGAAAAGAAAGAAGATAAAGAAGAGAAAGAAGTGAAAAGTAATAGAATGACAAAACTAATGACCTAGACAGACTAAAGGGAAACAAGACTAAATACCGTGATGTAATGCTCTTTTTATGTTTATGTTGTTATGATGTAGAGGGGGTTGTAATAATTAATAAATAAATAATTTTTAAAAAGTGAAATTGAAGCACATTTTCAAGTTTAAATTAACTTGCTAAAAAGAGAGCACCTCGCCCCAGCTAAAGCAGAATAAATAGAACAAGAGAGACGAGATAAAACAAAAAGTAAAGAGAAAAAACAGAGTAAGAGGTAATGACATTTGCTCTATAATAAGTTGAAGTTCAGAAGATACATACAATATTAGAAAGAAGTGGAGGTCTAACAAGTAAAAAAAACAAAGAAAAAAAAAAAGAAAAAATTAGAAAATATCTTTCGATCGTCCCCTGTAGTTAGCTCCTGAATACAGAACTTTTTGATGGCACTAAAAGGCATCTTTCTGTAGCCTTCAAACGCATATAGTGGATTTCAATTACTGAAGCATTTTTGGCAACTATAACACAGTTCCTCTTGCAGTATAACAGGGGCAAGAAATTACGGTGGGCAAGTGTACAGTTCCCTACGCATTATTCATATATTAAAATTGTTTGAGTTTTATATCAGGTTATCGTAAAATAAGTATCGCTGTTCAGAGAACTCTGGAGACGTAACCACTTGACAGAATGCAATCAAACTTGGTAGGAACATATTTGGGAATATGCAGAAGTGATTGGTGTAGAAAACAAAATTAGTTCCAATTTTCGCCACGAGACGTAATTGTGGCGCTGCACAACGCCATGTAAGTGCAGCATGAAAATAAAAACGACACACTGGTGCTGCTTTATGATAAGAAAGGCTGTAATTACCTCTCCAGGTGCTTACGCCTGCATGTGTTTCAGTGATACGGATTTGAGTGCCACTATGTACCCAAAGTGAATTGATGGTGATCCGATGTTTGCTTCTTTTTTCTCCCCACACTCTTTGCCTTGTACTTAAGGGGTCCCAGGTTCGATTTCCGATGAAGACACGTGAGTCGGATGCCATGTTAACCTCTAGACCCCGTTCTTAGAACATCATCATTATCTTATACGGTACTCACGCGCCTTCCTTGCCCAGGGCCTTCACGTGAAAGACCTGTCTATTAGCAGAAACCCACATCATCATCATCATCGACCATAACACATCACTATACCACGGAGTTATTAATAGGAGTACAAATCAATGCCAGACGTCACACTGGGTGCATAATTATGACGTTTTTTTCATTGAATATCAATACTATCATTTTCTTCCATACCACACTCGCCGTACTTAACACTGAACAGAAACACAATAACTTCTGGATGCGAGATTTGACACTAATCTTCTCCTGGAATTTTGGAGGGAGCTTGCATTTTATGAGCACAGGAAAGACTAATATTTAATTCCGCTTTTGTAATTTGCCCAAGATTTTTAAAGGGATGCTTCAGCTCAAAAGCCCTCTCCCTCGTAAATCCGCCACTGACCACAGGGTATTAATAGAGTTGGTATTCAATGCCACGAGATCCACAGGAGAGGTAATTACAGCCTTTCTTATCATTTACCATCACTAGTGTCGTCTTTCTTCCACGCTACTTTTGGACGTACAGTACCTTGCAATATCAAAGGTGATGAATCTCAGCGTTCCTTGCAACTCTCTATCTCAATACTCTGAATCATGATTCCCAGAGCTAATTTTTTGTACCTACAAAATTAACCCCTTTCGCAAAATTCTTAACTTCCTTATTACTACTAGTATCTAGAAATTTACCTCCTTTTCTGGAATTCTTAACTTCCTTATTACTTCTAGCACCTATAAAGTTACCTCTTTTCCGGGATTCTTAACTTCTTTATTACTTCTAGCACGTACACAGCTACATCCTTTTTCAGGATTCTTAACTTCCTGCTTACTACATAATGCTCATTTGAGTACTTCTTATAAAATTCCTAATTTGAATTTTCTAGTATATGAGTGCTTCCTATTCTCGTGGCCTGATGTCAACGTTTTTTCTTCAGCAAAAAGATTGTTTTCCAACTTGGCCCCAAATACAATTCTAAAATAAATTTCCGAGTAATTATGGCTTAATTTTGAATATTTTATATATATATATTTATTTGGTCAACCCGTAGTGTTTCTTATTCATGTCGAAATACATTACATTTCACTGGACTCAAATTCTTCTGTTACTGTTGCAACTAAATTTCTGAAACTAATCAAACCACATGATCTAATATAATTCAAACTGTTTTACAATCTCAGAAAGACTGTGATTTTTTTTTTTGTATTCAGTTTATCCACTAAATCAAAATAACACAAGCATTGGAAACTGTTAAATTGAAAAGAAAAAGTGGTCCGACAAATCGTACTTTTGTCTGTATTCCAAAGATGTGAGGCATTGATGAAGCTTCAAAGTATTTCATCCGCAGTGTGTGTGTGGAGGAGCGTGTAGTTTGAGCTGGAAAAGGCTTTGTGATGATGTGGGGATGTTTGTTTGTAGTATGACTGAAACAAATCGTACAGATAAAAGTTAAGATAAATCACTATATTTGAATGTGTTTGTACATTGTCAATGTGAGCATGTGTTGCCATTTCTTCAACACTATCATACCGAATTCTTCCAAACACTGAAACAAAATCCAGAAGCCCTTGCAGGCCAGAGGTGGTGTTACCCAGTATTATTTAAGTTCTGGAGAATTTCTTTTTATTTTTGTCTAGTGGAACAGAGTAAACTGTGTGTTCCTAAATACCAATTTTTGAAACAAGAACTATTGTCCAGACATCTGCTACTAAAGTAAATGTCAGCTGAAATCATGCACAGAAATATATAATTAAACTTCAAACTACAGATACATATTATTGAACTACAATGCATACACGGAAATATAATATTTAACCCACAAATTACACACAGAAAAACTGAGAAACATAGTTACCTTAACTTGTCTTGGTTTCTTGGTCATTTCGGTAACATTTAACTTAACACGGAAGACACCATTGAGAGGTCTAGGGTAGAGCTTATGCGATAGTTCGTGATTATCAGCATTCACTACAGTTGTATATCCTTTTTCTAATGACCAGTTGAGAGTTTTCGGAGTTTCACTGTAATACGAAAATCATGACAGAAACTGGAAAGGGGTTTAGGGAACAATGAAGAATATATATATATATATATATATATATATATATATATATATAATCGCATTAGAATACATTTGCATAATGGAAATTTGATTTACAAATATGTAAATTAGTCTTAACGTATGTATTTACTATCGTGTAGAAAACACAAAATATTAACCAAATAATTATTACAAGGCTGAAGGGTCGATTTTATGCACGAAAGGAGTTGAGATTACTGAAAATATGTTTGGAACATTTATATTACATGAATTTAGACTAGATCGAATTTTTTTTGAGAGATCAATATAATTTTATTCAAAAAATTTCATCAGCTTGTTTACAACTGCATTCCATCCGGAAACAACTTTAGGATAGAAAAAAACTACTGTTCATCCACTACTTAAATTACTTCATCCAATTGGTGAAGAGCACCAACAAACTGAAAATATCCAAATATTTGTACTACTTGTAAAATCTCTAATGTTCCCTCACCTTGAATATTGTGATGCAGCTCTATCAGACTTAAATGAAGAAACAGAATACCGTTTGCAATGTATCCAAAATGCCTGTAAATGGTTTGCTTATAATCTCAAACGATCAAATCATTTATCTCCATACTACAGAAAGCATTTTGAAACTTGCCGATAGACGTGATTTGCATCGACTCACATTTCTCTTTAAGACTTTGCTTTTTCAACAACCTTCCTATTTATTTCAACGTTTGCAACCACTAAATGCTCACCATGATCACAATACAAGATCCGGTGTAAATAAACTCCTTTCTCCTCCCTTACATTCGTCAAAATTCTACTCGAATTCGTTCTTTGCATCCACTACCCGTGCGTGAAATCACCTTCTATCTAACATAAGACAATCTCAGTCAATCAGTCGGTTGAGCAGATCCTCCATAAATCTATCAAGGCTCACTGGAAAAAAATGCTGATTTTTATACTTCCTACCTTTTATTTCTTTTGTTCACTAAATGTATGTGACTATATTATGTGGTTATTTGTAGTAATCTAAGTAATTTATGTGTGCTTGTGATGTGATGCGTGCGTGTGTGTGTGTGTGTGTATGATTGGGAGTGTTTTATATATTTTATACATATTTTATTATTATTATTGTATTACTAATCATAATACTATTGTATTGCATGGTCAAGTGAGAGACAAGGCATGATTAGCCTTAACTTCGACTTGCAAAGTAAGACTAAATAAATAAATATCAATATGTATAATGGAGAAATGATCCCAATAAATTCCTTCCAAATGGAAGCGTTTTATATGTCATTAGAATAAAGAAAAATCACTCGTAGTTATCAGTATTTGAGAAAGGCGAAATTCGTTGGGTTAAGTTCTGTCCCCTTAAATCCCTATTCTACAAGTTCGAAAATGTTATTATTACCCTTGTTTACGTTCATTTTAAATATTCCTGCGCAAAAAGCAGCTTTCGCGTGTCTCTTCACTCCTCTCATTTTCATATCTTGATTCTCACCATCGTGATTAATCCGATTTGATAGAAAAGCATGATTAACTAGCAAACTCTCACCATCACGACGCCGAACACGTATTTCAGACTTTGACCGTTTCCGATTTTGAAATCGCTACTACGTATACTATAAGTCATTACTCGGCACTATGTATATCGTATTGTCATTAACAAATCAAAGTAATAAGTAAAAAGCCGTTGTTACTCTTATTGAGAAGTGTGAATCGAGAGCGGAGCGAGTAACATTTCTAACAAATGTATTTCCTTGCAAACTGACAGCAATATTGATTTAATAGGGCGCCATACCGGGCGCCGTGTCGTTTGCTCTTTTCCAATACTTTTTCTTTCTTCTTGTTCGTTGGGCGCCCTCTTGCTATCAGGGAATAAGTAAAATCTTGTGACTTTCATTGTAACGTGTGAATTGCGAGTGGAGCGAGCAAGAACATTTCTAAGAATGTATTTCTTTGTAAACCGACAATAAATATTGACTTAATAGGGCGCCATTACATATACGGGACACCGCGTCGTTTGCTCTTTCCCAACACTTTCTTTTTCTTGCTCGTTCGGTGCCCCTTTGCTATCAGCGACAGGGCTACTGCCCCGCTAGCCTCCCTTAGCTACGGCTCTAATTATAATTGATGGTCTGCAACTGCATTCAACGACAATACGTTTCTAATGGCTGATATCACGCAACAAAAGACCTTGTACATATTGTACGTGGTGTGAGTACATTTTATTTCCATGAAAACCATACAAAATGAACACATGACCATGTAACCAGAGCAGCAACGTTGAGTGAGAGAGGAGGTATTACAGAGCAGAAAAAGTGTCTCAAGATCAGACATGTTCACACTCGCGAAGGTGGCCCTCTTGAGGGCATCCTCGCCCTCAAATTCCTCCGTCCACAATGACGCGAAAGGAAGAAAAGCTTCGACAGCGAGGGCGAAGAGAAATTTCCAACACGAGTCGAGGGCGAGCGAGGGCAATGGACAACTCCCTTCGCGAGGGCGAGTACAAGTCTTCAGCACAATGACGAGGACGAGGAAGAGCTATGGACAACTCCTTTCGCGAGGGCGAGGACCAACTGTCACTGCAAGGGTGAGGGTGCGCGAGGGTGAGAGTGAACGAGGGAGAGGGTCAACTTCCACTGCGATGGCGAGGGTGCGCGAGGGCGCACGAGGGCGAGGAACAATTTCCTTCGCGAGAACGAGGGCACGCGAGGGAGAATGACAAGCTTCCTTAACAACAACTATTTTGAATTTAGTGTTTGACCATTTTTGGAGTTATATAATATTTAAAATAACATCTGCCATGTTCCCTAGATGAAAAGTTGATGTCATAGCAAAATTATAGAATATTCCTCTTTTACTTCTACATAATTATTAAAAACAATAATGCAAATCAATATAATATTTGCATGTTTCTCATGAAAGTTTCCGGATAGAAATAGCGCTACGTTTAGAATCGACTGTTCCTGATTGTTGCCCTGCCTGTGCTAGAGATTTCTTTTCTTAGATAAGAAGTGTCTACACTGTCATGTTTAAAGAGTGGTAGACAGAGTGTCACTCACGTCATTCAGCAGTAAATTACATAATCTTAAGAGCGCTGATATCTGAACTAACACAATCTGTGAGAGAACCAGCAGAATGCAGTAGATCAGATGAAGAAACACTCGATGGAATGACTTTTGTTCGTAGACGGCCATTTTGCACTGGGCTCGCTCGGGCTCGCGCTCACCTCTCTAAACTGGGCTCGAGTTCACTCGGGCTTGGGCTCATTTGTTTCAACTGGGCTCGCGCTCGGGCGATGTTCCCTCAGTTCCACTCGAGCTCATTTATTTCATTGAGGCTCACGCTTAATTATTAAATGAATAGTTTGTATTAAGTTTCTGGACACAAGAAATGTGTTCTGAAGTTGATTGAGCTGTAGTTTATTTCTATACATTTCCAACTTCTGTTGTAAAAATAGATATTAAGTGATATGATACGTCCATGAACACTCGCCACAGTGCTATTTCTTTGCATGTTTTTTCTCTTCTCACACCCAAAACAAAATTTTATATGCTCAAAGACTCAGACACACAACATTACATATATATATATATATATATATATATATATATATATATATATATATATATATATATATGTGTGTGTGTGTGTGTGTCTTGAGGCAATATATTATATGCAATATTTATACCAGTTAGTTGGGAACCTGGGGTCTCACAATAGTGTTCCCAATCGGGCCCTGCACTTTCTAATTCCAAACATTACCTTTTTTCCTCTTACTTTGTAGCAAGAAAGCTTAATAAATTTTAACTATATGACTTCCTTCATGAACAGTCTGTACTTCTAATTATTTGTTTGAAGATATATTGTCCTGCTAAAATACATTAAATATGATAATTTCTTAATTAGTACTTATGTAATAGTAATAAAGTTCGGTCGAACACATGTTCTTACTATTATTACTATTATTATTAGACAACAGGCAATATTACCTACTCACCAACCAATACACATTTCTTGGAAATGTCGTCAGAACGAACCTTCAATTTACGGTATCCGAAGAAAAGATTTTATTTGCGGCTCTAACGTCTACAGGTAATCTACGACTGGAATCCAGTGCTGGATTCACAACGGGCTTCGGGGGGAAAGGGACAGTGAAAGGTTTCTTCGATGATCTGAAGCTGCCGCAATATGGTGTCGCTAGGGGGAGGGGCAAACGACACTTCGTTCTGTGCTGACGCAGAGATTTCTTTGAATTTAATGGAGGCGTTTTTCTCATCAGCTTAATAAAAATAGAAACTAACTTCTACACACAAAAATAAACTAACATTAAAAAATGGGTCAATGTTTTTTTACACATAGGAACATATACAACATATTACAAAGGGTGTTATTGCTGGAATTGTAAACGAAATTCACTAAACTAATTTCGTGCAAATAACTAACTCAATCTTTTACGTAAATCTTATATATATATAATTCAAAGAAATATCTGCGTCAGCTGAGAACGAAGTGTCGTTTGCCCCTCCCCCTAGCGACACCATATTGCAGCAGCTTCAGATCATATATCTTATAAATAAAACAATACTTTTTAAACATCTTCACCCTTATCACTCTTATATATTGCACTACAAGACATTTTTTTAAATCTCGTGAGCAACACTAGTTCACTCAAATTTTAGGTATCAAACACTATTTTAGTGCTAAATGATCCGTGCGTAAAACTTATAAATTGATAAAAGTGATTGTACGATTACAATGAAGAGCATTTATGAACTTTTAAAGATACTCAAATCATACACAATATACTCCAATAATAAATATGGTTTAAATGTTATTAGATTTCACCCTTCTTACACATCTCGTGACGCAGAAGGATTCTGAGAACTTCTAGATAGAGGAATACATTTTGTACGTAAATTTACAGAAAGGGACGAGAAGTGAGTCGTCGAGAATCGAGACAATAAAGAAATTTCCGAGAATTGAGACGAGACGATACTTTTATAAAATTTACGAGACGAGATTATGAACCTTATTTCTCGTTTCGTCTCGTCTCATGGGCGACACTAGTTTGCACCGAAAAACGTAAAGGAAATTCTATTCAAATTTTATCTGAAAATATTCATGGTAATATTAAGCTTGAAATAGTGAATGATGTGTTCCATTTTAGGTGATCCGGACTAAGTTATACGTTGGTATGTTTTCTTTGTTTAGGACGTATGTTAGCAAGTAAGTACTCGCGCTCTTTTTGTGACACTAGTACTCGCGCAGGGGTCCAATAGATTCCCAAATTAATAATAGTTTTATAACAATAAAAATATATATTTTAATAATTAAGACAATGTAGCATAACTCTAGACGTGTTCTTAAGATTATTTGCTGCAATTAGATTTTTCAACTCGTTTTGAGACATTTTTAAATATATTTTTCGTCAGGACTTTTCGTCAACACAAAAGTTATCTGGTTGGTGGTCTGTGAACACCCCGCGCGAGTACTTAATGGTTCAGGAAATAATTCAGCAAATAGACTGGAAATTTGAGGATCTGATCCTCGCGAGGTCACTTTCACCCTCAAATAATCTCGCCCTCAATGATATGAGGGCGAGGGCGATGGATAAATCCGGGAGGGTGAGGGTGAACGATGGTGATGACCAATTGCCACTGCCAGGGCGAGGGCGCGCCAGGGCGAGAATAAGTTTTCAGTACGAGGGCGAAGGAGCGAGAGGGCGAGGAGAAGTTTTCAGTACGAGAGCGAGGGCGATGGATAATCATCCTCGCGAGGGCGATTTTAAACAAGGGCGAAGGCCAACTTTTCCTGCGAGAACAAGGATGGGCGAGGGTGACGGACAACTTCCTTTGCTAGGAGGGGGTGCGCGAGGGCGAGGACAAGTTTTCAGTATGAGGGCGAGGGCTAGCGAGGGCGATGGACAACTCTCATCGCGAGGGCGAGTATAAGTTTCCAGAACGAGGGCGAGGGCTAACTATTACTGCGTGGGTGAGGGTGCGCGAGGGCGATGGACAATTCCCTGCGCGAGGGAGAGGGTGAAAGTGAGCGAGGGCCAATTGCCACTGCAAGGGTGAGGGTGAGTGAAGTCGGAGTAAAATGAACATCTTTGCTCAAGATTGGAAGAACCTAGGATGTGTCGAAGTGGAAAAAGGGACTATTTTGTTTTATCGTACACACGGTTACACAATGGACATTGTGGTGGACAAACACCGTATGCGTGGGTTTTCTCGGGGTTCTTCCGTTTCTTCCCACTTTCTTCATTCCACCATTTCATTCATTATTCATCACCGTCTCCTTTAGCCTAACCGGCATAACCGTGGGACGTAAAACTCAAAGATTTCATTTCATTTTTACGGTTACACAATGAGTGAAGTTCTCGGATTCGTGATAGATTCTCGTATCTCAGGAAAGCAGAAATTCGGCTTGACATTAATGTGTGCGTATCGATAACATGCTGCGGCAAAAATATTTCTTCACTTGTTATGTAGGTTATGATGGAGTGAAAAAATCAAACCCTTGCGGGGAATAAAGATGAAAATTATTTTAAAAATCATGAATGGTGTAGTCAATCTAGTCATTATGCAAATTTTGTCACTTACTTCGATTTCATTGGGAGCTTTAAAAAGAATTTCAATATTTTTTAAAAAATCAAATATTCTTTTTAAAAAAATAGCAAAATTTTAAGGCCCTTGCGGTGAATGATGATGAAGTACAAAAATTCTAAAAAAAATAAATAAATAAATAAATAAATCACGAATGTTATACTAGTTAATACACAACTTTTGACTTCTAGTGCTATTTAACTGAACAACTTTCGATTTTTTCGCTCCACCCTAATGTAAGTACCATTTCGTTGGTGACTACACGGCATCTAGGAAACTGTTTATGCGATTCTTTCACCACATCCTGAGTACAGGTTTCTGCGGTTAGAACGTACTGTGTGGTTCTTTACGCCGATATTATTTTACTATCCTTCTACTCTGACATACCCTTCTACTTGCAATTTTTGGGTTGATCCCTGCTCCCGCCCCTCATGGATCACCGACTTACCGTGAACATTTCAAACAGTTAATTCCCACGTTACATACAGTACGTTTTAGCAGAAATCTTCAACTCTGAATCGTTACCCCAGAAAACGGCCTAGGGTTAGACTTTGTGGACACCCTGTATGCAGATTGATAGATATAGTTAAATACATACATAGATATGGATCTTGTACTCACACACACACACACATACACACACACACACACACACATATATATATATATATATACATATAACTTACTTTGTCCTGAACATATTGTTCCGATGCAGTATGTTAAAGCCATAGCAGTAAGATTTTTCAGCCACATATATGTACGTAATAGACTCACAGTTGCTCACTTGCTTATGCCATTCGCATTCGTACAACAGATCTATTTTCTGTATAAATAAAATACAAATGTAATATATAATAAGCAAATAAATGAAGTAAAAGTAAATACATTATCACTATATCTATAACAAATACAAAGTTAAGAGTCTTATAATTGAAGGACAGACCGAAAGAGGGGGCCAAGTCACAGAAATTAAATTCCGAGAAATCGAAGGGTAAAGTTAAGAACAAATAACTGCAAATTTTCCCCTGTAAAGGTGGTTCTTTTATTTCTTCATACCACTCTACAGACATCTGTGCAACTTTTAATTTGTAATACGTAATGTAAAATGTGTTTTATAAAGAGTAACAAACGAATATTACTAATGTAACGGAAATATTTTGCAGTGATGATATCTGGAAGTTTATTTAATACAAACTAAACGCAATAAGTTAGGTTAGATTTGTTACCTAACCTAACCTAAATTCACCAAATTGTCCGTGTTATGGTCTGATTTCAGGTTTCAGTAGAATTGGTGGTACGCGGGTGGAATAAATGGCATCATTTTTATCAGATCAATATACTTCAGATACTTGATCTTCCTACCATCAGGAAAGTTGATCTTCCATCTATCAAAGCTCTCCAAAAGAGGTCCTATCATCCGTAGCGGACACAATACATTTGCTCCCTGTGTCTGGATGTTTCTGGAACACACGAAGTTTCTTTCATATACCTCAACTGATGTGTAGGTGCACTTAACTCAGATGAACCCAGGTTCAGTAGCCGATACTGTGACAGGAGTCACCTTTCGCATTTTCACCTTGCTGCCAGTTTCATCCAATGTGTCTTTGAATAACACTTTGGAAATGGATTGTACATCTTTCATATCAGATGACGTGCGTATTACATGAAATGGATCCTGCACTCTGGCTCTTCAAACAAGATTGTACCACAAGATCGTTCAGGGATGTACATATGACTTGTTTTCTTGATTTTTTCTCAATAACCACAAAAACAGCATCGCATGGCATAAAAACATGGCTTGGAACCAAATAATAGTAACATATTTCTTCAAACTTGTGTGAATGAAACAGAATGCGATACAACAAGGAAATGGTAATGTTCTTTTCTTGTCCAAAGCAGAGCCCGAAAAGAAACATAGTTCTATTTTGTGTAGAACATAGCCCGGATTCAGAAAAAATTCCAGCAAGTAGGAACCGATTTCAGAAGAACCACGGGATGCTATTGTTTCTAGCCACATACACATGTATATATTTTTCATATTGCATTGCTGTTCACTGTTTCATTGTTTTTTTCTTTTTTTCTTTTCTTTTTTTTTATCAACATTTCGTTTCCGCATTTAACACTTGTTTACGATCTTTTGTTGCAGTTGTGTTTGGTAGCGTGCAACCAGGCTCCGCCACCTTCTTTTTACAAGCAGACATGTCTTCTGATTGGCCGTTATAGCTGGACTGTGGTTTGACCCCTGCTCTCAGGACACGAGTTGTTGTGCAGCAAGCCGTCACATACTTTCATTCGTATTTTTGAAAACACAAGGAACAAATTACAGACACACTTAGGAAGCTTATAGACAGATGACAAAGCAGTGAATTTCCACCATAAGCTCATTTTTCGTTGGAGTGTGGTTTGGCCCCCTCTCTTGGTCAGCCCTTCAATTTTTTATGAATACTTCAGCTATTATAGAATAAACTATAATTCACACAATGACATAGTATCATAAAAGTGACATGCGTTTGATTTTGTTTTACCTAGTAACTTCACTACGTAAGCTTCGTATATTTGCAGATACCAAACAGTTCTGAACTACTACTCAAAATTCACGCATCTCATTGGCTCAATGTTGGTTTGATGTCATTAGTATGAGATGCACCTAATTCGATTTCAGGTCATGTAAGTTTCTGGTGATTCTCCATTTATTTCTCACGTTCACATTTTAACACTTTTCATAATCATTCACTTTAATTAAGCACATGATTTCATAAGCCTAAAAGTCATAATCACGGGTCGTAATTGAAGATGTAATTTAATATTTTTGTTTTCCTTTCTCCTTTCACTTTTCTTTTTTCTTTCGTACGACGACAGGCGTCCCAATTGACCTTAGGTATGTCTGAGTTCTAACTGGAAGAAGAACAGCACACTGAGAGATTAGGGGACTTTTGATATGTTATTCTTGGCATTAAATAGAGCAAATGTACCAATATTCAGCTTTACACAATTATTTGTACTATTATTACGTAAAGTGTCTGGCCTGCAGGTGTTCACATAATGGTCCCGTGAATGACGGGCAATAGTGCAGCACGCGTCACTTAAACGCACGTAACTCTGTAACTATTAGCCGTACATGCGTTACCAAGATACCGATGGAAAGATGAAAGTTTGGTGAAACTTTTTTATTCGGGTTGATTTACGATATCTGCGATAGCAAAACGTTCATAACCAAGCAAAGAAAAAGCGAGTTCATTTCATTTCGACTTTTGAGGCATTCAATCGTTTTGTGTGGCCTGGATGATGTGTAACTAAAACAATATATAGCTTGAACTAAAGCCCTATTATTTTTCTTTTATTTGAGACCTATTTTAGCTTTGTGGGTTTAGCCGTTTGTAGGTAACAGCCATTCCAGTGATAACTTCTGCTTTTCCAGCAGTCCAGACTTTAACTGCCTGGAATTTCAGGAAGCGACCATGGAATATTGGGGGACTTTTGATATGTTGTTCAGGACCTCCAATAGAACAAATCTGCCAATTTTTAGCTTTAGACTACTTTTCGCACAGTTTGACCCAAATTTTGTCTAAAATGACTGGCCTACCATGGGAAATCAAAATTTCACAATGTGGCAATATCGCAGACTAACTTGGAACATTTATCATTACTCTTCGAGTACATCATGTACTTAAATTGATTGCTACACTAATAGTTGATGCTACTATCTATCTATATCGACTTTAGCTGCCATCTGGAAAGAATCGAGGTAACTATTTGATAGATTGGTAGATCTAATCTATGGTTCTTTATTAGTGACGTTGCCACATGTCTCCAGCCAAGGATCCGAAAGGTATACAAATATATATATATTTTGCTTTATTATAACTTGTAGAATATTGCCCTGTGGCCCGTGGGCGTCATTTTTAGAACAACCATATATACTGTATATATATATATATATATATATATATATATATATATATATATATATATATATATATATATATATATATAAGGATATGTTTCAAAACAACACTGACAATGGTTTGGAGGTGATTCCTGACACGAAGATAAGAGAAAAAGTATACACCAGCTTGGGTGCACAAATGCTTGCTTTCTAAGTTATAAGCTGCCGAAAACATGAAAGATTGAACTTTAAAATTGCATAGCTCTAAAACTGTGGGACCTACCGTAGTCGGGTCAAGACTTAGGAACTAACATGTGTCCTATTCAAAATTCCATGTTTCAGAATCCTAAGGTACTCACGCAACAATTTTTATAGAGGGAGTTTGGCTACGGGCATATAATTTGACGTACTCACATAATGAAAATATTATAACTTACCTTCATTGTTCTGTTTGAGTGAATACCTTCATGTCCAGAAGTTGTGTCACTGAAAAGTTATAAATTAGTTACTGTCATAAATAAGAGTCATAAAAGTACGCTGTTTAAATACACTCGGAAAATATTTAGCCAAGTAATATTATTAATAATATTTAAAAGAAATTTTTACATTCCAAAGTAAACATTGCATATAACTACTGTAGTAGGTTGCGATGTTAAGTAACTTTTGTACCCGAGTCCAAGGGCGCCCATGTTGTGGTTTCCAAGGGGGGCAAATATAAGCGACATTTGAAATATGGTTTCAAATTTTGCGGTATCTATTCTAAAAATTCTATCGGTTTTCCGATCTTTCGAAGTACAATTTCCTCTAGGGGGCGAGCGCCCCACCTTGCCCCCCTGATGGGCGCCCTTACCCGAGTCAGAATTTTATAACTCGTATAATATTTCCCTAAGAACTTTCTTCTTAGATATCTCTGGTCTTAACAGCTTACTTTAAGTTTCAATAATATTATTAGCGCTTAACGATTTTTTTTTTAAATCAAAATTTGAGCGGTAAAGCAATTAATAGATGTCATTGAGCTCCGAAGCGGATGTAAAAGGTAAAAACTGGAGACCCAGCCAGAACCCAGATTATGATAGGCATATCATGAGTTCATTATAAACTTTTAAAAATATATAGATAATAGATTTAATTACTTTTGTCACTCAAAAACTGGGGTGGCAAGGCACTTTCAGCCCCGGGCTACATTTGCCTCTGAAGCTAAACCAAATGATGTGGGTGCGTGTAAATCTTCACGAGTAGTATTCCAGAAAATTATTTAAGCTTACTGTTTTGTAAAATGTTAATAATTGTTGCTGTATTGTAACCACGCAACCTTATTCCGCCTTATGCAGAGTCGTTTTGACTTATGATTAGTATCATACTAAAGGCCTGACTACTGGAGGAAGAACTCTCTAGTATGGTACTAATCACGCGTCAGAACGACTCTGCATAAGGCCCATTAAGACTAAACTGACGCTAACGTAAACTGATGACTCTCATCAAACTTTTCCCTCTAACCTAACGAGGGAATAGTACACAGCATGGATAACAAAACATAGTTCAAAGTTATGATTAATACTTGAGCTTTAATCTTCCTGTAACTATTACAAAGCATCGTTAGTACCTAGTGCAGATAATAGTTTTCTTTCTGCTATGAAAGATTGTTTATATATGTAGTTTATATGAAAATTATGTACTGTGAAGTAAAAATGAAATCAAATCTTTGAGTTGTACGTCCCACGGTTATGCCGGTTAGGCTAAAGGAGACGGTGATGATGAGTAATGAATGAAATGGTGGAATGAAGAAAGTGGGAGGAAACGGGAGAACCCCGAGAAAACCCACGCACACGATGTTTGTCCACCACAAAGTTGGCTGGAATTGAACTGTACGGTGAAGTAGTATATTTTATCAATTGTTTGATTTCTTTAAACAGTGACACACATATTCCTAACAGTGACGTATATAGTCCTAACAGTGACACACATAATCCTATCAGTGACATACATTCTTCTGACAGTGACACACACTCTCCTAAAAATGACGTACATGGCCCTTACGGTAACACACACTCCAAACAGTGACGTACATATTCCTAACAGTGGCACACATAATAATACTCTTGAGTGACATTTATATATACTACTGACATTAATACATAACCTTACTACTGACATGTATATTCTTAACAGTGACGTACATAATCCTGACAGTGACACGTAATCCTGGTAGTGACACACATAATTCTAACAGTAACACACAGTCTTAACGCTGATACACATACTCCTAACAGTGGTGTACAGTTCTATAGTGACACGAATAATACTAAATGTGACAAAAATACTCATAACAGTGGCACATATTCTAGTGACAGTGACACTATACTTCTAACGGTGACATATAATCCTAACAGTGATATGCATAATCCTAGCACTGACACACATAATCCTAACAGTGGCACATATAATCCTAACAGTGACACATAATCCTGAAAGTGACGTACATATTACTAACAGTCACACACATCTCCTAGTAGTGACACACGTAATCCTAAGAGTGACATGCATACTATTAACAGTGACTCAAATATTCTTAACAGTGACGTACATAGTTCTAACGGTGACACATAATCCTAACAGTGATATGCATAATACTAGCAGTGACACACATAATCCTAACAGTGACACACATAATCTTAACAGTGGCACATATAATCCTAACAGTGGCACCATAATCCTAACAGTGACACATAATCCTGATAGTGTCGTACATACTACTAACAGTAATACACATCTAATAGTGACGCACATAATCCTAAGAGTAACATGGATACTACTAGCAGTGACACACATATTCTTAACAATGAAACAATACCCCTAACAGTGTTACACATAGTCCCAACAGTGACACGTACTCCCAGTGGCGTATTTACGATTTTGTTTCGGGAGGGGCTTTGCTAACTTTCGGGGGGGGGCTTTGCCTGGAAATGTAAAAATTCTGCAAGATATTTCATTTACTTTACTATACTAAGTAAGATTTCGGGGGGGGGCTTAAGCCCGGAAGCCACCCCCCTAAATACGCCACTGCGTACTCCTAACAGTGACACACGTAGTCCTAGTAGTGATATATATACTGTATACTTGTTCCTAAGAGTAATCCAATAGTAACGCAAATATGACTTCAAAATTTTCGATTTTTACATTAGAGAAAAACAATACATGAAATTTTCTATATTTAAGTCTCGTAACATACTTACTTGACTGATGTTTCCGTTCCGTATTCTTCCTCTGCTTCATAAATGCCTTCTAATTGCTCAAATATAGGAACACCATTCTTCAACTTCTTACATATAGTAACGGCTGGAAATGGATAATTTGTTGCATTATATGTGTGTGGATTCTTCAGCATTTGCAGCGTGGGTGAGTCATCCCATTCCCGGTAAGCTTTTAAAATAAAATAGGCACATGCTAAAGCTGAGAGCACAACAGAAACAATCCAAACAAATCTGAAAATAAATGAACAAATAAATAAGAAATAAATAAATAAAAGAGAAAAGAATGACGTTAATATACAGCTCTGACAATAGTAGCATAATTTTTACTTATCCTCGTTTCACCTTACCAACTAACTCATCCCGAGAAATTCTAATAAGCCGGGGGTAAAGCAGAACGGGAAAATAATGGTAGCCCTTGTTTGTCACTACCTTTGTTTAGATTTGTCCCAGAGAAGGAGAAATTCTGTCCGGCTCCCCTCTGAAATAATTACTAAAAAAAAAAAAAAAAAAAAAAAGCTACTTTTTTAAAAAGAAAAATACATCTTTCTTGATATTCTCACAGCAATGCCACATTAACCTTTAAGTGAACAGTCTCGAATTACATCGACCATTGAACACTGACCAGTGAGCTTTCAATTATAAATGGCTTTTCAGCCAATCAGGAACAATATGTATTTTCTTAAGTCCGTAGTGTTGAAGTAGTACTCTGTCCAGGCACATGTATTTGTGCTAGTGATTACAGATAAGTACTGGCAAGTTTTGAGGGAAATTATATCCAGAGTTGGCAGGTAATTTACTTATTATGTTTTCTACTTAAATTACACGTAATCTATTTTGAATTTTCATTACGTATAAAATCAGTATTTTACTCACACGTAAGCTATTTTTCTTCTTTAAAAAAACAAAACCAGTTTTAAAGCAGAGCACAAAATACAAGTATATTGTAAATGATCTTTCCGATTTCGAAGTTTAATAACTCACGTTTATTTATTCACATTGGCATGTACACTCATGTGAAAAACTTAAGAATAATGTGAAAACATAGACAACAGTTTTGGAGAGTATGGTAAATGCATATAATTTATCCTATTACACATATCTGACTGCTTGACACGCGTAACTCCCGATGTTGCTACTTGATGATGCTGTATACATCCATTGAACGATGGTTGGTGATGAGCGCTGTTTCAATACGCAAGCACTTGTGTTCGAGACGTTAGAGACTTGTGAGTCAAAGCTGCATTACTTGACATAGTGCCAGTGTACGTGTAGGAGAATGACGCAAAGAGACCATATTGATGATATTATGCGTGGCAAAATCATCGGGCGACTCGAGAGGGGTCAGAACCAGATGGACGCGTCTCGTGAATTGGGTGTCAAACGAAGTGTCATCTCGAGGATCTGGCAAAAACGTCTCTCGGATGTTCGGTGGTGGTCCAAGGAGCAATAGTGACCAGAAAGACCGTTACTTACGTCTAACTTCCAGGGGCAACAGACACAACACCGCCTCACATCTCTCTAGGGACCTTGCAGCTGCTACAGGAACGTCAGTGTCACAATTTAAAGTGTACAGACGGTTAGCTGAGGGACACTTGTATGCCAGAAGACCAGCAAGGTGTGTTTCATTGACCCCACAGCTAAGAAGAGCTCGGTTGAATTGTTCCAGAGAACATCACGCATGGACCCCTGAACAATGGCGTTATGTCCTGTTCACAGATGAATCCAGGTTCAGTCTCACCAGTGATTCTCGACGTGTGTTCATCTGGAGAGAACCAGGAACACGGTTCTTTCCAATTAACATAACTGCTATAGACCAGTACAGGGGCGGCGGAATTATGGTATGGGGTGGGATCATTCTGGGGTCCCGTACACCTCTGCATGTCTTCACACGGGTTACCGTCACTGGTGCAATGTATCGGGATGACACTTTGAACTAATGCGTTAGTCTATTTCGGGGAGCAGTGGATCCTGATTCATGAGTGAAAGTCTTTCCGATGATGTAGTTTTGTCTGTTTTTGTGGTTTCTTGGTAGAGGTAAAAAAAAAAAAAAAAAAAAGGCAGGAATGTGAAAGGGGTCGTTGTGCAGCAAAACAGGTTGTAGACAAGGTAAAAAAAAAAAAAAATAAATAAAATAGTTTTATTTCAACTGCTCAATCCTGACTGTGAATGAATTAAAATTTGTGTGTGGTCGTGCTTGTGTGTCGAACATATTAGTGTTTTTGTTTTCCAGACCAAATTACACATTTTTTCAACAAGTTTTGTTTGACTAAACGTTCAAATGGTATTTAACCCTTTTAAGTTTTTTCGGTCGTTTTCGACCGATATTGTAGTGTCTTAAAGATTCGATTAAAAGAGAACTAAGAATGCTATTTAGTTCCGGTTTTTTTATATTTTCCAAGAGAGGGGGCATTCAAGAAAGCCTTGGAAGGGTCTATACGCTTCCGAGCGTCAGAACATAGGGGGGGTACACAAGTAATTAGTACTATAAGCAATATTTTTTAGAGTGATTTCCAGATCTCTATGTTTACCCAGGGCCGCATCAGAGGGCCCGAAAACGGAAAAAAAGGGATTTTTCGGCAAAAATCCCTATTTACTCAATTTGTCCCTCCTTCGGGACGTCCGAGGGATATGACGTTAATACAATCTGGAAGCTTGCTCCATTCTGAAGAGAATGGTGTATGAATCGTGATCCTACGATAATTAGGGACGTGTCAAGAAATTTTTGAAATTTATGTAGGGTATTCTGGGACATTCTGGGAATATTCGCTGAGAGGAAAATATTTTTCCCGTCCTTAGTGTTGAAGATAGGAGATTGGTATTTGGCACAAGCAATTAGTATACTACGTAGTATTTTGAAAGTGATTTCTGGATCTCTATGTTTACCAGGGTCGCGCCAGAGGCCTCCAAACCAGGGAAAAAGGGATTTTTTCGGCAAAAATCCCTATTTTCCTCAATTTTTCCCTCCTTAGGGATGTCCGAGGGACATGCGGGTGATACCATCTGAAAGGCTACTTCTGAAGGAAACGACTTATGAATCATAATTTTACGATCATTAGGGGCGTGTCAGATTTTTTTTAATTTTGTAGGGTGCATGTTAAGGAAATTTTGGGCGTTTTTTGATGCTCTCTCAAAATGGATAAAAAATTTTCCCGCCCTAACTATTAAAGACAGGAATTTTGAATTTGCCACAAGTAATTAGTACAGTACGTAGTATTTTTATAAATTTTTGGAGGTTTGTGCGCAGACCCGGTAGGGCCTCAGGGAGTCCCAAACTTTGAAGAAGTTTTTTTTTGGTAATAAAAATCCCGATTTCCCCTCAAATAATTCCCTTCTGGCATATTATAGGGACATGTAAGTGGTACCGTTTGAAAGGCTGTTCCATTCTGAGAAAAACGAGGTATAAACCATGATCCTAGGATAAATAGGGATGACACTGTCGCTGCTTATCTGAGACTCAAGAAAAACGCCGAAAAAGGCAAGAATTTAAAAGGGTTAAAAGGGATTGATTATTTGGTAGTAGTTTAAAGGGATTTAATAAAATCTCATAACAAATTCTGAATTCATTATACTTCGTAATTAAATCATTAGTAGGAAATTAACTTTGATCTTCTTTTTTAAAAAATCGACCGGTGTTTTTCCTTTGATGATCAAATAAATCTAATTTTGTAACCTGAATCAGATAATTCACGCTTTTCTTTGTAATATTAAAACTACAAAATGATATTTATTTCATATACAACGTCTTGACATATAAAACAATGCAGTTTATGTGTATTTTAGTCTCAGAAATATAACTAAATAGTTGTTATATCTTAAATACAGAATTGTGAAATTTCCTTAAATGCAAAATACTTTAAATTCTTACAATTCAATTGAACGAGCTCATTACTTCTCACATTCAAAGGAGAATAATAGACAACGCTAATATTACTACATATTTATTGAAAGACATACTGAAAGTTTTGGGAGCAGTGGAGTTCGAGGAAGAAGAACGAAACTCCATTAAAGTCGTTCCTGTTGTATCAAAACAAGGATGATGTGTTCTCGCTCAAGAGACAGGAAGATTCGTTTAAAATGTGACATAGCCTAGCTAGCAGATTTATTTGTAAAGATGGCTAAATCGAGAAGATCACTAGCAAAGATTGTTCCGAATGAAAAACAATAATGTTATAATATATATTTCTTTTAAATAGATGGTAGTTCAAAAGTTACAAAAGAAATGTAACTGTGAGTAACTTTTTTTTATTATTATTAGTTTCCTCTGATATTTCACAAACTTGCATGAAATGGAAAATTGTTGGCACTTATGTGCAGGACCACAGAACCTGCTATTCATCACGAACTGAATTGTCAGTTATACGGCATATTCTAGAAATATCCCCTGTTTTGATTCAAACACTGGTTCACACGTTTCACCATGTTGACAGCAACTTTACGAAGAGTAGATGTGTTAATATTCTCAATGACACTGCTGATGTTCGTTTCCAGGTCTTGTATAGTTCGAGAATTGTCCTTGTATATATTTTGCTTTAAGTAGCTCCATAGAAATGAATAGCAGTGTTTCCAGGTGCATGTAAGAGTGACATCAAAACAATTTAAAATCTGTTGTTCCATGTTAAGAAATGGAAATGCAATGTCATCTGCTCAGTGTGACTGGATGAAGTTGCAGCATTTATGCAACTACAAACAAAAACTGCTCTTTTTCTTTCAGTTTTTATTTTTATGTGGATTTTTTGAGAGATGTATCAATATTATCCTGCGTTGAAAACTGGATTTTATATTTCGCAAACATTACCCTAAGTAATAGCACTATTCGCTGCTCTCGTAGCTACTGCACAAGTCCTTGGCTTATCTGGTCGATTTCCGGGACAAAAACCTTGAAATTTCAAGCATTACGATGGTTCGGATTTCACCTTAAAGAAATAGAATTTTCGTTTTTATTTCTTTAGGTTAAAAATTAAACCTTCACTTTGAAGCAGCAGCCGTACAAATAGCACTATTTTTAAAAAATCTTACCTTTCAATGAATGGCCTCCCTTCTTCTCCAATATATCGTATTCCATGTAATGTGCTGTAGTCGCAAAATTCTCGAAAAACTACTTTCAACGATGGTTTTTTTAAACTGCGATTTTTCCTAAGAGTAGCCTTAGTCTTCAAACTAGCACCTCTAGCATTTGCAACTGTCTTGTCCTCAGTGCTAAAATTGTTTTTAAGTTTTGCACGAATTGCTTCGTCGTATGAAGGTAAACGAACAAGGGTATGCTGGCGTCTGGTAGTTTCGTTCATTATGAAAACCTGAAAATATAAAATCACTGAACACAATGTTTGCAAGCACAGTTCAAGAAAACACATCGTGACTTTTAAGTTCAGTTAGGTTCTACCTTTAATTGTCCTCTTGATTTTCTTAGGCCCCAAGTTACATAGACTAATGAAATAAAATATATGTCATGTTTGTTAAAAATCAAATAAGTTTCTCAAAAGTTAAAGTTAGCTGGCCAGCTTGGGTTGTCAACTGTAGGTAAGTAATTACTTTTATCTTTTTTTTTTTTTTTTTTTTCAAAAAAGTACTTATTATTGTATTGATAAATCACATTGGCTGATATGACCAAGGATAGTAATAAATTAACCATATCATTACTGCCAGAATGTGCCAGTTTTAACCAACAAAGAATTAGTTGTTGAGATCTTTGAGCTTTGTCCTTTACCATGTGTCTTAATGATTATTGAGTACAGTAGGGAAATCAAGAATAATTTCATGATCACAGAAAGGCTTTAGTTATATTCTCCAATGGAAGGATGCAATGCAACATATTCACAATTTGCTTGTGTATTTGTGCGGGCGGTCCCGGGTTCGATTCACGGTGGGGATACTCGGTGGAAAAACTGTAAAAGCTTTTTCAGGCTAGCCATCCTGAGTCAGGTTTCCCTCATTCACCCCAGGCAAATGCCAGGATGATACCTAACATCCTAAAGCACTTCCTTCTTTCACTTTCCTCGGATAGTGTGATCGCCGAGAGACGTTAGCTTTTATACATGACGGGCTAACATAACCATATATGCCGAAAACCGAGAAATCGAATTCCTGATTCTAATCTTTACTTGTGTATTGGTTATTGCAGTAGTTTGATTTAAATTATAACACTGGGGTCCCTATAACAGCACAAGATCTAAATGCAGTAGAAAGTGTATCTATCTCATTCAACGTGACGTATTTTTTGCCCTTTGAGAAAGACTAGTTCTTTTCGGGGAACAGCTACGACGATGGTCTTCCGGTGGGGAAAGCCATGAATTTAACGTGCAGTGAATCGTCAGGACGGGAATTACCCACGAAGCCGAGTACCCACGACTTTACTCGCTTTTAGTGTACTGTTTCCTTATTTGAATGATGTGATATAAGAATGAGCTCCTCCGTGGCTAAGCGGTTAGCGAACGCGCCTTTGGCGCGGGAGACCCGGGTTCGATTCCCGGCGGGAGCTCATGTGGTTCGGATTCCACGTTAATAAGTAGGTCCACGTCTCATATAGCCTCGCTGCTGAAACGGACGTAAAAATCAACCAAGATATAAGAATAATTTTCAGCAGTAACTTCACCAAAATTATTGGATTTTTATGTAACGTGTCCATATTTATTTTGCGGCCTCTCAATCATCTGCACTATTTGGGATTATAATCTATCAAAGAATAAAAGAGTGAATTACCCCTTCCAGTTCTGATTGTTTCAAAGATTGCTGCTAAACTCTTTACTACTAAGTTTCTATACTACTATTTCTTCCTTCTTTTTCTCTCTTCAGAACATACATAAATACCATCAGTGATCCAATAGTTTTTAAATCAAAATCTCCAATATATTTCAGTCAAAAATGTTCTTGTACACATTATATATATATATATAGTGTAGCCAAACCCAAACTCACTTAACTCAGTATAATGTGCTTATTTCGTAAAATATACGAAAACTCGCTGTAGAAGCCGTTCAAAAATTTTGTGGCCCCTGATAAAAAAGCTAATTATTGGCCACGATCCCAATCTTTTGATGCATTTTTTATCATCCCTAAAACTCTTGCAGAAGATCTCAATCTTTTGATGCATTTTTTATCATTCCTAAAACTCTTGCATAGATCGCAATCTTTTGATGCATTTTTTATCATCCCTAAAACTCTTGCAGAAGATCGCAATCTTTTGATCCATTTTTTTGTCATTCCTAAAACTCTTGCAGAAGATCGCAATCTTTTGATGCATTTTTTATCATTCCTAAAACACTTGCAGAAGATTGCAATCTTTTAATCCATTTTTTGGGTAGAAGCAAAGCTTATATTGAGATGTAGACGAACAGTTCAATGTGGGATAATAAACTTCAGAAAAGGTTAACACGGAAACATTCTCAAACGAACATTGCAATAGAACTAATTTTAAAAATAACTGTTTTCACTGTTCTCTTACCTTTAGAAGGAATAAATATTACTAACTCCGAGAACGAAACTCATACTTGGTATACTCCATCACTTGCAACCAAAATAAAAGTAAAATCGAGAGAATACTTTTAACCAGTAAAAACTCCAGATAGCTACCATTTGCTAACAGTTGCTTTTAAGAGGAAGTAAAACTTCGGTGTATTCTGAAGATTACAGTTTTCTTCTTACGTCATTTGTGTTTACAAGATCCTGGCGTATGGGTTTCCTTGAAAATCCAACCGCAAGTGGTTGAATGTTATCTACCTCCTAAAAGAAAGAAACTGTCACAGGAAAGGGAAAGAACTATACCGCTTCTCTTGTTTATGCCTTTTTCTTCACTTCCTTTTATTACTCTTAAAGAAAGAAAGATAAACTATAAGTAATTTTACGCAGAAGCATAAACAACAGACAAATATTTTCAAATTATTGTTCTTCAATCTACGTCATTAAGTAACATTTTCTGTAATGAAGAATGGGATCTATTTTTTTTATTTACAGCTACTTTCCAATTTCAGTATTCTAGGTTCAGTTATTATATTCATGATATTATCTATTATTATATAACAAAGTAACACAATGTTACTAAGACTATTCAAATACGTCATTGGAATGTAAAATATGCCCAAGATACTTATTATAACGTACCTAAACATAATTTACCAAGTTGTATTTTTAATTTTTTCTCATTGCCACTAACAATATCTATTATAGATCAAAAGTAGTAAATCTGTTATAGTAAGTACACATCCGCAGTGCAGAACACGTCTTTAATATGTTTATTGGAGATTTTATTCCAAAGAACAGGACGTTCTTACAATCTTGCGTGAACTTCCTCGTGGCTAAGCTGTTAGCGTACGCGCCCTTGGCGGATTATGCTCAGGTTCAATCGCCGGCAGGAGCTTACGTGGTTCAGATCTCACGTTAATCTGTAGGTCCACGCCTCATTTAGCCTCGTTGCTAAAAGGGACGATAAACTGAAATCAACCTCAAGCTTGATCTCATGTGTTTGGATGAGGCACTCTAAAGTTGACGTTTTCTACAAGTCAATACAGTCAATTCTATTGTGTAGCATTTTATGTTAAAAAAAAAAAAAAAACAAGATCATGAGTAAATCTTTCCCTTTAAAAAAAATAGTAAAATAAAATTAGTTTTTATTTGGGAAACTAAATCATATTTGGGATACTTCTGAGACTGATTGAAAGTGAGAAATCTTAACAAGAATTTTAGGAATGATCAAAAACAAAATGGATCAAACGATTGCGATCTTAGCCACTAATTTTATTAATGATAAAAAAATCATCAAAAGATTGCGATCTTAGCCAAAAATTAGTTTTTGAATCAGGGGCTACAAAATTTTTGAACGGCCTCCAAATCGAGTTTTCGTATTCTTTTACGGAATAAACACATCATACTGTTAAGTGATAGTTTGGGTTTGGCTACACTATGAAGTTCTCCAGATATAAGGAGTACAAATAATTTTTTATTGAATCATTTGATGCATTTTTGAATCAGAAGTTACAAACTTTTGAACGGCTGTAAATTGTTTTCATTTTTTTTTTTTTTTTTTTCAGAATAAGCACGTCATACTAAGTTAAATGATACTTTGGGTTTGGCTACACTATATGTAGTTCTCCAGATATAAGGCCTACAAAAACATTTTTGTCTGAAATATATTGGATCTTTTGATGCAAAAAATTTGGATTGTACGTTTTCGATTTTGCTAGTATATTTGATGCACTTCGTATACCATATTTGAAAAGTATATTTCAGTTTCGATCTGAGATACTCAAAATAAAGTACTTTGAGGGATTCAATTTTTCTTAAATCCTTACCAACTTTTATAATTCAACTCAAGTTTGGGAAAGCTTCATTTACTATGAAAGAAATGTGTCTTGAAAACGCCGAATGACTTCTAACCATCTCTTCTTTAATGAATGGAGTGCTATCTAACGCGTAGGAGTAATCGAATCTATTTCTACTACGTGTGAAAGAAATGTATTTGCATTTCGTGGCCTTGATCACTAATCATCATGATGTTTTTACACAATGATTAACTGTCTACAAGGTTTACATTTAAATAATTGACGTTGGAAATTGGGATTTACTTTTTATGTTTTGGACAATTAGTAAAAGGTAGTTAGAACTTTGTGTTACTGAAACGATCATTTTCAGAGGCACAACATTCTAACTGCACTTAGAACCTTGTCAAACAAAAATGACGAAAAAAATGAACATGACTGAGGACGATAAGGGTGTAACTGAAATTGAGTAGATTAACTATTCATATTCTACAATAATTACATGAAATGTGTGTCGAACACTAGTCACAAGTTTAACAGTGCAGTATAATAGTCCCTGTCTTCCAGGGTCATGAATAGAAGGGACTCTTTAATGTATTTTTTTCATTAATTCTGTAAACCTCAAACCATGTTTTTGTTGTTTTGTTTTGAAATCAAAAACACTCAAACTACTGCTGAAATATGACACTTTAGCCTGTCGTCTTGGAGTTCCTAGAACTTTGATATTTGCTGCATTAATAGGCTCGTAGCTATCATGGCTTGATTTGAACAATACTGTACAGAATTCTTGAGTAAACATCAGGTTAGTTTCTTGAGTGAATGAAATGGTTTTGTAATTTAGAAGTTTTGCTGTCGTCCCAAAGTCTTTCAAGTGATTCGGCCTCATCTGAATAACACGATATGAGTTGTGACGGTCTACACTCTTCAATATTCTTACGATACTCAAAGGAGAGTTGAAGTCCGTCTTGTTCATTAATTTTTCAATAATTTCACTTTGTACGAGATCTACTTCCCGAACACGGAATGTCCTTGAAGAGAGTATTTCATTGAAACAGAATCGATGTTCAGATTTTCTCTCAAAAGGTCCAAAACTGTATATGGGAATTACTGTTTTGTTGTACACAGGAATGGACCGAGTAATCAGTTTCGTGATCTCATTTTCTTCGAGCACGGCATCCAATATTCTCCTAAAAGCACTCGCAATGCCATTCCCTGCACATCTCGCCAGTGTTTCGTTCCAGATAGCATGATTTTCTTTTTTTTTTTTTTTTTTTTGTTAGAGTAAAGTATGCGGTCAAGTTATGAACATTTAACTTTCTCTTATAAAATATACCTACCTGGGAACATGTTATAATGTTTTGCAAATCCAAGGCAAGAACTGGAAGATCTTCATTTTGTTTTTCACTTTTTCGGTGTTGTCTCATTTGGACCTTGTGCAAAATATGTGATTTTGCTCACCACTTAAGGTTTCAATCTCTTTCACCACCTTATACGCATCGCACACATCGCATCTGTCACCTTTTGGCAAATTAAAATCTAAGTTGAACTCCGTTCCAAATATTCGGTAGTTCATTGATTTCTTAATTGGTGTTTTGTTTTCATTCTGACACTTTTCAATGTAGAGATCATTCATTTTGCAATGTTCAAATGACTTCCTAGGTACAATCTATTGGTATCAGCTCGGTAGTGTGGGATTAGACTGTTCGGAAAAAAATTATGTGTTCCCTTGCAAAAATCTGATTCACCCTCTTTCCTCCGACGACCATTACTGTTTTTCCCTCTTTGATCTACAATCATGCGCGCCGACTACGTGGGTGCTCTGGGGCTCCGGCATCCACACAAATAATTTTGTGAGTGCGCCGTACCCACAAGACTTTTAATTTGGAGCGGGGTTTGAACCCGTTTCTCTTTCGTTTACCCTTTCCGACTAAGGTAGGGCAGCCCTAACTTATCCTTATAGTACCAGTATACTTTACTTTATCACGGCACAGTCCTTTATGACACTGCTCATAAAAGATTTTAACTAAAAATAAAACAATCAAATATCGAGACTTTTCTGAAAACATATAGCCTAACTCGTCCCGCCGTTGATATGCACCCACATAAATTTTGGAAAATCGGCGCCGTTGTCTACAGTAGATGTGTTTGTATTCATAATCTTAGTTTTGTGTGCAGTAGGGTGGAGTGAAAAAATCAAAAATTGTCCAGAAGTTGCATTATATGTATACCTTTATTGTCATTAAATTAAATTATTAATTATGGAAAACTAAAAAAAATAACTAAAATTTAATTTCGACAAAGTAAGTGATACATATAAATATATTTGGAGAAGAAAAGCAATAAAATCATACCGTTTAACTTCCGGCTCATTCCAAAGAAAACACTCACCGGTAAAATCATACCGTTTAACATCCAGTTCATTTTAAATACAACACTCATCGGTAAAATTATACTATTTAACTTCCGATTCATTCCAAAGAAAACACGCACTGGTAAAATTATACCGTTTAACTTCCCTTTCATTTCAAAGAAAACATGCACCTTTAAAATCACACCAGTCAACTTCCAGTTCATTCCAAAGAAAACACTCACCGGTAAAATCATACCATTTAACTTATAGTTCATTTCAAAGAAAACACACATCTGTGAATTTATACTGTTTAACTTCCAGTTCATTCCAAAGAACACATGCACCGGTAAAATCATACCGTTTAGCATCCAGTTCATTTTAAATAAAACACTCATCGGTAAAATCATACTGTTTAACTTCCAGTTCATTCCAAAGAAAACACTCACCAGTAAAATCATACCATTTAACTTACAGTTCATTCCAAAGAAAACATTCATCTGCATAATTATACTGTTTAACTTCCCCTTCATTCCAAAGAAAACATGCACCGTTAAAATCACATCGGTCAACTTCCAATTCATTGCATAGAAAACACGCACCGGTAAAGTCATATCGTTTAACTATCATATCAAAGAAAACACTCCTACACACAAATATCAAATATAAATCGATATGCTTAAAAAGCAAAGAGAACGCAGGTATTCAACCTTCTTAAAATTATGTCACTCTCTTGCTCAAATTCGACTTTTTATTCCAATGAAAAACAATCAAGTATACTATTGTCATAAACGCAGATTAAAACATTTCAAACGAAGGAAAAGTTTAACTAAAGAATTTTTGCGTCATTGCTGGGAAATTTGGGTCGTTTAGAGCACAAGAAAATCAAGTCTAGTTACAAAAGCTGTGAAAAGAGAGGTAAAGTTTGTAGATTTGCTTAAGTACATGAAAAAAATAGACTTGATTCCCTTATGCACTGACCACGCCATTTGTTTCAGAAAGTCTATAAGCACTGACATGAAGAATTCGAACACCTGCAAGAGAGATGACGATCAGGTAAAACTCGTTTTGAATTGTTAAAGGAAAGAACTGCTTGTAACAGATTGCCTGAATAATATTCAGCCTTTGGAGATCAAAAGTCAGAGCACATTTATTATTGTTTACAAATAACATTATGAAACCACATATCGTCACATGAGAACCAAATGAACGTTACTCCAAATATGCGGATTTCGTTTTCTTCATGTTTCGACATTATTTTTGAAGCTTCAATTGGTGTAAATGAAACGATATGCCATCTGTTCTACTTGTCGATCATCTGTTGTAATGTAGCTCAATTATCATCTTATTAAAAACACATCTTTCTAAGAAAATAATATTTTTGTCCTCTCGCCTGTAATGCTACGAAAATGGAGTTATGTTCCTCTTGTTTCCATGCCACGATATGTACAATTTTTTTTAGATGATCTGCCAATTTTCGTGCCATACCATAATCCCGTCACTATAGAACTTACTATAATTTCTGATCAAAAACTTGAGACACATGTTCTTCAGAGTCCTCTTTTGAAAATAACCTAACACTATTCAAAGACCTTCGCAGAAACTGAAATAAATGATAGTCTAACGGTGACAGGTCCGGTGTATACGTTGGATGCAATAAAACTTCCCAGTTAGGCTGTCTCAAATTTTGATGGGTCGTTAAATGTGTATGCAGTCATGTTAGAATGATATACGACACCCTGTTGAATGACCACTTCCGGTCGTTTCTTTTGGACTACCATGTGCACTCGTGCTAATTGACGACAGTACAAATCCAACTCTATCGTTTAGCCCAGCGGGGTAGCAGGTCATGATGGACGATGACCTAACGATCCCACCATATGCACAGCATAACTCTTCTTCGCGTCAGTGTAGGCTTTACAATAGACTGTAGAGCTTCTCCTCACTTCGACAACGATCTTTCTCGCACATTGTTGTCGTAGGTTATTCATTTTTGATGACTCGTGATTAACCATCTCAGGAATGATTCGAGTTCGTTACGTTTCAGTAGAGATTTGATTTAGTAAATGTTTTTGCGTTAGATCGTGTCGAACCCAAACGTCGAGCTTATTTCTGTAGCCAGCTTTTTCCAAATACTTTATAATTAGTTGGTGGTGATGATTAGGTAATTGTGATGTCATGTCTCGAGTATCATTGACGTTTTACTGTCGTTGGTCGCCGATTGTGAGGAACATCTTGCACATCGAAATTTCCAATCTTTCGGCTGTTGATTTTTGATAACTTATCTTGTCCATAACTAACACAAATTTCTTCACGAATCTACCCAACTTTTGCACTTTTATTGAAATAAAATTGTAAAGTGTAGCTCAGTCTTGTGGTAAGTTCACTCAATTTAGGGGCAATATCCTCCTGAGACCCGAACATTTGTTTGTCAAGAACTTTTGATGAAATTTTGTATATTAGGTAATAATAGACCCAATAGTACATATTTAAAAAACATTTTGTTATACTGCTTTCCTATTGATCGGTAATGGGTCGAATTGTATGCAGTACTTTGGGTCTCAAATTGCTATGTATTGCAAACAATACACAAGGAAAATTGTATATTTCCCTTCGTAATATAAGCATAAAATATGTAAATCATTAAACTTGAAATTTACTTTGCCATGTTTTATTTTCTGAGAAATTATTCATCAATGTACCTGGATCAGATGCGTCCATAACCCCAATTGTCTTCGTCCCGCTTTCAGCACACAATATAGTCACCTGTAGGTAAAAACAAAAACCAGCTGCCTTTTCCGCAATAATTTCGACAGTTCCTGAATACAATAACCGAGATTCTGGCATGTTCTTAAATATTCGTAGCCATGACGGGCGTTCGAAAAACGTATTGTATGCAATACGCAGGGTCTCACGTCTGACTACGAGCATCCCAAATTTTAATTGCACATCACAAGACTGCGTCATTTGTACATCGTCATATCTCTTGCAGGTGTTCGAATTTTTCATGTCAGTGCTTATAGATTTTCTGAGACAAATGGCATGGTCAGTGCACAAGGGAATCAAGTCTACTTTTTCAGGTATTTACGCAAACATACAAACTTTATCTCTCTTTTCACAGCTTTTGTAACTGGACTTCATTCCCTTGTGCTCTGAAAGACCTAAATTTCCCAACAATGACACAAAAATTCTTTAGTTAAACTTTTCCTTCGTTTGAAATGTTTTAATCTGCGTTTATGACAATAGTATACTTGAATGTTTTTCATTGGAATAAAAAGTCAAATTTGAGCAAGAGAATGACATAATTTTAACAAAGTTGAATACCTGCGTTCTCTTTGCTTTTTAAGCGTATCGATTTATATTTGATAAATGTGTGTAGGAGTGTTTTCTTTGATGTGATAGTTAAACGATATGACTTTACCGGTGCGTTTTTTCTATGGAATGAATTGCAAGTTGACCGGTGTGATTTTAACGGTGCGTGTTTTCTTTAGAATAAACCAGAAGTTAAACAGTATAATTTTACCGGTGAATGTTTTCTTTAGAATGAAAGGGAAGTTAAACGGTATAATTTTAACTGTGCATGTTTTCTTTGGAATGAAAGGGGAGTTAAACGGTATAATTTTACAGATAAATGTTTTCTTTGGAATGAACTGTAAGTTAAATGGTATGATTTTACCGGTGAGTGTTTTTTTTGGAATGAACTGGAAGTTAAACGGATTGATTTTACCGATGAGTGTTTTATTTAAAATGAACTGGATGTTAAAGGTATGATTTTACCAGTGCGTGTTTTCTTTGGAATGAAAGGGAAGGTAAACCGTATAATTTTACCAGTGCGTGTTTTTTTGGAATGAACCGGAAGTTAAACAGTATAATTTTACAGATGGGTGTTTTGTTTGGAATGAACTGTAAGTTAAACGGTATGATTTTTACTGATGAGTGTTTTCTTTGGAATGAACTGGAAGTTAAACGGTATGATTTTATTGCTTTTCTTCTTCAAATATATTTATATGTATCACTTACTTTGTCGAAATTAATTTTTGTATTTTTTTAGTTTTCCATAATTAATAATTTAATTTAATGACAATAAATGTATACCTATAATACAACTTCATTTTGAGAGAAATAAATCAATCCACAAAACTTTCAATTTATCCCAAAGAAAATAGAAAAAATGTTCCCAATTAACTCAATCTTTTAAAGTGAAATTAAGATAGTAACATGGCTATGCATCACCGGTAATTAACCTTTTTGATCTCTCTTGTTCCTCAATACTACCATCCTTCTCCAGAGTGCCTCGCGAGTTTGTGGTGGACAGCATTATGTTCCTGAATATAGTTGTTCTCGGGCGATCAGTCACGTGAATTCCACGTTGTTCAGCGTTTCGAAACTGAAACATTGTTCTCGTCTTGAGGGTGAAGTACAGTATGAGAGACCAACAACAACAACAATAAAAACATTAATTTACTCTGTACTAAGCAGAGAAGGACCTCTACCGTGTATTGGTATTTTGTCCAGTGGAATTTATCTTTGAAGTAGCTGATAACATGGTGAAAGAAGTCACACGTCAGGCTTGCTTGTAGTTTCTGAGTGCGTTAGCGAGGTGGTGTGTTGCCGATGTACGAGGTGTGGCAATTAAATAACGAGACTTCCCACTTCCTGTCGCGCAGGATCGTGGGGGGGGGGAGGTAGCTAATGATGTGTTGTTGATCTTGAACATTCATGAGCAGCCACTGTTTGTTTCATGATTCTGAAAGCTTTTCTTTTCTTTGCAGGCTTGCATGAAGAGGACTGTGTTCTGTAGTAGTGCCGGAACCATGGTGAACAGTAAAGTTGAGCAGCGCATTAACATCAAATTTCTGGTGAAATTAAACAAAACACCCACGGAATGTTGTGCAATGTTAAAAAAGGTGTATGGTGATAATGCTATGTCACGTGCGCCAGTTTTCGAATGGCACAAACGAGTTTCAGAAGGTAGGGAGGAGGTTGAAGATAAAGACCCGGCTGTCCTTTGAGTTCAAGAACGGACGAAAATGTTCATAAAATTAATGAACTTGTGCGGAAAGACAGACGTCTGAGCATTTGAATGATCGCAAACATGACGAACATTAACAAAGAGATAGTAAGACAAATTTTACATGACAACTTAAACATGACAAAAGTTTGTGCAAAAATTGTCCCAAAAAACCTCTCTCAGGAACAAAAAGACATTCGAAAGACAATTTGCTGTGATGTCATGGAACGACTCAAAGCAGACTTGCTAACACATGTCATCAAATATGATGAAACATGGATTTTCCACTATGCCCCCGAGATTAAGTGTCAATAAATGTACTGGAAGACTCCCACATCGTCAAGAATGAAAAAAGCACGAATGAGCAAGTCAAAAGTGAAGGCAATGATCATCGTTTTTTCGATATCAGAGGTATCATTATGACTGAATGGGTGCCTCAGGATCAAACGGTGAATCAGACCTACTATTAAGAAGTCCTAATCAAGCTGAGGGAAAGAATAAGGAAGAAGAGAACGGATTTGTGGAAGAACGATGCATGGATCTTCCACCAAGAAAATGCGCCTGCCCATAATGCCCTTTCTGTGAAGCAGTTTTTAGCATATAAGTGCATTCCTTTGCTCTACTATCCTCCGCATTCCCCAGACCTGGCTCCCTGTGACTTTATATATTCCCAAAGTTGAAAAGTGCATTGAAGGGAACACATGTTCAGTCTGTGGAAGAGGTGAAACGAAAAACGGCAGAGTTGTTGAACAGTGTGATATCTGATGACCTACAGCATAGCTTTGAACAATGGAAGGCATGTATGCAGCGGTGTATAGATAGGGGAGGGGAGTATATTGAAGGGAATAATAGTCAATTGTAACTTTGTTTGCAATACATCACATTTATGACACCAGTCTCGTTATTTAATTGTCATACTTCGTATATTTGGCCCTATTCCTGGAAAATGGTCCTGTACGTGGTCTTGTGCCTGGTTATGGTTGCGAAGTCTTCAGTCAGCTATGATCAAGGCTGCTAGGTTGGAATTACATCTTCTGATTGCAGAAAACAGCCAAAACATAAAGCATACAGTGTTTAGCTCAAAAACATTGTTGCGTGTTTTGTATGAAGTGTTGTGAGTGAGTTTTCATTTTACATTGCTTGTTGTGGGAGGGGGGGAAGGTGGTCGGTTCATCTGTGTTCTTCTTTGTGGTTTGAGTTCTTCTTTGTGGGTTGAGGTAGTTTTGAGTGAGTGATATGAGAGGTTGCCTTGAGTTGTGGTGAGGACATTTATTTTTTTACAGAAGATAGGGAGGGTGGTTTTGGTGATGGCTTGGTGGAGAGTTTTCTGTCAGGTTAGGTCTGTGACTATTGTAAGAATGGATGCTACCCATTTCATGATAGAGTCAGTGGCTATTTATATGGATGCTGCAATTTTGGCGTCTATGTTCAAACAGTGGTTGGAGAGCTGGGTTTCTGGTTCAGAATCTGCTTCTTTTTCTTCTAGAGTCAGTGGCTATTTATATGGATGCTGCAATTTTGGCGTCTATGTTCAAACAGTGGTTGGAGAGCTGGGTTTCTGGTTCAGAATCTGCTTCTTTTTCTTCTTCTTCTTCTACTTCTGGGTCCTGTCTTGGTTCTTGCAAAGGCCGGTTCTGGTAGAGCTGGAAAGTCGGTTGGATTCAGTATATTTGGAATGGTCTGTCTGGATTGGGTTTGATGGTGCCTCTGTGGACAGTCTCCACTTCCCGTTCTGTGTCTGATCTTCCTGCAAGTGGCGCAAAACTATCGGTTGATAGCTTTGTTATGGCGAGTCGTGACTCTCTCCGCAGCGGAAGCAGACTTTGGGCCGATTACAGACTGGTGTGTGGTGATAATAGATGTAGCAATTGTAGCACGGGAGTAGGTCTGGCAATGGATCTGGAGGCTTCTACTTTGTGCTTCTTGTTGCGTATGCAGATGCCATTAGCTATAAGACTACTGATGGTGTCAGGGTTGGTGGAGAAGATCATGAGCAGGGGAAGGGAACATGCCGGGTTTCGAATTCTGGTTATGTTGGAGAAGTCTACATTGCTGTGTTCAAGTTCTTCGGTCTTCGAGTTCCATTTTAACGCCTACACCTTTGATGACACATGTGTAAGTTTGTCTTATGGAGCTCTTGGTTGGTGGTTGTCCAGGTGGTGCTATCTTTCCATCTGCGGTCTCGATGTCTTCCTTGGGCCGAATACTTATTACTCTGGTTTTGGGTCCAAAATCGGTAGAATGGAACTTGTTTTGAAATGCATCTATGGCCACTTGTGTTTCGATGATGAAATGGAAGCCTTCTCCATTGGATGTTGGGCGGCCACGAAAGCATGAACATATTCGGGTAGACCATGAAAGATGTTGTTAAAGAGAGCTTGGGGTTCATAGAAATGGGTAGCTAGCAAGGGCGCCAATGTTGTGGTTTCCAGGGGGAAGTATAGGCGACATTTCAAATATAGTTTCAAATATTGTGGTAACTATTTTAAAAATTCTATTGGATTTTCGATCATCAGAAGTACAATTTCCTCTAGAGGAGGCCAGCGCCCTCTTGCCCCTCTAATGGGCGCCCTTGGTAGCTAGATTGGTTAAGACGTAATGGCGTGTGGGTGTGACAGCGCATTCCTTAGAATTCTTCTCTGTATTTGTAGTTTGTTGGGGTGGGTCTATGAGAGGGTCGGGTGAGGGGGTCGCTTCTCGCTGTGAGGGTTTCTTCTTGGCGCTTTTCTTCTTAGTCATCTCGTCTCCGGAGTTGGCTCTGGAAAGGACCTTCTTCTTGCTTATGGTGAGACGTAAAAAGTTTGGCAGGTTAGATTTCTCTAATGTTAGTGTTTGTTGCTGCTCTAATGCTGTCCTGAGGAGATAGAATTGCATTATCGTCAGCCGATTGTCGCCAAAGGCTGTTATATAGCCAGAGCGAATCTTGACTCACAATAGGTGGTCCAACCGACGGAAAACAATGTATATTTCTTCAGGAAGCGGTGTGTGTAGCGTGTTGTAACAGAAATCTTTATTTAGTATGTCAGTATCACTTTGCGAGAAGAAATGTTCTCCTGTTCTTCACGGCAATTCCTAGTTAACACCGCAAGATCTTCCCGTAACAGAAATCTTATTGCTTCCTACAATACTTCATTGATGATTTATCTTCTCTTCTTGAAGGACAAATCCGTTGTGAGAGAAGCCTTTATTATATAGGTTCTGGCAGAAAAGAAGCAGAGTTTGGTTTGTGAATGGCGAAGTCCAATCAGCGTCAGTTTTTGGCCTCAATTGTGATTGGCTGTTTGACTGAGTTGGTTAGCAAGTCCTGATTGGTTATATTGCATACGTTTTCTTCCAATGAGGGAAACTGCCCCGTCGACTAGCCAATTGAATATTGAATAGACTGAATAATGATAATGTAGACGATGGTTTTGCTGATACATTAATAGTAGATCCACTACTACTTGTACGCTGTCGATGCTTGTCTGTTCTATTTTCCTCTTCCGTCCTTGTCCTTCCTTACTCTAGATATTTCTGTTGTTTCTTCGATCTTGCGTCATACATCGACCAGATTGAAAAGGCTGATCAACTCCAATGGTTAACTCGAATTAGAGTTTTTAACACGATCGTTAGTACTGAAAAGAATCTCAATAACACAGAAGTAAATTGTTTGCTGAACAGAATACTTTTTATTAGCATTTAATAATTCTCGTATGTTGTACATACTAATGTGATTCAAAGCCTTAAGTAATTAGCAACATTAGGTTTGTCCATATTTAAGTAGGTCCAATGGGAGTTCGTTATCTCCTGATGCATTGTATAACAATAACAATAGCCACAAATACATGCCAAGTACTAACTAGCTCAGAAACAACATCTATTATAAACTGAGTACATATACATTAAATATGATGTATTACTTAATCTTTCATCTGGTTATATGTCAGGTACAAATACTACGCCTAATCATACCTATTATAAACTGAAAATGTACAAGTTTATTGTGTGCATTACAAAATATTACATACTCTTCCATCTTCTATGTAGGACAATGTATTGATAATTGTGCCTTTTGGGCAATAGGTTGATTTATATTCTTCTTTTTCAACTTTCTGAAAGCTGATGAAATATTTCTCTTCACATTTTTCCATAGACAACATTTGGAATGTTCTGGAGTGTACCCATTTTGTTTCATCTTTGATACCACACGAATTGAGAAGAAGTAGATTACTTCAATTATACTTAGAACACTGAATCCTAAGAATAGTCCAAGGAATCCGCCACAGTTTGCTGAAAGTAAAAAGGGATTTAAAATGAATTTATTGAAAACAGTAATCAAAATTGATCTCCATTATACAACACACACTATACAATTTTCTGCAGAAAGATATATGCAGTAATGGTTTACACTCTGGAATTGGTGCAAATTTATTGTATGGACCCACGCCTAAACTCATTTCATATATACTTCTTTTTTAATCGAATTTATGTAGTATAAACAATCATATTTTGGGTGTGGACTTGCATTCCATTGTGCAGATTCACTACAGAAGGACTTCCGTGTACATGCAAAATAAGATCTATTGTATATACGAAGAACACTAACCAAATTTTACTGGATGGCTACTAAAAAGCATGACTACTATCTAACCTAGTCAGGGCAGGAGCGCGGCAAAGAAGCCCGAACAGTAGCGAGGGGGTGCGCTAGTAAGGTGCAGAAGCGTCAGCGATGGTAAGTATACATAAACGAGGATAGTGCAAAACACTGTAGGGCATAAAAATACTTACATTACGTGTTGGATTATGTATTTGTGTTATGTATTTGTAACTACTAAAGACATTATAGATAATATCCCGATATGTTTCTACTGCTCGTACTTTTGCATTCCAAAGTAACATAACACATTACTAACTTAAATTTCACAAATATGTGGATCCGTTAAGTCTCAAACACGTCTATGGTTGAGCGTCACGAGTTAGCACACTGACTGCAGATACTTCTCTTCATTTTAGTTTGTGAACTGTAATTAATGGTTACCTAATGAGCGAATAAGTGCTTAACATGTTAGACTTTCATGTTAAGTGTTTCTACGTAAATACACATCGCACAGATAAGGGCACAACTTAAAATATTATTACAATTTTATTCTGTAAATCTGCACCGTGGGACCATATAATTGTAAAATTTACGGAAGAAATATGTGGTATTATTTGAAAAATACATTATGTAAATAATAAAAATTTAGGAGGATCTTACGTCTGAGGTGCTTAATAAAGCAGAAATACGTGGTCCAATGTAGAAGGTTTTAAGTGGGGGATTGTCCTTAAGGAATCCGGTTTAAAGTGTAGTGAAATGAAGAATATCTCTGATGCATAATCATACATCTGTCCGAAAAGTAACCTATACGTAAGGGAGTGAAGTGCATTGTGTGAAGACAGTGTGTTAACTCATGATGTGCAACCATAGAAGTGTCTCAAATGTGTCCCACGCCTAAGAGATCTCCAAATAAGAGAACGTGTAAAAGATATGTAGAATGACAACGAGCAACGCCATCGCGCTTGCTGCTATTGCCACCTGACTCCAGCCGGTGCCTTCTGGACGCGGTATCCCTACCTGCGCTCCGCGTGACTTGTAATCCGTGATTAGAGATACGAATCCCCTTTGTGAGGATACCTAAAGTCGTGTCGCTCTATAAATAGTCCTCCAATCACGTAGCATTACTGTCAAAAGCAGAAGACAATATCGGATAGTGCGCTTGTGGTTGACTGCTGGTGACTTCGTGTAATTAAAAGCAGTAGGCTACAGGAATGGATCCAGTACAAACTTCTGGGGATGGGGCGGTGGGTTGTAATACTGCCACCTAGAGCTACTTTTAAGAGCTCCAAACTCTGGGGTGGGTTTTATTTTATATAAAGTAAGAGTTTCCTCTTCTGGTGGGGGGCGATGCCCCATGGATCCGCCTCTGGTACGTTATTGTCATGTCATGCCAATAGGCAAAAACCGTACAACCGTATCAGATCGCTGAAGTTCAGGAATCTGCGCTAAACTGCAGCACAACATTAACTCCACGTGTTTCCAGGTCAGCAAGGTTAAACAAGTGGATTGAGTCAGGTCGGTAGTAATATGGTGGGCGGAAGTATAGTACAGCTAAAACTGATTTTGGATGCAGTTGTGAAAAATAGATAAATTATTCTTCTAAAATGAATTTTCACCCAAGAATCCAACTGCCCCATAAAATATTTTTAATTGTACTAAGAGTCGATCTTGTGAAGAAAGAAATAAAAATATCATTAATGAATGTATGGTTCCCAATTGTAAATCTGCACCATATATGCAATAATCATGTATAATGGAAGATAGTTAATAAGTTCACTAATCAACCTGTTAGTTCACTAAACTTAACCTAATTTAATCTAATAGAGACATATTCGATAATTATGCATATGGAAAATTTTAGCTTGCCATTGAGAAAGAATGTACCACCATATTGTCTAATAAGATCCCAGAATTTCACATGCAATATTATATATGTGAAGTGTGTACTCAAATAGTACTATATGGAACATTTGGTCATACGTATTTGGCTTATTTTGATATATTCGTAATGAGTCTGATATGTATCACTTTCTACAACCCTTATTACTGTTTTAGCTATTTCGTTTTGAGATAAATATCAACATATCGAATACGCATGTTTCCAAAGAATATTTTGTTTCCACACTTAGGTACCCTGTGCTTTACAGTGTTTAATCCACGCTTTCATAAATAAAAGTTAAGTTAATTTTAGTAAAATTTCCTTAATCACGAGAAAACATGGTGTACATATTGGTACAAATATGCATGTTTCTAAGATTTACCTGCCTAAAGTGAGCACAAGCATTACCCGAGAACTTGGTGATTCAGTAAATCTCGGGACATACACAATATGCGCCGTCCGACAATTAAGTAATGAGACGGATTTTATCGTCACCAAACAAACAAAGATAATGCAATAACACCTGTTTATTATTCAAAGTACAGGTACTGTGTCAATGTGTCCGGCACTGTGCCTGTGTCAATACAGCGAGTGGCACGTTCACGCAAAAAGTAGAACGAACTCTGTAAATCAGTTAATGCCGTTGTCACAGCTGCTTGGATGTCTTCAGCATTGTCAAAAAGTTGTTCTTTTAATAGTAAATTCAGTTTATGGAACAGAAAATAGTCGCAGGGGGATATTTGGAGAATATGCGCTGGTGTAGCAAACATAATTGTTATTTGCCCAAATATTCCTGAACACGTGCCGTCCAATAAGCGGGTTCATTGTCATGGATAAGGAATCAGTTACCTGAGGGTGAGTATTCAGGCCAAACCCGACGTATTCCCTTCATGAGACGCTTCAAAACACTTAATTAAAACTGAGCATTCACTGTGTGACCTTATGGTACAAATTCTTGATGAATGATATCCTTAGTGTAGTAGAAACACAGTAGCATTGTCTTCATTTTTGACTTCTGAAGTCGACGTTACTTGCCTTTTGGAGATCCTGGGGACTTATATTCGTAACTCTGAGGTTTAGTAGCTGGATCGTAAGGATAACACCAACATTCGCCCTCCGCAACAATAAAAATGGGAAATCTTTACTCCTACGAGACGTTGCCAGAATATCGCAGGCGTAAGCAACATTCTCTTGTGTTTGTTCCTCAGACGATGCGTCTGGCACAAACCACGATGCGATATGATTATCGCTCTCTGCTCCATGCTGCTGGCATGACGTGCGCTCTCAGTGACTCCTGGTAAGGGCATCGTATTTCCCATTATGCTTCGCGTGCGACAATGAGCTGTTGCCAGATCGTAGAAGTTGGATTACTCTTTCAAACGCACATATTGGTTTACGGATTACATTCACTGTTTTGCACAATAAAATCAGTCTCATTGCTTAATTGTTGGACGGTGTACAAGTATTTTTACTTTCACATCACATTAAAATCAAATACTTATGATTGCGGACTATTCCATTAGTATATGCCACTTTACTACTCAAAACTCGACCCTAATTCTGGTAAAATGTAATATATGGCCACTCAAATGAAAGTGATGGAAAACGCTGTATTTTCGTGGGTACTGTACGTTAGATAGTCAACAACACTGCACTGTAGACCTAGTAATATAAGTCAGATAAGTATGCGGTTGCTAGGTAAATGAAAAATGCGTATTATCTATTTTCTATTTACCCATTCAAAAACTGGATATTTTGAAGAAATGTGATATTGATGAAGTTACTTGGATTGTTAGTTATACCACTGTTTTTTCTTTATTTCATTTATTGACAAAATAGTTAAATACTTTACACTGAAATGTAAGGTATCGTCAACACTAGTCTTTTAGGAATTTACGCACTACGTTTTAGTTCTAAATTTTCACCGATGGTGGTTTGATTATTGGAATGCGAGGAAGTATCAGAAAGACTTATTATTTCATTCCTTCAAATTTATTGATTACGCATCTACTCTTCATATTGATTTAAATAAAATATGTTACAGGTATATTGCAAATGTGTAGTCAAATATTCGAAAGTTTGCCGTCTGACAACTTGAACAAAGTAGCTTACAATGTGAAAATCATACTTGTGTGTTCTGTTTCTATTAGTGAGCAAAAAAATAGTTGCTCACTTGGAAGTGATTCTCTAAATTACCAAGGTGTAAAAATATTTCTGTTCAATCAAGTTGGCCTATTGCTTGTCACGAAAGCAAAGGGTAAAAAATAGGTGTTTTGCAACACGTATTTCTAAGACAGGGGGAGGCTCAAATTCACTGACAAGAATTGAGTATTTCAAGACTCCCTGAAATTAAAGAGATGAAACTAAGCATATAAAATCTTCATTAAAGATAATAATCATTAAACTCATTAAATCTTCAGCGTTCTCAAATGTCTCAATGTTCTATATTTCAGTGTTCTGGAAAATTCCGTCCGTAAAGAGAAAACGGGAGACATTTCTAAAATATTCAAATTTCCCTTAATTTTAGCAAGTCTTCTCGAGCTATCAGCCAACTGAAGGTATTGAAATCCGACGTTTAGGATGTCAATATCCTCACCTGGCTGCTAGCTCGAGAAAACTTATAAAATCACGACGCCAGATGAAATTCAATTCTTTCCCTTAATTTATTTAGAAAGTATGAAATGTGGACATTGGCCTAAGCTAGAGATGTTAAACTAGGTACATAAACTTTAGTTTAAAAAAAGAAATACCTATTTCAGCGTTCCTAAATTACCCTTATGGAAATAAAATGTGGGGGCCATTTCTATATTATTCATTTCTTCAATCAGAAAGTGACGAATCAGGGGGATTAACTTAAGTTCGAGATGATAAATTCTGTATATAGACTTAATTTAAAATAAGGAAGTGTGTGTTACAACGTTGTTGAAAATTCTGCACCTAAGGTAGAAAATGTGATCGTTTACTCTAATTTCCCTTTATTTATTCAGAAATTGGCAAAATTGGGGATTAAATTAAGTTGGCGATATGAAAATTAGCATATAAACTCTTAAATAAGAAATAAGGGAAAAACGTGTTTCAACGTTTCCGAAAACTCCGCTCCTAAGAGAGAGTATGGAGTATTTTTATTATATAATATACAAATTTCCCTTTATTTATTAAGAAAATGCCGAATGTGAAGATTCTCTGAAGTTGCAGATACGAAATTCGGTATATTAACTTTTAATGCTTAATGTAAGGGGTCTGCTTAAATTGAAGGAAATTCGTGAATCAATGAGAATTTTTAGTATTTTTAAATATGTGTGCTAAGACAGGTGAAGGAGGTTCTATTTCTTTACCCACAATATAGTATTACCTGAATTGTCTTTTTGTGATCGCATCACGAAAGACGACTTTTCCGTTTAAAATGAAATTTGAAACATAGTTAGTACCTGCCAGAAGCTGGGTTTCTACTTTATGACTTTGGTTATAGGATGTATCTTGAAGGAAATAGGAGAGTGCAAAATTTGTTCAAAAAACAGAATGTGTTATGAGCTTTTATAGTTACCTTCTCATTGAAATGCGTATCCTAATGGGTAGGCAAAGGAATTCAAATTTCTATACCAATTCTCCTCGTGTGAAAAACTAACATTTCAGTTAGTGTATTAATAATTTTATTTTATTTTTTTTACGTTAGTAGATGGAAATCACATTTGTTCACCGAAATAAGCTGTGCTACTTAAAATTTATTGTAAAAATTCTTCATACTAATATGTATATCAAACAACAGCATCATTTCAAATCTTGCATGTGGGAGGATCAAGGTGTTCTCTCCCATACAAGAGTATTACATATTTTAATTATATATGGTCATACAATTGATTAAAATATATGTATTTAGAAACCTCAGGGTAAACCTTGACTCCTGTGCCCGTAAAAGATTCTAAACAGCGCGAATGTTGGTTTGGATCGCTTTTAGAATCCTAGCGAATAGTTAGTTGGATGCAGTAAAAAGCACACTTAGTCAAGAATTAAGGGAGTAGATTAGCTAGTTCCTTCCCGCTAGGAGTAACAGAGGGAATGTGCAGCAGTAATACTAAAAAAAGGTAATGGTAAATATTGTTAACTAGGCAATCAATACTACTTTACTTAATATATATATATATATATATATATATATATATATATATATATATATATATATATATATATATATATATATAATTCTACCTGGAATTACTATTTAAAATATATCTCTTGTTGATAATTACTGTTTCTGTTAGAGGTGATATAAATAAGGAAAGGGAAAATTCAAATATTCATACCTCCAATCAAAATACCTACTAAAATATTCACTTTTAGGTAAATACCTGAGTATTTACTCAGGGTATTTACCAGCTGAAATGAATGCCCAGATACTTTACACCACTATGTGGATTAAATAGCAAACGAATACTGATTGTTAAAACTCAGGGCGTAGTACGATTTGGTGTTGTGTTGACGGGCGAATCAAGTGATTCTCGGTCTGTACTGTGTGTCAATTTGAATACAAATAATGGAGATATCCCTGGCGTACTCAGTTCACAGAGTTAGGGGGGACTTTAAGTGGGTGTGTAATAGAGTTACGTACGACGGGTTGTGAACCCGTCAAATCGCGCAACACATTCAGCATGTCGCCGACGCTGTTCATCAGTGTTGGAGTAATCGTTCCGAGAATAGTTGAAAACACTCGTCAACTGTGTTCCGGAAGCAGCAGCATGTGGATGCACGCCTGAACCTTGGTATCAAGTGAGTTGCGATTATGAACAGCACAGTGAGCATATCAGTTAGTTAGTTAGAACCAATGGTTCACACAAGGTGTCATGTAGGACTATTTGTTACCATTTGTTGTAACCAGGACTACGATCACGAACGCTATTCGCAACACTTCCATCAGAGTTTTCCACTGTACAGCATATCTCCTATGTTACTGCAAACCAAGCAGTTGGAGGCATGAATGTCATTGTGTTTAATCATGAAAGCAGATACAACCACGGCTTAGCGATGGTCTCTGCCGCCTAGCATCGACTGCATGAGTGACATCTTCCAGAGGTATAAGGCAGCTACACAAGAGCAACACTACTCATCATAGTTCGGAAAATTATAGTCTGCAATGATCGTTGCCTCTGGGGTCAAATAGTCAATTGATCAGTGCAACCATCAAACTAAGCGTCATTTAAAACTGTTCCTGCCCTATCAGAAAATACAATGTGTCCGTAAAGTTGCATATCCCAAAGATTGATTACGTATAACTTTTGAACCAAGAACGATAAAGATATGAGACTTCAAACAAATAAAAGTGCGTTCTATGCAAATATTTTTGAGATCATCGCCAATGTTGGAATTTCTAACGTTTTTATGTTGTGGCGAAAGAAGGTACCAAAAGCGTAAAATAAAAAAAATGAAGAAAATCAACATTCAGTTGCAGAAAACTGATTTCCTATGGGTGAATTACTGTATATATGTGCAGTATATATCAACATTTATCCATTGGTGCAGTGTTGCAGTGCAGAGCAGTTCATGCAAGTTCATGCAGTGTTGCCATGTAAAAAGACTATTTAGTGCAAATGCGCAAAATGGGTGTTTTTTTACAGAAATGCGACCCCTGGCAACACTGTTGTCATAAAATTACTGCAACAGGCGTCTTTTAAGTTAATTAATTATATGCAATGAGAATTTGCACATAGTTAATAACCTCAATTTTTATAGCAAACATTTGCGATAAAAAAAACCACCTGGCAGATAGCATAAAGACTAAAAAAATACAATAGCAATAGGAAGGAACTAGAAATTAGCTAGACACATACAAATATGTACATTACCTAGAAAATCCACCAATGTATACGTCACAGATCTTTTATTAAATACGAATTTCCCTGATGACACGACCCTTATCATATATGGCTTCCTGTAAAGTAGAACATACCATTTCATTAGAAAAGACAATTACATAATTGCAACATAATCATACTCCGACAATAATCATTTGCAGAATCTATTGTTACTTTAACGAGTGGTGGATTCGGCTTTTACAGTTAATGTGTTTCGTGGCGGGCATATTAATGCGAGATAATAACGTTATGTTGATTGAATATTGTTGGAAGATCATTTGAATATAGTATCACCAAATACGGTACCTTTACAATAATATTGTTAAATATGAACTTCTAAATGACCATACTTATTTAATTGTCTAAGAAAGCACTAATATATCCAAGTAGTTCTGCACGCGTTGTCCGGGATCAATTCCATACGAAGCACTAACTGGATGAAAGGTCGGAACCCATTTTAAGCAGTTAAGTCCGTCTCAGAAATCCTTGGTGATTAAAAGTGGTGTCAAACGCTAATCACTGAAATAAGATAATTCTAACGAGCTCTATCCATCTAATTCGAAAAATCCCTTGTTAGAATATTTCGCGTCTTTAAGCAACAAATATCACTAATGTCTAGATACGTCATATTTTATCTCCCATTCCACTACAGCTACAAACTTTAGGCTAAAACGTTGCCATAAAGAGGATTCAATCGACTTGCTTTCTTCTCTGGTTAGTGGTTAGAAACTTAAGATCGAAACGTAAGATTCATTGAGCTTACTTCAGCCTGAATAGTAAACTAAAACATCTAGGAGTTATTTTCATTTGGAGCTAACCTCAAATTCACAAAAAGTGTGCAGTTTATTAGGCGCTAATTTGTTTGACTTGGCTAGGACTCAAGTATTTTTTATAGATGATAAATTTATTTACTGCTTTTAAGAACTTTATTGATATTATTGTATGTTTTTAGCGCCTTTATTACGTTTTGACCTTTCGTGAAGTCTTTAACAGTTTGTACATATTTTTTCAGGAAGCATTTATCATTTTGTTATTTCAGAAAATGAACCCAAGTACGGTTATGTTAGTTTCACTTAAACGGAATTTACACTTGATGATATATCATCAAGGTAAAGACAATCTTCAAAAATCATCAAGTCTAAATTACTTTTTCTCATCATATCTGTCTCTTGCATAGAATACGGTGAGATAAGTTGAAATTGTTCAATCTATCGCATGCAAACAAAGTATAACAGCCCCCAGAAAGAAACAAAAAAATGAACAGGCCACCGCATTCAACATTCTTTGGCTGTCAGTTACTCACAAGAAAAGCGGAAAATATCTGGTTGAAAACAGGTTTTGATAAGAATTTGCTGATTCCTGTAGTCCACTGATCTGTTCTGTTGACAAAACGAAAAGAAATATTGTCTTCTCCTTTTCTGTTCATGAAGTACGTGTATTCTTCCAAAATACAAACAATAAATTAACCGTCTCGATTTAGTTTGCTTGATTTATGAAGTTTCGGGAATAGAAATCTAGACCACATACATCAGAAGCGACATGTACTTGATTCCAATCCTTTTCCATGTTCCCGAAACAATATATTATAAACCAAATTAAATGTTTGTAACAATTCTTGCAAGTAAATTTATTGCAAGCCAGAAATGGCCAACGCCTCAACAGTGGTCTACTAGCCTACCGGAAAGCGTGAGAGGTAGCTTGCGGTGGTCTGTCACACTGTTTGCATCAATCAAGCATACCTATTTGATGAATAGATTGCTAGTTTTTTATAACAAATTAACATTTTTGAATAAATGAAAGGTATATGTTCCCACAATTATACAGCAATGAAATTAGAAATACTTGCAGAATGATTAAATATACACGTACGGTATTTTAGAAATGATATGGTCATGTCAAATTCAATTAAATAAGGTAATAATATACTCGTAATTATAAATCCTAGATTGTGTTCTGCCATTTCGTCCTCTGCCTAGATATCCACTGGCCACTTCGTCTTTCTCCATTAGGTAAGACTGAAATATTTCCTACGATGTTGACCTCAGTCAATATGGTCTTTTGCCATTTTCTGCGCAACTCATGCAACTGATATAAATACAATCATTACTTTCTCTCCTATATTTTATACAATGATCGATAGACAAAAATAATTCTTGAATGATATAAGAAGAGGCACAGGAGACTCCCTCATACCATATTGTACGATAAAATTAAGAAGCAGTGCAGAGTGCTTTGGAAAAGGGTTACCTAAAATAAAATATTCTGGAGAAACGTTGGAAAGATTTTTATCCAGCAGTGGATTGACAACGGTTATAAATAATGGTTATGATTATTTTATACAATACTTTGAATTCCCCACATAATACTGATAATTTTAATTGATCAGTGTTGGTAGATGTAAGTTTCCATCTAGTATAAAAGAACATGTGAATAAAAGTCTGTTGTCACTAGTAATAGCCTACCTAATTTGCAAATATATAATTGGTACAGTGTTTTATCCAGACGTCTTACATGGGAAGAACGTCCTTCACCCAAAGTTGAAGAATTCCTCCCAAAATGTTTGAAGATAACTGCAGCAAAAGTAAGAAGTCATGAGTATGGTTCTCCCCTAGAGCTTTAGAGTACCTCCCCCCTAATCGATAAGGCTGTATAAAACATTGTTGGTAGTTATTTCAGAGCTTTATTTCACAGCTTTTTACAGAACTTTACACAGTTCATTTTTGAAAAGATCTCTTTTTCAGTTAAAAGTTAGAACCTAATATTCGAAAACTGTAAACTTTGAAAACGAAAAAGCAAGTAAAATGTTTTGTTTCAAATAGATATCAGTATTTATATGACATCTATATATACAAATCTATTTACCTATGTTGTAACTTGCAATATGACTACTCTAATTAATTGCATATCGTGGTCTTTTGTGTTCGGTTATGCTATTTGTTTGTAATGGCTGGAGGACTCAAATTTATGGCAAGACTTCTGGTTTCGGAGAGTTGCTTGAGTAATTACTATGACATTAAGATCAGGCACACCAAATTCCATTTATGAATAGCCAAATTGACTTTGCATATTAGCTCTACGTTCTCACAACTCACAACCTACTTAATGAGTTGTGATCTGAATTTACATGTGCTGGTACTTGGAAAACAGACTACGTGAAGCTCGAATTTCATGTCTCCAAGCCCAGTAAGCAGTTGTTGACAGAAATGGTAATCATAGTACAGATTTTTGGAATTCTAATTTCCCCACAGGGTACTGTAAGTCGCTAGGAAAATAGGTGCATAATTAGGATGTATTCACACAAAATATGCAGGAATTCGAAGAGATATTCGTACGCTGCAAACCTGAGATAAAGCACTATTGTATTTTCGATGGAGAATAGTTTTGTTGACCGCCACCCCGGTAGGCAAATTAAATTGTTGCATAAATTAATTTGATTACCAGAGCAATAGAACTTAAATCGATGTAAAATAAAAGCCAACTATTAATAATAGTAACTGTGCCTCTGAGGGTCGACTCAATTAAATTCCAAATTATTAAGAAACAATATTATAAGAAAATTCTCTAATTGGCTTAGAATGGGTTGAGAAATCTGAATCATTTTCATAATGACAAGTTAACACAAAGTTTAGGTAACAGTAATAAATTTTTAATTATCCAAACTTGCAATAAAATTTAAACTGAATAACAGTAAAAGAAAATTGAAATGACCTAATCACTTTAAGATGAAATAAATAATGAGACAAATGTCACTGAATTTAAATAGTGGAAGCATTAAACACTTTGACTACAGAATCTGAAAGATTCCTATTTTTGATGTTGTTCCAAAAACAAAATATTAATCTGTACCTTTAAATAACAATGGTTTGAATTTAATAAGAATTTACCAATTTCTGTAAATTTTGTAGCAGCTATACAAATGATCATCTAAATTAAAAACAATAATTTCTATTTTTCACTTTTCTTCCTTTTTAAAGATGAGATTCCAGATATTCAGATAGGAGTTAAATATACATATTATTTTATTCTATCTTTCTCATATAACCCTGTACTAAGCAAATTAAGTTGGTCCAGAAGACAGTATTTTTATTTAACAACCATAGGAGAAGAAAGTAAGGAAATAACTACTCTAGATAAATAAACAATTAACGAAGGGGGAAAATAGATTATTTCCAATGCTAGCAAGGCATGTCTTTATCATTTAGATTAATCAAAGATGAAAGGATAATAAAGTTTTATTTCGAACAATGCATTAATTTACCATTAACAGCCTACTTTACATCAATAATTCTTTAAACAGGTATATCAATATTTACATATAATATAATAACAATATCCAGTAATAATATAAAACCTCAGACATCTATACGTGTACATATATAAGATGTAGTAGCATATACACAATTATTATCAGAAAGCATAATTTATATATCACGAACAATAACTAGGTTGGCTAGTTATATACGCTGGTACCTTGTATATTTGCCTTATTTAACTTTCGGCAAAATTTTACTTTATAATTATGAAGATTTGTGTAGTGTTTCCGAAGAAAGATGTTTCTCGATACGTTACCTAACAATAATAATATAAAATTTCATACAAACATAATGACTACAACAACCTGCATTATGCTTTTTTTGTTTAATTATGCTTTATTTTCTCCAAATTCTGCTTTATTGTTAATTTCAATCATTGTTTTACATTAATCGTGTATAATGTATAATATTTACTATACATTAAATATTCTAAATATCTTGAACTATTTATTAATATTTTATACAACCAGTATCTTTCATATTTAATGGACTTTCTACTTAACGCACTGTAAAGCTTTACTCGAGTCAGTTTTTTATCTTTTGTGTGCGCCTTAGAGGTGCGTATATACAGAAAGGGAAAGTACAAGATGCCACCAAAAAGTATAGAAAGTGCTCAAGTTCAAGAGGTACACATAACAACACTGTGTGGAGCTCTTGTGTACTATTCATTGTTGGTGGAAGTTTTCTTCTTCTTTCCCTTTTTCCTTTTCTGGACATCAAAGGATTACACCGAAAAGTTTACAGAAATAAAAATAAGCTTTTTATTGTTGCATTGTTATGTTCTCAATGATTTAGCATTGTAAATATTGGTTTTACAAAATATTAGTACAGTATATTAAACTTGCAGTTACACAGAATTTTCCAAGAATTGTGCTATATATTTTAAATTATGCTTTATGCTTTATTTTCTAAAATTATGCTTTATTATGCTTTTTAAAATTAGTTTCTTGTGGACCCTTAGATAACCACAACCATGTTCAATATGTTTAATTTGCTATTATGCCTTTTATGCTTTTGGGTTGCCCTAATAATGACCCTTTTATTAGATTAGGTTAGATTAGACTGTTCGTTATGACCTAACAATAGTTTTTTTTTATCTGTTAAAATACTTGCGGCAAGAACGTATATTTTATGTTTTTTAATTTTGATATATTTTGTCGATACAAATACCAGAAAGTGGATCAAATATCCCAGCAATAAAATGACACTTGTCTTTCAACTTATGATTTTGTGAGTCCTTATAATTATCACATATTTTTATTTCTTTTCTTTTTAGAACATACATATATATACACAATGAAATCATTCCCACGGACATAATAAACGTAAGGTCTCCACAATCGTTCTCTTCCATTTCAAGTTCTTTATTTTACTAAGGCGAAAACACAAATTAGCGAGAGACAGAAATTGTCCTTTTTACGAATGATACGGCACACACAAACATTGTGGCGCTTCTTTGTTCGTTGAAAAGATAGGCGAATTTTCTGAAATAATTCGCATAGTCTTCTAAAGATGTCAGTCTCTATTGACCTGATGCAAGAGATATTTCGTATTTTGTATCATCATGTGTAAAAAGAAAGTGTCTCTCTTGCATATGATAATAATCTCTACCCCAGATGACGTTGTGTGTAAAAAGACTTTTAGGCAAGATTAATTTCAGTTAGACTTTGAACGTTTCCTTGTGCTTATGCAATATATGAATATCTCTATTTGCATTTCAATTTCTCATCCTGATATGTTACGTTAGATGTGGCCCTTATCATAAATATATCGGTTTTCATTTCATGACCGGGCTCCGATTCACAATATGAATATAATTTGTTATCTTAATAGAATGATTCTTCCATTAGTTACTTGACTTCCATCATTTACTACGTATTGGTTTATTGCGCGTTACCTGTGTCGCACAATTCAACTATTCTTGTAGATTTCTCCTATTACCCTGGTCAACACATTCCTTTGCCATAAAGGAATCTGAATAGTATTCCAAGCTAACTCGAGGGTGTTAAATTCAAAAATGAAATCAGTTTTTATGTATCAGGCTCAGTTTTCTTGCGAGATGCTACCCCTCCTTATTGAAAACATTGAAAATCGGTAAAAATGTTGCATATTGTTCATTCTGCCATGGCGGAATTTAAGTAACTTACATATTTATTGATTGAAATAAAGTTGAGAGAAAGTTTGATAAAATCGAGAAAAATGCATCGAATTCCAATGCATGCCTCTGAAATCAGGGAACACACTCCAGGAAATGAGTGACGTTTGCCAACATTGCTGGTGAGTCATATTCAATCACAGAATTGTGTTGTGATCCTTGCCACCTATGTCGCAGCATTGTGAGTTCTGATAGCGTGCGTAGTGGTTGCATGCTGTTCTAGGTCAGTGAAATTATTGAGTGTTATGGTCATTCAGAAGAAGAAAATGCCTCGTACATGCATCAATAGTGAAATGCGTTTTCTCATATCTGTGGAGAGAAGACTCTCAAGTCGCAGAACAACAATTGACTCCTCTCGTAAAGAAGTGCAGCGAACTTTATTTCTGGTGTAAGGTTGGCGACCAAGACAAGAAATTGAACCCCCACGTACGCTACTTGACATGTATTACACTCGTAAGAGGCAAAAGGCCCACGACATATGCCGTTCACTGTTCCCATGATTTGGTGGGAATCAACGGATCACACAACAGAGTGTTACTTTTGTCTGACAAAAATAGCTGGGATCACGTCGAAAACAAAAGAAGGGTGTGAAAAGAAGGAAGGCAGAATTTACCACCTACTATGAGACCTGTATTCTAAAGTCAGGAATTACAGATACCAGTGTCTCCAGAAAATGTGATAGTGAGTGACTATGAGTCTGGTAACGAGTATGAAGAAGATTCAGAAAATGGGGAATCCACTTATGCTAACCCAATATTTGAATTGTCCTGTGAATCAAATACCCACACATTTTGACACAAGGTGATCTCAACGATCTTGTTCGCGTTTAAATTTGTCTAAGCGGCAATCTGAGCTTTTAGCTTGGCGATTAAAAGAATGAAATCTTCTTTCTTCCAATGCGTAAGTCAGTTTTTTTTTTGTTTGTTTTTTTGTGACCGCCATACTGTATTTTCTGAATATTTCTTTAAGGAAGGTGACGTGGTTTTTCTGTAACTATATCAAATCCATTACGGAGACTCTTGGCCGTGCATACAGTGTAAATGAGTGTTCATAGGTTCTAGTAAATTGGGTCTCAAATCAGTTCTTGTCCACAATGGGAACAGATTTCCTTCTGTTCCGATTGGTCGCGCAGTTACCCTTAACGAGACTTAAGAGGCTTTTAAACTGCTTCTCACTCTTACCTAATATGACAGATAGAAATGGAATATCTGCGGAGATCTAAAAGTAATTGTTATTCTGCTTGGTATGTAGCCGGGACACACAAAGTACTGCTGCTTTCTATACGATTGGAACAGCAGGACAGAGAAAATCACTATAGGTGAAAATATTGCCTGCTTGCAATGAACTGCTGTCTGGAAATAAAAGTGTGCCGAACACTCCTGTTGCTGACAATAAAAATGTGTGATTATTTGCACTGCACACTAAATTGGGACTTATCAAATACTTTGTAAAAGGTGTGGACCAAACATCACGTGCATTCATACATACTTGCGACAGAAGTTCCCAAAGATCAGCAATGCTCAAATAAAGGAAGGAATATTTGTCGGACCGCAAATTACGGAATTAAAATGAATGATGAGAATTCTGTTGAATTGTTGAGTGATGTTGAGAAAAGAGCATGGCTGTCCTTTGTAAGTGTATACAAGAACTTTTTAGGCAACCATACGGCAGAGAATTATGACAATATTGTACACGAATTAGTGAGATCATATATCACCGTATGGGAAGTAATATGCCACTTAAAATACATTTCCTGAGCGACCATTTGGACCTGTTCCCGGATAAACTTGGTGCCATTAGTGACGAATATTGTGAGCGCTTTAACCAGGATATTTCTCAAATGAAAAAGCGTTATCAAGAAAAGTGGAGTCCAGCAATGTTGTCTGATTCTTGCCTGACCGTACGGCGGGACTTTCCTGAGGCAAAGTTTCACAGGAAATCAGCTAGAAAACATTTTTAGGTAAATTTGTTAAGTTTTACTTACTACTATACTGCACATTCCTTTGCGTACTAATACCGATTTTTAAAAACTTTATGTAAGAAATTATTGTTGCGAGACCATGTCTCTCTGACAAATACGTATAATACGTTAGCTGCCATAGGCATGCATAAAAAACACTTTCACATGAAAACTGACTCCGATGTAGAAATTCTGCAATTTGATCTGGACTCAGGGTAAAATTATCTTCCAGAAATGGTTTTGTTCTTGTGACAGAAGCTTTATTATTATTATTATTATTATTATTATTATTATTATTATTATTATTATTATTATTATTATTATTATTATTATTATTATTATTAACAGTAATAGTATTATTATTATTATTATTATTATTATTAATAATAATAATAATAATAATAATTTGTATACCAGTGTTATTCATTAGTGCATGGTAAGATTACGCATTTGAAATCTTTCTTTAAAAGAGCACATGTTCAGAGTTCTATTTTATATCGGCATTATCAGGGAATCAGGGTGGGTTGTTTATTAAGTAATCATAAAAACACACTTACTAATATTTAATATATTTTGTATTCTACATTTTGTTACACATTGGATATTCGTTTTACTTTAGCAGATTTTTCATTCATGTAACATTTTATATACTTCATGTACTTATAAATTTTTCCATATCGTCACTGCGCCTTTTAAAACAGCTATGTAACCTTTTACTGATATAAGAGCAATCTGGTATTGATTACGTTTCCACAAAGACCCTTATATGAAATCGTTCATTTAGGGGGTAATTACGTCATAACATAAAACTCGCTATGTGGTGTTGCGGTTAAATAGCTCTTATCATTTTACGTTAAGTGTTCTCAAAGACAAATATTTGATTTTACATTCAAATGGTAACAAGAATGTTCGCGCAGTAGCTGCATATATGTAGTTTTATTGTCTGCTACCTAATAAATTACAAAAACAATGGATTCATTTTCGACCTCTCTTATAAAATTTTGATTTTTTTACATAGCGGTTTTTGAAGGCGCAGCAGCATATGCTTAACAAGTTAAACTAGGTTCGAAGCCAAGGTATGATTATGTAGCAATAATATTTGCAAAATTAATTCTTCACTACGTACTGTGCAATATACCATGTAACAATTGAAACTACTAAAATTTATTTGCCCCTCCCCAAAACCTACCCTCGTCTGCAAATTGTCTTATGCTAAGAACAATTTACTTACAGACTGATATAATTTGCTTTATAAATAGAATTTAAAATTTGATAATGAGAGTATGTACAAAGTGTAATGTTGTTGCCACTTTTATTTTAAATTCACACTACCATTCATTTTGAAGAAAAAAGAAAAAATATTTGTTTGATCATAAATATAAACAAAATTCGGGAATTATTGTCCGTTCACTGTAGCTTGGCGCTGTGTTTTGACACAAAACCTGGCCAGCGAATCTTAGCAGTCCTTCCCCTACTTTCCCCTTATAGCAGTTGTAACAGTGGAACTAACTCATCAAGTTTAGCACTAGTAGGGTTTGGTATTTGCAAGTTGCGTAAATTTCGAAAGAGTTTACTTCTTCTCTAATCAGGACCGTAACTTGTGTGGGACAGGGGAGGGGCAACTTTCCCCCAGGGAGGTTCCCCGCCGTTCGAAGGGGCCCATTTGGAGACGAAATTTTCTTAATCCATATACAATACGAACATGAAATTATAAATGAAGCATTAAACAGTTTCACTACATTACATAAAGCAGCGCACAAAAGGTAAATAAAACAAAGTGAGCCTTGTGCCCACTTCAGTAAGAAACGTCTATTATTAGGGGCCCTAGAAATAACATTTATTCGTATGGCTTTGAGATTTGTCAATGTTGTCCCCTTAATTAATTTGTCATGTGTGGAAAGGGCCCAAGGGCGTAAGTAACGGCCCCGCAGACCTTGCCGTGAGGGAGGGCCGACAGGCTCCGGGGGGCATAAATAGTAAGAAAAATGTACAAAGAGGGGGGGCCAAGAATGAGAAAAACAACTTTTTCTAGGAAGCCCAAATACACATATTAATGCTTGCCCCCCAGAAAAAAAAATATAAGTTACGGCGCTGTCTCTAATGTGAATTTATTGGTACACTTCTGCTAATAGTTAACTATATCAGGTTGGTCTCTTTAAACCTTGGGCCGTGGAGAGAAACAATATTACAGGAGGATAGTATTCATATTTTAAGAAGGTGGGGAAAGGAGAGAAAGGTTGAGAAAGATGAGAAGAAAGAAAGAAAGAGAATGAAAGAAACACTTCTACATTTACTTCATAATGAATTTAAACACACATAAACGAAAAAGGGATGTCGGAACCCACCACTATAATATTTGTGGAAGTGTTGACAACATAATATTCTGAAGGAATATATTTCCCGCCAATTCTGGGGCCTCGGTGTTTGGCCCAATTCTGGCCTTGCAGCAGTGGCGGATCCAGGGGGGCGATCATGGCGATTGCCCCCCAGGAAAGGAACCTTTCTCATTTTATATATTTAAATAAAACCCAATCCCAGAGTTTGGAGCTCTTAAAAATAGCTCTAAGTAGCAGTATTAAAACCCACCGCCCTCAAGAAGTCCGTCCTGGATCCGCCCCTGCCTTACAGAAACTACTATCTAGTCATTCACCTCGTGGGACTGAGGAAAACCTTAATAAGGAATACCGGCCAGAGCCGCGTTCATGCCCACGCTCGATCTACCTATTTTAATGCCTTTTTTCGTGTTGCACAGTGTCTGGTAAGGGCACCCAAACAGGGCAAATGTGTACAGCTTTAATATGTTTAAATGTTAAAATTCGCTTTATACTGTACTTTGAACACTTAATTCAATGTGTATTATATTCTTCTTACAGCAGCATGGTTTATTTCCTAATACTTTAAGTCTATGATTGTTAGTATTTATAATTATTGCATCATACTAATCCTTCTCAAAGCTCGTTCAATTAGTATGAAATTCTACACTTAGCAGTTTGCAACATTGCAAACCTTCACCAACAGGCAATATGTGGGGAGAATATTTCCACCTATACTCGCATCGAAATTCCCAGCCCTTGTTTACAATCAGTACAATATGTTTCTGTCGCCTTATCATGAAAACAATGCTGTCCAGCGAACCTAACGGTCTTCGCTACCTCTGTTATTGTTTACAACACAAACTGCCATCTTCCAATATTGCCAGGCGTACAAGGTTTTCGCACACTTTCGAACAAGAACACTTGTACAAAATTGAGTGTGCATTATATGTAAGATTGTATTACATAATAACTAACTCAATTTTTCATAACGTTAATATCTCAGTCATCTCAAAAGCAGCAATTTATGTAGTAATAGCACTTGGTCCATGACTGTGCAGAAGTAGGTACATTCGGTTCGGAGATTCATATGACTGGCAACCATGAATTAACCATGTATGGGTGAGAAGCAAGGTTTTGACGCTCGCACTACAATTGTTGTTTGTAAACAATCTTCCATCCTAGAGTGAACAGACAATACCTACCTGCCTTCATTTTCCTTCGAGACCGTGTACGTAATTTCTGTACAGGCAGGGAGGCATCTTGTGTACCGGTCTCTTATTTTGTATACTTTGTTCAGTAATTCTTTTGAATAATTTCCAGTCAGTATACAATCATATTTTAAAACTGAAAAAAAATGTACGTTTTGAAATTACGATCACAAGAATGTTGGGTTTTATTAATTTAACGAATTTCCAAAGAAAGTATTAAAGTGCAAAAGACTATGGAAATATTAAATATTTATTAAAATTCTAATTGATATTCACCAACTTATATAGAATCGAACATACATTGAATCAGCATCATTGGACACCAATTAACCTCTTCTCGGTTATGGCATCAAATGATGCCACATATTTATCGGGAAAATAATCCAATTTTTTTTCACGAAGAAGAGAGCGAACTGAAGGTAAGTAAAAACAAGTGCTTCAAAATATTATTTTTACTTACCTTCAGTTCACACTCTTCTTCGTGAAAAAAAAAAGGAATTATTTTCCCGATAAATATGTGGCATCATTTGATGCCATAACCGTGAAGAGGTTAAGAAAGAAAGTAGGATAGTGTGTACTAAAAAACCATAATGATGTTGCCACATTTTTAAAAAGTAATTTTACTAAATATTTACCAAAACTCTTGCTCTGTCCGTCTCTGTATCTGTCCGTTCTTCCGGGAGACAAAACTAACAAGAACTACTTGACGGATCACCGTCACTTTTAGCTAGGATTTAGAGAGATAAAATTAGGAATAGAGTTCAATGCTGGAAGTGGCAGAACTCAACGGTGTCTGGCGTTAATGTTGATCAGCATAAAGGAAAAACTGCAATAGATAGCAAATAACAGTTTTCCATAAAAAGGGTGTTATATTTATTAAAATAAAGATATACATAATGATTTAGCTTTTTTGGGATCGTTATATCGGATATTCAATATCTAGACAGGCTATTTTATGTATATACGTTTGTATTCCATAACAGCACAAATCTGAGTATTAGGGGCCCCCGTATATTGCGCCGAGTCAGCAAAAATTTTTGTGACGTGATAGTCAAAGGTCAATGCCCTTGGCCCGGGGTTAATGACCTAGGGGTACTTAGGACCACCCCTCTAGATTTTGGCAGGGAAACCTTGGCCCACCCCTAAAATTTGGCAGGAGTACATAGGACCACCCCCTTAAATTTTGGAAATTGCCAAATCTAAAAATTTGGTATGGTAGCCTAGGACTACAGCATGTACCTCTACTAGTATTGGGGGTCCACCTCGTTCCCTTTCATGGGTAAAAAATTACCAAAAATTCAAATTTCGGAGGTTTTGACCTAATTTATCCCCTTAGATAAGATCTTATTACCCTATATAGTTATATGGACGTATACAGGGATCCATTACCTTTCACAAGACATGGGTACATTAATGCACCCGTTTAAAATTTTGGGAGGGGTACCTTGGCCCACCTACTAAATTTTGGAAATTGCCAAATCTAAAAAATTGGGCGTCGTAGCTTAGGACCGTAGTATATACTTCTATTACTATTGGGGGTCCACCTCTTTCCCTTTCATGGGTAAAAAATTGCCAAATTTTAGTACAACCACGTGTTTGGTTTTGAAATAAGTTATCCCCTTTGATAAGTTACTATTAGCTTATATGGTTATATGGGCGTATACAGGGATTCATTCTCTTTCATAAAACATAAGTACATTTGTGATACCCTTGAAATTTTTGGGAGGGGGAAGTTGGCCAACCCCTTCAGTTTTGGAAATTGCCAAATTTAAACATTTGGTATCATAGCATTGGACCCTAATAAATATCACTATAAATTTGGGTGGTCAATCGTTCCCTTTAAGGGTAAAAAATTGCCAATTTTTAGTACAACCACGTGTTTGGATTTTGGCCTATTTTATTCCCTTGGATGAGGTCCCATTGCCTTATATAGTTGTATGGGCTTATACAGGTGTTCATTCCCTATCGTAAGACATAGGTACATTGATGCACCATTTTAAATTACGGGGGGTACCATTGATAAGGATTTAGCACGTTATATGGTATGTACAGAGGTTTATTACTTTTATATGTCTATGTTCCCTATTAAATTAGGGAATTGTCAAATAACAAAATTCGGTAAACGTTTTTTAGGACCCATTCTAAATGTTGGTGTCCCTCTTATGGCCAAATATTCAAATTTTAAAGGTTATTAACCTATTTTATCTTTTTTGATATGGTTTTATTATTGAATAAGAACAGGATTTATTACTTTTCATAACATAGGTGTATTCGTATACCAATCTTAAATTTTGGCAGGGGTACATTTCTTATTGTTCAACAAATAATTGGTAATTGTTCTTAGAATTGGGTGGTATCTTATTCTTGGATAAATCATTGTCGAATATGAGTATGGTAACGTGATCTGTTATTGACCTATGATGGAATTAGCAGTCCACAACATTTGTACATTTAAACTTTGTAGGATAATTTGAGAATTGTCAAAAATGAAATTACCTCATTGGTTTTGATTATTCCAGCCTATGGGCTAAATATAAACGTAAGCAACACGATGTACCATGTGATTGACCTTGATGAGGTAGTGTACAGGGATTCATTTCCTTTCCAAAATTCGTGGAAGTTATCAAATAACACATTTCTAGACAACAGTTAGTTCTGCTAAGATAAACAATTGACCTAATTGAGACCTAACTACAACATGTAATTCCATGATTAATTCTAGGACTTAGGTATATCGAGAGAGTTACGTAGGACCATTCTTTTAATTTGGGAATTGTGACAAACACAATTTTAGTATGAGGCGTGAAAATTGAAACAATACTTTGAACTTTAGTCATAGCTCATAGTCTAAGATCATTGGTGGTGGTGGATTTTACCTTGAGTTTTCAGAAATCTGATAGCTAACCTTATTGAATCTTATGACTCATAGTCTAAAGACAACATGCTACAACACTTAAATTTAGTTACAATGTGATGTAATCTGACACTGGCAAAGTTATTGTTGATACAATTTGATTGGTTGATCACTATCTTTCATGCAATCTGATTGGTTGATCACTATCTTTCGTGCTATCTGATTGGCTGATGGTTTTCAAATTTTTGCTGCATTCAATTTTGTTCTGTTAACATTTACTGATTACCGTTTAAAAATCTTGGATTTAATATCTTCGTTAAGCATTTTGCCTCACTGATAAATATGATCAAAATCGTTTATTTGTTAATCGAATATTTAAAAACCGGATAAAATTTGACGGTTAAACGTGAAACATGAAATTATTTTATTTGAAATTTCTTGGTTAGAAAACATCTTCGTTTGAAACGTTATTTAATTTTTTTCAAATTTTTTGAAATATTTTTTGAATTTTTTAAAATTTTTTTTCAGAATTTTTAAAAAAATTTTCTTCCAAATTTTTCATTTAATTTTTTAAGTAAATTTTTCTTTTAAAATTTTTGATTGAAAATATTTTTTCAAATTTTTTTCGTTTCAAAACAACTTGAAAATTTTTTTGAAATTTTTCTTTGAAATCTTTTTGATATTTTTTTGGAAAACTTTTGTTTCAAAATTTTTGTTTGAAATTTTTTTTCAAAACTTTTGTTTGAAAATTTTTTTGTTAAAGTTTTTGTTTTAAATTTTTCAAAGTTTGTGCACTCATTAGTATAGAACCGTTTCGTAGCTGCTTTGAACAAACACATCTGGCAACATTGTTTATCATGATGCAATAGTGCACGTTAGAACATGGGGTTGTACTTGAAATGAAAAAACACAAATCATTGAAATGGATCATTTTAATATTACACTGCACTGATTAATAACACACATCCATACCAGATATAGGATCTGGATATTGTCGATACAATGTATTTTGAATCCGCACTAGTTAGTCTTTAGCGTATAATTTTAATGGAACGTCATCATCAGTTTTACAACATCGTTCAAGTTAGTATTTTTCATAACGTCATCATGGCTACTTGTCTGCAGTTTCTAAACTCACGTGATGTGATGAAATCATTTACCGATTTAGAACAGAATATACCTTTAGAATCCTAGCTAGCCAAATGATCCCTACAAAGTTGGGATTACGAATCCTAGAGAAGCTTGAAACGATAAGGATATTATTTTACCAGCAAGATATTTACCCATGGAAGCATCTGAACAAGCAGAACTATTACGTTTTTAAACACTGGATCAGTACCTTTATGCTATAAAAGACTCGTTGGACGGAGTCACAAATTTGAATTTAGTACACAGCCGGATTTGTGAATTTGGTTTCGTCAGCAATTGTAATAAAATCATGAATTCAAACGTCAGCATATTCGACGTCAGCAGTAGCTGTATGAAATCATCAATGTAAACTTTAGCAAATACCGTATCAGCCCATAAAATCATTCGAGCAAGTGCGTTTTAGCAGGAAAGATGTGTACTTCTAACGATAAAGAATTCCTCTTCGCAAGCTATTATCCAATAAATATATCTCAAACAAAACATGCCATGGTTGGTATATGTGCTGCAACGTTTGAACCTCTGATTCGATTGGGCAAAGCAGAACAATTTGCTGTACAACTGAACTTTGAAGAATGGCAAATATTATGTACACGTATCGACCAATTGAATGATTAATTTCATGATGAGCTAAATGTGACCATAGTCAAATCATTAGGCTGAAATCATGAAGTTGTGCTACGTACAGTCCTCGACAAGAAGATGGTGCTGTTACGTAAAAAGAGTATATTGCATGAAGCGGGCAACATGGTGTATCTAACGCAATCGGAATGGGGCAAATAAATCAATGTATTCTTGAACATGTTGTAAAACTGATGACGTTTCATTAAAATTATACGTTAAAGACAAACTAGTGTGAGAAGTTCAAAATACATTGTATCGACAATATCCATATCCTATATCTGGTATGTATTAATCAGTGCAGTGTAATAAAATGATCCATTTCAATGATTTGTGTTTTTTCATTTGAAATACAATCCCATGTTCTGATGTGTACTATTGCATCATGATAAACAAAATTGGGAGATGTGTTTGTTCTAAGAAGTTACGAAACGGTTTTTTTACTAATGTGTGCGCAAACTTAAAAAATTTTGAAACAAAAACTTTAAAAAAAAAATTTGAAACAAAAAATTTTCAAACAAAAATTTGAAACAAAAATTTTCAAAAACAGTTTCAAACGAAGAAGTTTTCAAACCAAGAAATTTCAAATAAAAAAATTTCACGTTTCACGTTTAACCGTCAAATTTTTTCCGGTTTTTAACTATTCAATTAACAAATAAACGATTTTGATCATATTTATCAGTGAGTGCAAAATGTTGAACGAAAATGTTCAAACCAAGATTTTTAAACAGTAATCAATAAATGTTAAATAAAACAAAATTGAATGTAGCAAAAATTTGAAAATCATCAGCCAATCAGATAGCACAAAAGATAGTGATCAACCAATCAGATTGCATGAAAGATAGTAATCAACCAATCAAATTGTATCAACAATAACTTTGCCAGTGTCAGATTACATCGCCTTGTGACTAAATTTCAGTGTTGTAGCATGTTGTCTTTAGACTATGAGTCATAAGATTCAATAAGGTTAGCTATCAGATTTCTGAAAACTCAAGGTAAAATCCACCACCACCAATGATCTTAGACTATGAGCTATGACTAAAGTTCAAAGTATTGTTTCAATTTTCATGCCTCATGCCAAAATTTTGTTTATCACAACTCCCAAATTTAAAGAATGGTCCTACGTAACTCTCTCGATATACCTAAGTCCTAGAATTAATCATGGAATTACATGTTGTAGTTAGGTCTCAATTAGGTCAATTGTTTATCTTAGCAGAACTAACTGTTGTCTAGAAATGTGTTATTTGATAACTTCCACGAATTTTGGAAAGGAAATGAATCCCTGTACACTACCTCATCAAGGTCAATCACATGGTACATCGTGTTGCTTACGTTTATATTTAGCCCATAGGCTGGAATAATCAAAACCAATGAGGTAATTTCATTTTTGACAATTCTCAAATTATCCTACAAAGTTTAAATGTACAAATGTTGTGGACTGCTAATTCCATCATAGGTCAATAACAGATCACGTTACCATACTCATATTCGACAATGATTTACCCAAAAATAAGATACCACCCAATTCTAAGAACAATTACCAATTATTTGTTGAACAATAAGAAATGTACCCCTGCCAAAATTTAAGATTGGTACACGAATACACCTGTGTCTTATGAAAAAATAATAAATCATGTTCTCATTCAATAATAAAACCATATCAAAAAAGATAAAATAGGTTAATAACCTTTAAAATTTGAATATTTGGCCATAAGAGGGACACCAACATTTAGAATGGGTCCTAGAAAACGTTTACCAAATTTTGTTATTTGACAATTCCCTAATTTAAAAGGGAACATAAACATTTAAAGGTAATAAACCTCTGTACGTACCCATATAACGTGCTAAACCCTTATCAAAGGGTCTCAATAACCTCCGAAATTTGATTTTTGGTAGTTCTTTACCAATGAAAGGGAACGAGGTGGAGCATCCAAATTTATCCAGATACATGTTGAGGTCTTGTACTATGATACCAAATTCTTATATTAAACAATTTCTAAAACTGAGTGGATGTGCCAAGATACACCTTCAACAAAATTTTTAAAGAGGTGCATCAATGTACCCATGTCTGATGATAGGAAATTAACCCGCTATACATGACTATATAACTATGTAAGGTAATAGGACCTTATCAAAGAGGATAAATTGGGCCAAAAACCAAACACGTAGTACAACATATTGCTTGTGTTTATATTTTGGCAATTTTCTACCCATGGAAGGGAACGAGGTGAACCACCCAAATTTATCATGATACATGTTGAGGCCCTGTACTATGATACCAAATGCTTAAATTGGAAAATTTCCAAAATTTAAGGGGTGGGTCAATGTACAACTTCTAAAAATTTAAAGGGTGCACTAATGTACGTATGTCTTGTAAGAGAAAATTGACCCCTATACATGACCATATAACCACATAAGGTAATAGGAGCTCATCAAAGGGGATGAAATGGGCCAAAAATCAAACACGTGGTACAACGTATTTGTTATTGTATTGTACAACGTATTTGTATTTATATTTTGACATTCTTTTACCTGTGAAAGGGAACGAGGTGAACCACCCAAATTTATCATGATACATGTTGAGATCCTGTACTATGATACCGAATGTTAAATTGGAAAATTTCCAAAGTTTATGGGGTGGGCCAAGGTACCCTCCCAAAAATTTAAAGGGTTGCATCAATGTACCTATGTTTTATGATAGGGAATGGACCCTTATACATGACCATATAACCATATAAGGTAATAGGACCTCATCAAATGGTATGAATTGGGCCAAATCAAAACACATGGTACAACGTATTGCTTACGCTTATATTTTGGCAATTTTGTACCCCTAAAAGGGAACGAGGTGGATCACCAAAATTTATAGTGATCTTATATTAGGGTCCTCTATACTATAATACCAAATGTTTAGAATGAGCAATTTCCAAAATTAAATGGGTGGGCCAAGGTACCCCTCCTAAAATTTTTAAAGGTGTGCACCAATGTACCTATGTCTTGTAATGGGGAATGGACCCTTATACATGATCATATAACAATATAAGTTAATAGGACCTCATCCAAGGGGATAAATTGGTCCTAAATCCAAACACGTGGTACAATGTATTGCTTACGTTTATATTTTGGCAATTTTTTACTCATAAAAGGGAATGAGGTGGACCACCCAAATTTATCATAATACATATTAGGGTCCAGTACTATGATACCAAATGGTTAAGTTGGGCAATTTGCAAAATTTAGGGGGTGGGCTAAGGTACCCTTCCCGAATTTTTAAGAGGGTGCATCAATATACCCATGTCTTATGAAAGGGAATGCTGCCCTGTATACGTCCATGTAACCATATAGGGTAATTAAACCTTATCAAAGGGGATAAACTAGGTCACAAACCCCCGAAATTTGACTTATTGGCAATTTTTTACCCATGAAAGGGAACGAGGTGGAACCCCAATACTAATAGAGGTACATACTATGTTGCTAGGCTATCATACGAAATTTTTAAATTTGGCAATTTCCAAAATTTAAGGGGGGTGGCTCTAAGTACCCCTGCCAAAATTTAGGGGTGGGCCAAGGCACCTCTGCCAAAATTTAGAGGGGGTTTTCCTAGGTACCCTTAGATCATTAACCCCGGCCTAGGGCATTGACCTTTGACCTATGACGTCACAAAAATTTTTGCAAACTCGGCGCAATATACGGGGGCCCCTACTACTATCTGGATGCGACTAAATATCGTCGAAAATATTCTAATAACTGTAATCTAATATTAATTCTAATATCAATACCGTAGTTGGATCAAGACTTCACTAAGCAACTAATATGTGCGCTATCCAAAAATCCTTGTTTCAGAATCCTAAGGTACTCACGCAACAATTTTTATAAAGGGAGTTTGGCTACGGGCATATAATTTGAAGTACTAACCAACCACTTCTATAAATATTGTTGCAGACGTACCGCAGGATTCTGAAACTTGGATATTTGGGTAGGGCACATACTAGTTTCTAAGTGAAGTCTTGACCCGACTACTATAGGCCCCATAGTTTTGGAGTTACGGACCTTTAAAATCCATTTTTTCGTATATACGGCAATCTATAACTCCGAAAGGAAGCATTTATGCACCCAGGTTGGTCTAAACTTTTTGTATTATCTTGATGTCAGGAATCACCCCCAAACGTTGTCGGTGTTGTTTTGAAAAACCCTGTATATGATTATGCATATATCCATAACTAATATGTAGAGAAAGTGAACTATAGTGTTACATATCAATCATTCTGTATTGTTGGTCTTTTCTGTATTGTTGGTATTATAGAAGGTTGACAATTATAGAAATAAAACCAATCATAAGGGAAAGAACGTAATGAATGGACAGAAATTGAATTTGACAAGATAACTCGTTATCTTCAGTTTATTATTTTATTCTTTACTATACTCATGAAATGATATCCTTCCCATGATTTAAATTGGAACTATCGTTGGCAAAAATGTAACTGTTCTTTCTATTTCCTTTGAAATTGTTGGGAACGCTTAAGTTTAATGTATGTATGTGCGTGTAATTCTCTACTGATCAAATTAACATTTTTTGTTGATGACTGTTGATGTTTAGTGTCCCGTTTTTAGCACCTAGGCTATACGAGACGTGAATCTAAAAAGTTTAAGGCAGATCGAAACCACCGTAATGCGTTAAAATTTTAGGGGATTTAATATAAATAAAGAGTTAAAATATGAAGTTGAAATGTATTCTTGGGAAACTTAATCGATTGGATAAAAACACTTCTCACTAATTATTATCGTGTCTGCTCTGTAGTGATCAACGTTAAAACCAGAAACAGTTTATGTCTTCTACTTCTGGTGAATGGATGACTTCTAGTCAAAAACTCCATTTAAAACTTTTGACCCTGTTCAGTCTGGCTATAATCAGTGATCCTAACAAGTAATACTTGAGATATTCTGTCTCCCGGACAGACTTAGGGAGAGACTCAGTAAATATATACAGGAGTGCTTTCTTTTTTGGAATAAGTGAAATCTAAAATTGACCATTAATTAATTATCTGGAATTCCTTTATATCCATGTTGTGAAGTATCTCTAGAACAGCGTTTCCTAACCGGTGTGAAGCGAATGGACCGCAGGTGTGCCTCGAGGAAATCAAAACAAAATTATTAATTCTATAGCAACCAAATTGCAAGACATAGGGAAAAAATGTATATTTTTGTATTTCATATTACTATGAATTTGTATCATGAAAAAAAAATACTGTAATTGTAATATATTATTCTACATCTATTACTTTGTAGCAGACAGTATTTCGGCTCGTACACATTTCCACTGTTAGTTGCTATGTTACGCTTCAATTGAGAGTCATACTAACACCGAGAAATGGAAGCACTTGTACGGTACGCGTCAAGTGAACCTGTTCGTAGAACACCCATTCGCACGTGAACGACAGAACAACACTTTGTTTAACAGGTGTGTTTTGACTTCGATGCATCGCAAGCTGTGTGATTGCAATAATATGCACCTGTTTTGGTTAAAACAGCAAAGTTAAAAGTACAAGACATTTGTTTGTTCGTTCGTTATTTAGTGATCTTCGTTCTTAGTGGAAGGTTGATACAGTTTTCGAAAAAGAAAGCTTATTTTTAAAAATCTGAGTCCTGTATTTCATTGCAATTGTTTTCTATTTTAAAATTAGAATAAAAAATAAGCATAATGAATTAGCATAGGGGAAAACCAGTGATCGAGTTTTCATCTCTGTGAGAAGGAGATCAGTAATCACAGAAAAAAATTACCATGGTATTTTATACTTGCAAATAATAATTATAATATCTATGAGTGTGCCGCGAGAATTCAAGTTACACCCGTGGTGTGCCGCAAGTTGAAAAAGGTTGGGAAACGCTGCTCTAGAAGGTAGATCAACTATTAAAGTTGGTATAATAACTAGTGAAACTTTTTCATTATATTTTACACCGTTTTATACCAATACCAGCAGAAGTGCCTGGTATTGGACGGAAAAAATAATATGTATTTATGCACAGTATTTGCAAATAAAGACCTGAGTAGAATAAATAACGAAGAGCTGTTGCTCCAGTCAATAATAAAGAACTTAGTATAATAAATAAAGCATTGCTTCAATCGGTTCCCAGACCAGCTGGCATGTACGTTTCTTGAAAAAACTTAGGCTTGAATGTCATCTTGAACTCTCACCAATAAGCTTCGCGACTTCGAAAACTATTAATTCGATACTAATCTCAGTCACTTTCGAAGTTCTATTTTAATTTTTGTTTTAAACCTATAGTGTTTTCTCTAGATTGTAAGTTATATGTGTAGGTCAATTTATTTCTCAGAATGAGTTTGCATATCGAGTTTCATCTTCCTAATATGAGGAGCTCGTGAGATACAGTATTTTTTGAGCATAAATGCTTTTTAACACCACTTCCCCTTGAAACTTTCCTTCTCAAACTTTAAGATGTGCATTTTAATATATCAAAATAGCCTATGGTGTTTTCTAGACTTCGATTTCTTAGATATACTTACTTAGAAATGTGATTTAGATACACTTACTTAGAAATGTGATCTTAGATACACTTACTTAGAAATGTGATCTTAGATACACTTATTTAGAAATGTGATCTTAGATACACTTATTTAGAAATGTGATCTTAGATACACTTACTTAGAAATGTGATCTTAGATACACTTACTTAGAAGTGTGATCTTAGATACACTTACTTAAAAGCATGCCAAGCTATGGGTGTTGATTTGTTTAACAATCAAATATACAACTATTCGTTTTTATATATAACATTATTGCATTTAACCTACCTGTTAAAGCATCGTCCTCACATACCTTATCAGCTTCATTACATCTTTTACTTGTCATATCTGAAGATAATAATGAAACAAATAAGTAATTTATATCCAAATAATTAAACATGATATTGCTTTCTTTTTAAACTTCTGATCAAAACAATTGTCAAAACACTTTTAGAAACATTGGTTTCATAAAATGCAGTAAATTGTTTTTTAATTGCATTTTGTGAGTATAATGAAGAAATAAAAATAATAATGCATTACGCGCTCTTTCTATAGAGTTTTTTTTTTTTTTATGATTGTAAGGTTTGATGGTTGGTAATAGATACCTTCTCAAGCATTAAATTATGTGCAATGGTTTTGGCCTTCATCCCATTTCTTCATTTTACTCCACATTTATAAGAATTTGTTTTTTTTTTAAGAAAAAATACTTGTACTCATTATATGCTGTCTATCTTTTATTTAACATCTTGTAATCTATTTTTTTTTCAAAGTGCAGTTTCATTCCCATCAATAGATGGGCGGACTATAGATGGTAACGCCTTCTCTTGGGCCAGTGATATCAAGGTAAGTGCAGTAAAGAGTTACTAGCAAACCAACGCAAACGTTCTGCGCAAGCGCAGGATACTATTGTTGTCTGAATGATTGAATACGATACAAAATTAAAAACATTTATGGCTAGTAAATAGTTCTAATAACCAATATTCTGGTGCATGTAGCCCCTGAAGTCACAGACAGCCACTTTTTTTTTTTTTTTTTTTTTACATATATGTCCCTCTTCCCCTCCTCTACATTGTGCTGTCAAAGTAAACTGATGAAAACATCCCAGGTTCGAATCTTATCTATATTGAAAGTTGGTTCGAGATCGATCCGGTGGTTGAGGGTTATTGTTTTTTTTTATTTTCATAAATTTACTCTCCTAAATTGTACAGCGATAGACTTCTTGTGTTGGATTTTTCTTTCTTTTTGGTCCTCCCCTATCCCTGCCTTTGTCTTGGTTCAGGACTTAATGGTAGACGCAACTTCCCCTAACTCATGTAATTTCTCCCTTTGTTTCTTTTCTATCTCATCTCCCTTTTTCGTTGTTATAACCAAGTAAGGTGAGGATGAGCCTATTAGTAGCCTTAGACCTGAAAACTTAACTCAGGCTTTGGTTTCTTTATTTTTTTCTATCATACACTAAGAAGTAAACGCAGAGAAAACTAAGTACATGGAAGTTCGTAGGGATAGTAACACGGCAAATTACGGATCCGCTAAAATATCAAATAACACTTTTGTTAAAGTGGATACTCTCAAATATCTAGGATCAATATTAACGGACGAAAACCATATTCAGGAAGAAATTAAATGTCGACTAAAAGCAGGGAATTCGTGTTATTATTCAGTTCAAAATCTCTTGTCGTCGCGAATTCTGTCGAGAAATTTGAAGCTAAAAATAAATAAATCGATATCGATGCCTGTTGTTCTGTATGGTTTCGAAACATGGTCGCTTTCTTTGAGGAAAGAACGTATAATGAAAGTATTTAAGAACAAGATCCTAAGACGAATATTCGGACTCATGAGGAACAAGAATGGGAAATGGCGGAAACTTCATAACGAGGAACTAGGTAATTTATACGGTTTACCAAACATTTTTAGGGCCATCAAGTCTACAAGACTCAGGTAGGCAGATCATGTAGCCAGGATGGAAGAAAGCAGAAGCCCTTTCAAAGTCTTAACTGGAAGACTAACCGGAATACGACCATTAGGAAAACATTGGAGCAGATAGGAGGACAATATTAAGATGGATCTCGCAGAAATAGGAATGCAAAGCAAAAACTGGATCCAGTTGGCTAGGGATAGAAGTCAGTGGAGAACTTTTGTAAACGCGGCATTGAACCTACAGATTCCATAGGCCATAGAGTTAGTTTAGTATACTTATTATTAGAGCAGCCCACATTATGCTTTATTTTTTGTTTAATTATGCTTTACTGTTTTCCAAATTTTGTTTTATTATAACATTCCTTGGAACAAAGCTCAAGTGCCAAAATACCGTGCTTTTCTGTAGAAGTACTGCGGGCGTCGAATTCCTGACGAGTCCACTCTTCGAAAGTGTTATCTCGAAGTTTGTTATAGGGAAGCTATAGATACCATTATAGCAGAAATATGTAGTTCATATATTTTGATTTCTATGGACGAAACAACAGACGTTTTGGGACGTTATGTAGCAAAAGTTGTAAAGTTAAGTGAAGATGCCCCATCTAAATCCTATCTTATTGCAAGTAAATTGCTGGAACGCACGAATCATTCCACGATTGTTCACTTTGTAAACGATGGTCTTAAAGTGTTGTGGCCGGAAGGGGTTCAGGAAGAAAAAGTCCTTGTTCTCTATACAGACAGTGCAGCGTACATGTTAAAAGCGGCCAGTGCACTTACAGTTTTTTACCCTCACTTAATTCATTTCACCTGTATGGCTCATGCTCTTCAGCGTGTTGCTGAAGAAGTGAGAGACAACTTTTGCGAAGTAAATCAACTAGTTTCTTCCACGAAAAAAATGTTTGTTAAGGCATCACAACGTGTTCAAGTTTACAGAGATCAACTGCCAGACGTGCCACTTCCCCCGGAGCCTGTGATAACACGATGGATCACTTGGATACAAGCAGTACATTTCTACAATGAACATTTTCAAAAAATTAAGGCTGTTCTTCATTCATTTCCATCGGAGTCTGCTGTGTCAGTTGGCATTGCTCAGAAACTGTTTAATGACTCAAAAGTAGTGTGTGATATCGCATACGTAGACAGCAATTTTGGTTGGCTACCTACAAGCATTAAAAAGGTAGAGACTGTTGGGCAGCCTCTTCCGTAATCCATGGAAATCATAGAGGATGCAAAGAGATTGCTGCAAGGTGTGTGTGGAGATGTAGGAGAAAAAGTTCAAAAGAAACTAAATGCAGTGTTGGAAAGAAACCCGGGTTACTATAGCCTATTGGCAGTGTGTGAGATTCTCAGTGGTGAAACAAGAAACTCCCCTGAATATATTTCCCCCAACTACATCTCCCTGTTGAAATACGCTCCTGTTACCTCATGTGATGTGGAGAGATCATTCTCTGCATACAAGAATATTTTATTCGATCGCCGACAAAATTTTACTTCTGATTATTTGGAAATGTACCTTGTAACCCATTGTGTAACAACACACAGTTTAACTGTAGGCACATCTTTCGTAAGTACTTTATTTCAAATTAAAAATGTTCATTAGTGGGAATATTCTTCAATCTTAGTTCAGCTGGTATTATTTAAAAGATATAGAACTGCTTTTCCCTGCATGAAATAAATATATATAAAGCAATATATTTCGTCTTAAGTTACTTTTAGTATTTAAATTTGTATATTGCGTATAATTCATTTCAAGATTTGGCCGTGGTGACGGATGCGTATTTAGTGTAAAAGGTTCTGGATTTGAAACGGGATCACACTACACCACATGAGATTTCTGACATACAAATGGCATATGCGTTGCTTTTGTCGGGGCTTTCCTGTTTCTCTCTAGCCGATTCACATCTTCCTTCATTCGTGTCTGATTTTTATTATCCTGCAATCAGGCACGTCAGTGACGTATGGGTGTCTCAGCTGTTCAAGCATTTCACTTCATTGGGGGACTTGCATTAAGCATGATAAAGTGTAGTAGATTTTCCTTTTTATTTTCATAATTCGTTTAAATATTGTATACTCATACGCGTATTAATATTATGTAACATATTTCTTACATTTTTAAACGACTTTTGTTACATATTTATGTACGTATTGGGGTTGATATTACATAAAAATCCGGACTCTAATTATTCCAGAAGAGTGCGATGATCAAACAATCTGGAATGAAAGTCACATGAATAAATAGAATGAATAAATAGATATATTTAAACCTGAAAATATAACGGAGGTATACAATAATTTGCATTTCTCGAAGTGAACCTGGTTTCGTACAAGCATGAAACGTTCCAGCTTTAAAACTTCAAATACCTTAGATTCTGATAATGATACTTTTCAAAAATTGAAAATTTTGACCTCAAATATCCCCCCCCCCATTAAATCCGATCTTGTTTCCTAATCTTGTTCCTGTAAAATTATGTTTGGACATTTAAAAATTATGTGGTCTGAAGTTTGTGGATCCCCACAATCACAAACATTGGTGTCCGGCATGTCATCAAATTTTCCCTGTTGCGAGGGTTGGATGGGAGCCTTGAACCTGGCATCTTTGGTTAACCTTTTTCTGAATATACCCAAAGTTGGACTTAGAGAAGTTTTCCTTAAACCAGCCAAAATCAATGCGCTCAACTTAATCTAGAATAAAGTGTACATACTTGTAAATGGAGGGACAAAACAGCAAAGAAATAAAGCTTACATCACCAATGAAAAAGTAAGTAAATTGGTAAATAAGGTACACAGAATATACGAAACAAAACACGTCTTTTCTTATCCGATAGTTATCCAAATAATTGTATTTCCCTCTACAATAACAAGGTACGTCGAGTTACTTCGATCCTGGTAGAACATAGAAATAGAACTTGTACCTTGCTTTTCCGCTGCCTGTAAAGCGTATTCGAAACGCCAGTTGTGGAAAAACTGTACTTTACAGTAGTGAGCCGCCGTTTTCCGATGCGGGTAACAAAAAGTGCCACTGCCTGTAGCCAGTGAAGCAAGTGCTGGTAGGTGACTCGAGATATTTGTTGCTCAGGAGTCGGCTGAAGCGGAAGCGGATATATATTTGGCAATTTTGTACTGAAATGGAGACAATCAAAACAGCCGAAGAACGACAGAAGCGAAAAGGACTTCAAGAGAAAGGAAAATCGTGCACTGTGGCAAAGAAATGTTTGAAGTTTGACCTTGAGGACACTAAATTTGTGGAAAAATGCACTTGTGTTCAGTTTTACTACTTTTTGACAATGTTAGAATCACTTTTAGATCCCGAAAAGAGATATACGTTGTTGTTAAGGGTAATAAAACATTTTTAACAAAAAATCAGCGACGTGGCCCCAATTTTTTTTTACGATTTCTTGAAATTTTCAACACGCAAAAACAAAGAAAATGCAGCGGTAGCTCAATCGTAGAGAGCTCATCTGTGTTGCATGGAATCCTCGACTTGATCCCAGCCGCGACAAGTAAGCTTTGTGGTGAACAAACGCCGTGTGCGTGAATTTTCTCAGGCTTCTCCGCTTTCCGTCCCACTTTATTCATTCCACCATTTCATTCATTTCTCATCATCACCGTCTCCTTTAGTCTAGCCGGCATATCCGTGGGACGTAAAACAAAGATTTTTCCCCTTATAGTATTATTCCTTTGTTTATAGTATTAGTAGTTATCTGCCAAACACAAGCTTTCATTAAATGTATTCTAGGTAAGAGAAAGAATTTGAATTCCTTCTTGACTCTCCATCGTATGTAAGTCCCAAATAGTTCATGCAGTAGGAGTTCTTCCAATCGTATATCAGAGGAAACTCAACATGATTTTTAATTCTCAAAACATTGCGAAATTACAGTGTTCTGGTTTAGTGATTTCTTAAGAACTTATCTATTATTACTTAGGTATTACGATTTTACTTGCCTGGCAAACGAAGAGGAACACATTCACACATTAGGCGAACAATCTCATAGAATGCTTCTATCTTGCAATTATATTCCGTATACGTCCTGAAGTAGGTCAGATTTATTTCGTTTTGAAAGTAACAACCTCTTTTCCCTACTGAGTATTTAGCGACTTCTTTACTAGTTTGTACAATGTGAGGTGTGACGCTGACGAAAATTCCTTCTTTGAAATCATTAAGAAGCAAATATCTCGCATCAGACAGAGGCAATTCAACGGGACTATGCACATACATCTGAAAATGAAAAACTATGGATAATAAATTCATTACACTTGATGAAAAGACAAGAGTAATGGTAACTACGCTACTGTGGATAAAAAAAAAAGCTGTTGCAACAGAACTTAACACATGCTATACGTATTAGAAGTTCTCAGGAAGATGCTATTCGGTGGTACAGTAAGGGACACTTCTGGATGATATAGCCGTATGGAGATTTACGGCTAAACAGCTCATCAGTTGAGTCCGAAGCATTTGTTGGGATGTATGCAACCAAATTAACTGTAAAGAAAGGCGGGTGGCATAATCGGCAGGCACTGAAAATTCCCGTACACTCCGCGAAATTCCCACTACAAGAAAATTCTACAGCATCATTTCTCCAAAACGAAATGAATCTTAGACGAGTAGTTCTTATGGCAAACATATTACTTGATATTTGTCCTATTTGTGAAGACAAAGTGAAACAAAAAATTAAAGTAAAATCATGTTGTTGTTGGAGTGAACACTTTTTCAGTCGTTTGATCTGAAATGATTTTGCAGAGCTTGAATAAATATTCTACCGCTTTAGGAGGTTTAGGAAGAGCGAATTCCCCCTCCTTCAGTGTGAAATCATATACATTTAATCAAATGCTTAGTGAAAGTGAACCCATTGGTAAAGCACTTTTATGATTTGAAGTTTTGCTTCCAAGCCATCTTACGTCATAACTGATGACGTTGAAGAACGAGAGATGCAAATGTGATGTAAGAGAGATACGGTCACATGCGCAAATTTAGAATTTGAGACAAAATGATGGGATAGCGTCCGGTTAATTGATTAACGATAGGACGCCAGACAGCATCCATTTGTTTGCTTGCATCACTATGAAAAGTTATACCGAGTACTGTTAAAGCATCAACCATTGGAATGTGAGTATGTGAATCAGGTAAGTAGGGTAGATAGAATTCGTGAAATGACAGGAGTTTGGTCTTGTGTTTATTGTATGCCAAGCCGGAGCACTGGGTGAACTCGTTAGTTATGCGGATGGCGGTTAGCATATCTTCGGGCTTAGTTCCAATTAATTTTAATGTATCCGCAAATCCGGAGACATGTAAAGAGGAAATCTGAGCCAGGGCTCGGAGATATATATCTAGAACTACCACAATTAGGCTCGTGGAGATACTACCGCCTTGCCTTAATCCACGTTAGAGAGCAAAAGGTTCGGAAAGATGACCATTGATCTCAACTCAACATTGGCCCGATTGGTAGAGTTGTCTTATGACTTGTTGAAATGCAGCAGGAAATTCCCAGGCATTTTAAGTGTGAAAAAGAAACCCATGATAAACGCAATCATATACGGAAGAAGAATATATGACAAGGACCCCCGCTTTAATGCGTCGAGTTTGCACGTAGGCTATAAAATCCCGTAACGAACGTAATACATAATAGATGTTATATCCGGGGTGGGTGGCTGCCTGGTTTGGACTAATATACTTTGTAATATGGGTTTTAAACGAGCCGTCAGAATTTTTTTGAACAGTTTCAAATCGGTAGGCAGTAAAGTGACGGATGACGGGTCTGAACTCCTGTACAGTCTGGCAATTGGGGTAGTTCGGGATGAACATTGTGATTCCGGCGTTATAGCATATAGGGCCTCCCGTTAAATATGCATTAAACAACTTGACTAGGGTATCTGAAAGAAAGGCCCAGTATTGTTTATAGAACGCATACGACAGACCCTCATATTATGGAACGCTCTTTCCTTTTGTTGCCTGGAGGGTCATCCATATCTCTCACTCATCGAAGGAGCCACATAGAACGATAGGCTGTCACATGTCAGACACAGAACATTTGTTACTTACAAAACGTTTATTTGTAAGGGGGAAAGCTAAAAAAATTCCCCGTCTCTAGTTTTTCTTTCCCTGTCACTAACTTAATTATTGCTGTCCCAGCCTGGGAAGAATATTTTACACCCCTCTAGACACTTTCCTAACAATTTTCATACATTTTATATAGCAGCACAAAACATTTATCCATGGCTGTTCTGCACAATTATACTTACAAAAAACGATTACTTCCAATTGTATTAATTCCAGTACCAAGTACTGGAACACTGGATACTACAGAAATACTGGATATGAAATTCTATATCTCGCCAATAATATTGCCGAAAATATCCAAATTCAATTTTTCTATTTGGAACAGTGGGGAGCATGCATGCAGGTTGCGCCCATGAGGAGGGGACAGAAATTTACATTTAAAATGTCAAAATCGCACATTTAATTATACCATAATTTTACGTTTAAGAACGCCAAGTGCGAAGGAGAACGAATGCATTATCTTTCGTTTGAAATAATAAACTTATGGCTGAATTTGGAAGTAAACAGAAACTCACGATGTTTAGGAAGAATGCATGCTACCAAGCAGTGGGGTATCCAGGAGGTCTGGAACCTTCGATATTTGCATAAGTTGTTAAAATAAGGCCTAAGGGTAGAAACATAGATACTGAAGAGACCTCGAGATCGAGGTAGAGGGTTAAGTCGCGGTCGCACCCTCGATGCTGGCACAAACACATGGATTCAAATGAGTATGCTCATGCCGAAGATGTACGCTACATCGTGACCTAGAGGTCGGCCGTGAGGGTGAATTAGTGGTCGCGATGATAAACACGAGAGTATGTTTTTACATCGATGTTCAGCGGAAGCATCGCTGTGAGTCATGTTCTCTTTTGTTGTCCCCGGGGTTCTGTATGTCTATACTTGAGAGGTTTTGCTGCACTGTTAAATTTGATAATGAAAGACATATTAATAGAACTAGCGAGCAATGTTCCAGCAATATTGGATAAGAAACACAAAGAACATAATAATAGATATATTTTAAATAGAGAATGAAAGAAAATAGCAACTGAAATGTGCATGTCAGGTACGTTATTCATATTTATTTGAGAATTATACTGTAGCTTATTATTATACAAGCCAGTGGCGGTTACAGGAAGGGCTGAACTCCGTAAATTGTGGAATTTCTAAAGAAAAAAGATGCTACTGTTAATTATATCTATGTTTAAAGACTCCACTCCTCTCCCCCAATTCGGAGATTAATAAAAAAAAAGGGTTTCTTCTAAATTCCTTACTGATATAAGGTCAAGAAATACCCGTAAATACAGGCACATATCCATAGGGAGAAAATGTCGGGTAATGGAATTGCAGTGACTAAACTTAATTTGCTAAAGTTAATACCGTCTCCAAACCGAAACCTGAAGACATGCAAATCAGTGTGGAATTCATTAGAGGAGGGGAGAAATCTCGCTAAGAACTTAGGCCCTCTCTCTCTGATCGGGAAAAGGAGAATGATAAATGTGGGAGAAATTTCGCCCAAGTATCTAGAGAGATGGTCACTCCTGGTCCAGGAGGGGAGCTACAATTTTTAAGTTCCCATTAGCTAGCCAAGAGTCTAAGTTCTTTCTCCTCCAGAATATCAGTAAACAAAACGTTGGTTACTACTGCGTTAGTTAAGTTTTATTTGGAAGAACTGTGGGCAAAAAACTATTACCAAATAATCAGACATAAAACATAGCTATTATTCAAAAATGTCCCAAACATGTGATATTTATGAAACATAAGAGGTATATAGATAAATAGACAGACAGATAGATAGATAGATAGATAGATAGAGAGAGAGAGAGAGAGAGAGAGAGAGAGAGAAAGTGAGTGAATTAGACCTGAACCTAATAGTGCCCCTTGGTATTAACACAAATTAACACTTTAAGTTGAGTTTCATTGATGTGTGGTGTGGGTAGCGTACTGAACTTCTAAATATAGGGTCAAGGGTTCGGGTCACCGCAAAGCACATTGTTTTTTAGCAACTTCTATTCTGAGCATTCCACAAGTTCTGGTAAGACTTATATGTAGTCTCAGACAGTTTGAGCCGAATTTATCTTCAAATATGACACTTCTTATTATATGTTTTTCTTTTACTTGCAATATTCCAAATTTGATTTAAAATCTTACAACGTTAATTTCACTTACTGTCCTACGTCAGATTATGATGAAATATTGAACAGTGACGGCAGACGGGTGATACTATAATATTTGATTCTTACTCTGATAGGTTTAAATATAGTGCGGAAACGTAACTAAGAAAAAAGTTTGTTAGCTCGTATCTTACACTACAGACCCCTGGAGGAATTTCATACAAATTTAGGATACCAAGGAAAAATTTACTGAAGTGGTAAGACACTAAAAGCAACTCTGGGAGCAGGGTATAACCAGGGGAAGGGTTCGGGGTGTGTGGATCTCAAACTTTGTAAATATTAAAAATATTTAATTTTGTAAAATTTATAAGAATTGAGGTAAGGTTTTGTTCCACTTTCTGTCTTGAGCAGAGCCGTAGCTAGAGATTTCGGCGCCCGGGGCGAAGCAGAATTCGGCGCCCCTACACTCAACTTACAAATATATATATATATATATATATAAGCAAAACAGCTTTTGTTGTTATGCTATGTTGAATTTTTATTAATCTTCTTGGAAAGACCATTGCAAGAACCAAACGCGATCATTATGTACCTTTTTCAAATAAAAGGTGTTTTCAAAAGTGTTATTTTGGACTTTTTTGTTAATCTTGTTAAAACTACCTTTGGTTGTATACAAATTCACTAGGAGAACAGTTATCGAAAGTTACTACTATTTACAACGCTTCGTACTAACGATAAGAAATGAAATTTCAATACATTTAGACTATGTTCTTTTAATTGTTCGAAATGAGTGACAGTATTAATTGCCAGTAATAATTGTAAACTATTTAATTTTATTCTGTATGTGACATCAATAGCATTTTAATTTCGATCTTTTTACGGTAAAAAAAATTTTGTGAAATGTAATGGAAATTCAGAAGGAGCCTTCTTTGTGAATTTCTAAATATTGATCGATATAGGTGAAGAATATGTTCAATGTTTGTACTTAAAATCCAAAATACAGGGTTTTCATAAAGTCTGGACGGATTTAATTTGCTTATAATTTTCATAAAAATGCTCATAATGAAATCAAATAAAGTCCAAACGGTAGCGGAAGGATTAAATTTTTAGTTGGCAACACTGTTAGATAAGCGGCAACTCTGAACACGTTGAGAGAGGGAGAGGGAGGGCAAGGGTCAGTTTCTTACCAAATTCCATCCATTGTTGTTTCAATGTTGACTGTTAAAAGTAAGTTGTAAGTTGTATTGGTGTGTGTGTCTTTAAAGAAATAAATAAATGAAAAACTCCTTGAGATGACTATTTTTTTACCGTATCAATGTGTGGACGTAAATGTGTATGAACGTAAATGTACCGGACGTAAATGTACTGTAATATGTGGACGTAAATGGCGCCCAGTTGGAGGTGTGGCGATGAATGAACTGAGCTGGTGCAGATTACAGGTAAAAATTTAATCCTTCCGCTACCGTTAGCACTTTATTTGATTCATATGAGAAAATTATAAGCAAATTAAATCCGTCCAGACTTTATGAAAACCCTGTATATATTTGACTACTACATATACCTGAAATTAAAGTAATTATTTAGTACTTAATTTCTTAATGAATGAAAGTTCCGAATTTAAGGTACTTATTATTAATTGACATATTAAAATACACTAACACGTACATATATAAAGAATGTGTGTATGTATGTAGATAGATAAAAACATCACACAACTAAACACGTATGCAGAAAATAATATGCTGGCCATACAAAAAGTTGATGAAAAAATGACCCCAATAAATTCCTCCAAATTGGAAGCATTTGATATGTCAATGGAATTTTAAAATAAATCATAGGTAGTGACTAGTGTCTGAAAAAGTCGAACTTCGTTGGGCTAAGTTCTGATCCCTGAAGCCCCTATTCTACAACTGCTTGAAGTTCGAAAATGTTATTGTTCCCCTTGTTTACCTTTATTTTTAATACTCTACGCAAATAGCATCTTGAATGTCCCTTCACTCTTCTCACTTTCATACCTTCATTCTCACCGTCGCATCAAAATTGGGTCCAAACGCGGCAATTCTGAGCGAAAACTCGAAAAATGAAGTAAAAGATTGACTCGATATGATTTGTTATAATGAAAGCTTAATAGTGTACACATAAGATAGTGTGCAGGAAAAGAAGTGATAGCAGTTTACAATGAACTCATGGGACGTGTATATGTGGTTATCCGCCGAAGCCGGAGACGCGCTGCTTAGCGACAGAAGATAGGAAATTGACTTTGAATGGGACTATTCCTACATTGCGTGTAGATATTCAGTGGCTGGTGAACATGGTGACACGACCGACATGTATGTATCGTTTTGCATATTTAGAATGTTGATGTGATGTGTAGTCAATAGTCATATTTGCAATGATGCTAATATCATTATCATATCCCTATGATAATCTCCTACTTAATATCATATTTGGAAAATGCTGTGATACTGAAAGCATATAAACTATGGTCAAACGATAGAATGGCGTTTTAGTAGAAAATATGGCATAATAAGTCTGTGATTTTTTAATATGTCGTAGCGGAAACATTGTTCTTACTGTATGCAAAGAGAAAACCTGCACATATTCGCACTTTTGGGAAGTATAGCACATGAAAATGTTTGAAGAAAACCGCATTCTGGATGCAATGCTGCTTTTGAATTTAGCTGGGATGACTGTGAGAGTAAGTGTTAGAGTAAGTGTGATTCCCATGCACGCAGTGACGAAGTTGAATATAGGTCGATTCTGAGAATTTTGCTCCCAGACCTCGTTGGGAGTTTCGCCTCCAGGACCCATCTTGTTTCCAACATCTAGTCATACTTCTCTGGCATTCACCAACAGAACTAAACTCTAGTCAAATATATTTGACTAGCAGCGTTCACCCCGCTTCGCTGCGGTCACCCCGGAACGCAATAAACGTTGTTACTTAGATAATTTTTACTTTTTCGCTTTCAAGTGATATGATAAAAACCATAGAAGATTGCAGTAAATGTTAACATTATATCGCCTGTCATTTATGTTAACCCGCCCCGCTTCGCTGCGGTCACCCCGGAACGCAATAAACTTTGTTACTTAGATAATTTTTACTTTTTCGCTTTCAAGTGATATGATAAAAACCATAGTAGATTGCAGTAAATGTTAACATTATATCGCCTGTCATTTATGTTAACCCGCCGAGTGACACGGTCATGCGGGTTGCATATAAATACGTTTATTTTTACCTATGATGAACTAACAAAGGATTTGTACGTTATGGACACTTGAATGGTCAATTATCTCAAGACACTGGTAATTAAAAATTAAAGTGATATGATAAAAACCATCTAGGGTCCAAATCCTAATAACCCCCCAAAAATGAAAGAAATTGGTTCAGCCGTATTAGCGTGATGAGGGAACAAAGGATTTGTGCGTTCTCTTTTATATATATAGATTAATGGTGGTGACATTGGAATCAACTGTAATGAGCCTCCGCTCGCTCCAGCTGAGAATGTTGCAATCAAGCCCTGAAATGAGCTCACGTAATGCACGATGCAATATATAAAACAACCTGGACAGGTTACTGATGCTTGTAAATCATAATATGTTTAATATATCTGATAATATATTCATATCGAGAACTTGTGATGAGATAATTTTTATGTATTGAAGCGTCCTTGCATCTTCATTGTCATAACGAATCCTCCACAACTTTGAAATAATTTTGAGAAGCAAGAACTTTTCTTCAAGTTTATTACTCTTCAGTTGTAAAATGAATAAGTACACTTTTTCCTTTTATGCGTAAGAATATAAGCCAATCATAAATTGCCAAATGAAAGCATATTGCCCACGCGTTTCTTTATGCCAATCACATAATCTGTTATATAATTTAGGCGCGAATATAAGGAATAGACCTATTTCATTTTATGATGTAAAATACTATGCTTTTGATGAAATAATGTCGAAATAACATTATTGTAGCCACTGCACACACCGAACTAATTGGTTTTCTTTCAATTTTCTGCTTCATATTGCGAATTCTTATTTTTGCCAAAATTCAGTGCTTTGGCCCCACTGCGCGTCATGATTAATCCGATTGGGTAGATAAAAAAACGTTTTGAACTAAGCAAACTCATCGCTGTTAAATGCCGAACACGACTTTGATTCTTTCTGATTTTAAAAATGCTCCTGCATCAGTAGCGTATTTAAGGGGCTTCCGGGCTTAACCCCCCTCCCGAAATCTTACTTATTATAGTAAAGTATATGAAATATCTTGCAAAATTTTCACATTTTCAGGCAAAGCCCCACCCGAAAGTTAGCAAAGCCCCCGAAACAAAATCGTAAATACGCCACTGTCCTGCATACACTATAAGTCATTATTCGGGACCTTGTATACCACATGTTATTAAGAAATCATCTATAATAAACCCTTTAAGTAATAAGTAAAAACTTATGATTTATTTAAACTTTTGGATTGCGAGCGAAGCGAGCAAGAAAATTTTTAAGAAATCTGCGTATTTCATTGATAACCGACAGCAATATTGAACTAATAGGGCGCCAATACTTTCTGGGGGCGACTCGTATTTTACTCATGTCCAACACCACTTTTTCTTTCTCCTCGCTCGTTCGGCGCCCCCTTGCTATCAGCGCCCGGGGCGGGCGCCCCGCTGGCCCCCCCTTAGCTACGGCTCTGGTCTTGAGAATAGTTCCGAGACAAATGGATTTCAAAAGTCCACAAATTTTGAGGAGGCACGTTTATAACAAATACCTCAATGTGGCAAATTGATACCCATTTGGCGCCAATGTCCTATATATAGGACAGTGACAAAATACGTCGGTTTGCAACACTGATTAATCAACCGAATGTTGTTCAGTTCTGCGCATGCTCAGACAAGTACATGCTTTCTTTGTTCGTCGTGTGTGGATGATTGGTACATTTTGCAGAGAAATCTGGTATCGTTAAGTATCTGGAATTTGGATTGTTGATGAACGTTTCTCTTGTCTTCGATACAGAAAATGCAAAAGGCCGAGAAATCGAAAGTAATCATTTGTTTTATATTCTTAAAATATAATTCTTTTTGATACATTAGTTGTTTAAACTCAGAAAATAAAATAATGCGATAAAAATATCTTGTTTCTTTAGTGTCCTATATATAGGACATCGGCCATTTAGCCTACTGGTTTCATGGAATTTCAATTTCCGGGTAATATAGAAACGAAACTCTATGTACACATAACTTTGAAATGGATTTGCCATTTATCTACGGAAAATTTGAAAACAGAATTAACAAACCGAACGCCAATTCAGATATTCGAACTTTTCATTGAAAAGATTATTGCACACACCGTCACTGAGACAAACCGATATGCTGCTCAACATAATACAGACTTTTCAGTATGTGAAAATGACATCAGGCAATTTTTAGGAATTTTGTTGTGTAGTGGTTACGTTTTTGTTCCAAGTCAGTCGATGTATTGGGAGATATCAGCTAACTTCAATTTTCCAGTAATTGTGCAAACTATGTCACGCAACAAATTCAGACAATTAAAAAAGTTCATTCACTTCAACAATAACGAAGTTATTGACAAATCTGACCGTTACTTCAAAGTCAGACACTTGTATAATCTAATAAATGGTGCTATTCAACAATTTCGGGTATTTGTCCATGAACTGTCTATAGATGAGAGAACGGTGCGATATTATGGTAGAAATAGTTCAATGTATATGAAAGATATATCGGTGAAATTTGGGTAAAAATTATGGATGTTAGTCACACACAATGGTTATCCACTGCATATAATTCCCTACCAACCTGGATCTCAAGGGGATACCAGATTATCCGATTATGTTGTGAAATCTTTGTTGTCCGTTGTGGAAAACCCAGAATGCCATTCGGTATATATGGACAACTTCTTTTCGTCATACAATCTTGCTTCCAATCTGAGACAAAGAAACATTTTCATGACTAGAACAGTAAGGGAAAATAGAACCGGAAAATGTCCTTTGATGTCGTCAAAAGATCTAACAAAAAAGGAAAGAGAATTGTGGACTCAAGGTTTGATCGTAAGTCTTTAAATCCATTGATTGTGTGGAAACAGTAACACGAAATAACAAAGGGCGTAAAGAAAACATCAAAGTGCCTTCATGTATTGCTTCATATAACAAATTCAAGAATGGCGTAGATTTATTTGACAAATTGATGGGCTTGTACCCAATCAATATCAAGGGTAAGAAGTGGAATTAGAACGTATTTACGAATGTTGTTGAAACTGCTTTATTTGCTGGATGAAAACTTTATCAGATCTTGGACTTAGGTAATTTGGATCTTCTAGAATTTCACACAAGTGTTACAATGGCATTGCTCTCACAGTCTGCATCGACGGGGCCACCGGGAATGTACAGAAAGTGTTCACAAGCATGGAAAACTAGCAAACATACCCTAATACGAAATGTGAAAGGAAGGCAAAAAGGATGTCCAAAAAAGCCGATAACATGTCAGGAATGCCAGGTTGGCTTGTGTGCTGTTCTGTGCTTTGATAATTACCACCGTTAGTGTAACAGTGCTGTGTAATGGTGCTAAGACACATTGTACGGGTATGTAATCTTGCAAACATTGTTTAATAAAACTTAGTAAAAATTAAATATAATTGTGTTTATTTTTTAGAATTGTCACCCCAAAAGGCCAATGTCCTATATATAGGACAAGCTGTATCGGGCGTACCCCGGTACATACAATCAAAACCTATTTTTCTTTTGTATATGTATCCTATGTAAGAGAAAATATGTAGTACTCAATCAAAAATATGCAGTAGAAAAATTATGGCACCAAATTATGGCAGTTAATATTATAATTAATAATAAGAATGTGTGAAGCAACAACACTTGAATAGCTTAGGCTTGCATACGAAATTAGCATAAAGAAAGGGGAAAAGTGGGACCATGGGTTTCCACAGCCGGGGTCAAAGTTGGATTTGCAAAACTGGATTTGCAAAATAACTTCGGTTCTTTCTAGATATGTGTCAAAACATGTTAGATTTACTTAGATACTATAGTATTGAACGTATTCAATGTAGATGGGCAATGTGCTTAAATAATAGTTGTTTTCATTAAGTATTGCGGGCCGCTATGGCACAATGATAGAGCAATCATCTCTTGTAAGTGGGGTCCTTAGTTCGGTCTCTCTCGTGCCAAGTGGTCTCTGCAGTAGACAAACACGGTGTGCTGGTTTTCTTGGGGTTCTCCCGTTTCTTCTAACACCTTTGATTAGATCATTTCATTATTTTCGTCATCACTGTCTCCCTTAGCCTACTCGGAATAATCGTGGGACGTAAACCTGCAAGATTTAATTTTAGATTAAGTATTATGTGATTCAAGGTCTGTGTATTCGCAACGCAGGCTACGTCACGTTTCTCAAAAATGCATTTTCAGTGACCGTACTTCCTAATTCATGTCTCCATTAAGTTTCACGAGAGAGAAATGTGCATCACAGTAAAACCAAGTGAAATTTCATCACTCAATTGCAAATTAATTAATTAAGTAATGAATTAATTAAATGAAATAAAATAATAGAAACTCGAACGTGAGACTGCTGCGTGGAAAGCAAGGAGTTTTCCAATACGCCATTACTACACTGCTACACATTTAATTTATATTCGTTATAATTTTGTAAAAATAGCGTACTACTTTCCCACAAACATAATCACATGACTTTTTGCCTATAAATTGCAATTCACGTGGAAATGTATAATACTTTTTTCTCATGAACATGAACAAAATCAGAAATGATTAGAAAATAAATAGAAAGACCCACACCCAGAATCGAGCGCACCACCCTCTGAACTTAAGACAGCCACTCTAACCACACGACTACGAAACAACTACTTCGTAGCGTGCTTATTCAATTATTTCCAGAAAGTATTTCCGACCACACAATTATCTATTACACTAACAATCAGCGAGGGATGATTTTGTTTATTGCGCACTTACATTCATAATATGTAATACAATCACCTTGTTAACTATTTTGTCATACTATACACGCGTTCTGTTAAATCACTGAATTCCGCTTCGCGAGGAAAATACGAAACAGTAGTAAAGAAACAGAATTATCATCAATCACAATATACAAATCACGGTAAAAAGGCTTCGTAAGTTCATAAAATAGTAACGAAGCTTCTCGCAACATAACACAACATGTATGTAGTGAAGTGGGTAAAGTACGTAACTCCAGTTCGGCGCAGTCGGTTTCGTATCCACTGTAGTGTAGCTTGAATTTTTTCCTCATCAAAAAGACAACACTCTTGAAAATAGCTGCAACGTAATGAATCCCGTCAGTTCTATGCAGGAAAATAACAATGCAGGATTCAGAAATATTCCATTCAACAACGATAGTGAAAATGACATAAAATTAGCAGAGACAAAAGAACTTTCACGTCATTTATTTGTACGTGTTTTCTTTGTGGAAAACTTACTGGACAGTTGGCTGTAAACAATATTACCCACATAATTTGAAATAATTTGATCAGTCCGTCATTGTAGTAAAGGGCCTAGCGGAATAAGCATAGGAAAACTGCCCACAAGCATATCTGCACCAAATTCACAGTATCGATTACATTTATGAGAAACTCAGTTTCCAAAATTTTCAGCCCCCCAAGCGCTTTTGGAAGGGTGTTAACAGGGGAGGAGGAAAATTGAATGTTTTTTCTCCTGAACGGCTCAATCGATTTTCATGAAAAATAGATGTTAAGTGTTCTCAACAAGAGAAAAATCGGAAAATATTTGTTTGATATTTTTTGGGGTTGAAAATTGAAGTCATTTTTTAAAAATTTTCCAATAAATTTAGTGGAAGACTAAATGGGACACCCATTTTTTGCCAGTTTTGTCTTGAGAGGGTCCCTAACAACATATATTGTTTTCATTTTGTTTGCAAGTGTACCTCGTAGTGAAAAAGGCAAATGTATCGTGGGGGACATAAATTTTTGACTAGGTAATGGCGACTGTTTGAAACAAATGGAGAATATGAGAATTAAATCTGTCATATCTGTAGTTTCGTGTGGAAAAGAAACAAACTTGTGAAACAAAGGTTTAAGAACAACTAATGTTATCAATATAAACTCATCAATACAAAGATTATTAACTTATATCATCATAAAAGAAGTACGAGAGACTTTTTGAAAGGAAGAAAAATAACATACAACTTTGCAAGCGGAGGCAAAGAAACCTAACGTAACCAGACTAAAGACGAATCATTTTTAGCGTAGTGATATTGGTTCAGTGGTCAAGGCGCTTGACCAGTAATCTGGAAGTTCTTGGATCGAATACACGTCGGGCGTTTTTTTACTTAAGGAATTTTGATGGTGATTGATTACACACGTTTTATTATATTCAGATATTTGAATACTCGGATGTTTCAACACTTGCACTATCAAATCCTCAGGAATAATAATAGTAATAAAATAATAATTATCTAGTAGAAGATTAATATAATTAACGATATATAATTTTTACGTTTTAGGTTAAGGTATTGTGAGTTTGCTGTTTCACTTTTGAATGGAATTAAGATTCCCCATGTATTTTTCTCTCTATATTTTTTGTTAAAACACGTTAATGAGCAATAGAAAATACAACTGTTTTTCGATTCTTATTGGTTTGAGTTAACAGCTTGAAAAAGAAATCTTTACGTTTAATGTCCAACGATGATACCTGTTAGGTTGAGGAAGACTATGATTGAAGAAAGCAAGTTATAATGGACGACTTGGTCGAATGAGAAAGTGGGAGTGTTCCGAAAAAACCCACGAGCACGATGTTTTCCATCTCAAGCTTACTTGCGTTGCGAACGAACCAGGCAACCAACCTATCAGATAGTTCAGTAGGCGAGATATCAGGTTCGATTCCCGGTGGGAGAGCCTTTGAAATTTTAATTGTCCTAGATGTATTTGTGTTCATGTCTCTGTCGTTCAAGATTACTATAAATAACTGTACAACGAGATAACCGAATATAATATAGATAAGTTACGGAGATACTTTCGGTCTTTTTTTAAAATTTAAACTTGAATTCTCTTGACTATAGCATTTTATCATGATCGAAATCAGTGTTTCGTCGTTAATGAAATATTGGAATCGTAAACGTTTGCAGTTTGCTACATAGATGGATGTTTCTTAACTCTTAATTAAAAGAGCAGTCTTAGAGTAGTGGCTTGCGCATTCGCTTCGTGTGTTAGGAGTCCGTCGTTCGATTCCCTCCGAGGATATTAAAAATATTATAATTCGGAATGTTGACATTTCTGGTGTATAATAACATGAAAAATAGTGAATTTCTCTCGCTCTTACAAGTTAGAGTTGAAACGACTTCTTTCACAGGGGAAAAGCTAACATGACGTCACAGTCTACAACCTCAATTCCCACTGCCTAAAAACTTCGCGTGTTTCGCAAACAATTCATCCATACAAACGGGTCATCCTTCAGGCCTAGTATGAATCATAAATTAGTCTGAAACATCATTGTGGAATTATTTTTAACAAGGTTCTCGACACAGTTGCCCCGCCCCTTTTGGGACCAAACCTAATGGACATTGTAGTCCTTGACTCCCGATGTGCGGAATGGGTTGGCACTCGCCAGACTAAAGCCTGGTTTAGTAGTAAACATCGTTGGAACTTTTGTAGAACTGTTCAATTCTGACCTCCCCAGGGTGGTTAGGGTTCATTTCTACATATCCGCAAATAATACTCTATGAGTACAGTAATGTAACCCCCAATTTGACCCCGTCCGTCTTCCGGTTCCGGTGGAGCAAGAATAAATGCGGAAAAGTTCTAACCCTTCCTTCTCGACCCCTAGAAGGCTCAAGTTAACAATGTAGGTGTCATAAGATGTAGTACACTATAGCTAACCAACACGATCATTTTGGTTACTCTGGGCCTAACATAAACCATTTATTTTCGGTTGCAAAGAAAATGAGTACAGGATTTCATCCAGTAATTCTACTCGACATAATCTTCAAGATTGTCATGGTTATGATGATCATAATAACAATGTCTGAAACACAAGTTCTTTTTACACCAAGCACATACAATAAAAGTAGCTAAATCACAAGTGAAACGTTCACCTGTAATTTGATCGAAGCAGAATGTTTTGGAAGTGATGAATGCCCCAGTATCGCCGACGTCGAAGCCAACCTTTGTCCAAGCCGTTTGATTCATTTCACGAAATCTGGGAGAGCACAGTTGATGATGTATTAAAGATTGTAGTTTCATTATTTGATTCCGCTGTTTCAAATCAATTTCAGGGTCGTTGCACAAGATGTGGTCCTCGATGTATCGTTGGAAAACTTTACGTAGACTGAAGTGGCGAGCATCAAGCGGCTGTCCTTCGTCCGTACATCCTTCGGGAACTTGTTGGATGTGAACAGTCACTCCAGTCGGAAACATGCTATCAATGTCCGCGTATGGCTTCCACGAGTCGATGGTCAGACACGACACTCGATCTTGAGGTGCTGCGTTGGGGTAAACATCTTTGCACTACTTTTCCTGGAGCTCCTTGGTCATTTTCCCGGACTTTGAGTCGACAACGTAAAGATTTGCAAATGTTGCAAGGTATGGTCTTGGATTGGCAGGAATTTTGTCAGATGTTTCCTAGAGTACGATGAATAACATTGGATGTAAAGTGCCGTTAGCACACAGAATCGGTTGAATTGTGTAACTGTGCTTTTTAGAATCAACGTTTTGGACACCTACTTCGATGTGCCGTGAACCTTTGATTGCCAAAGTACGCCCTCTGTGCATTTCCAGTTGAAAACCAGACTGATCCATGTTGAAAACGCTATCGACATCGTACCTTTCGATCTTGCTATTGGCCCGCATTCGTAATGCTTCCAATTCCTCGGCTCGTTTAGGTTCTTTGACCAATTTTGAACGTGTGATGATTTTCGTGATTTTGCGTGATGTCAAGTCGTAGGTGCGTTTGGAATCTTTGAATCCAGCAGTCGCTTGCTTTGAAATTCGGAATACCACCGAGTTGTTTCGCTCTTGCATTTGCCCAGTACTTGATTCGAGTGTCATGGATAATTTCGCGATTGTCTCTGGCCTTAATGAACTTGTCATAAACATGCTCGTAGACATCTTGCAGCTTTTCCTCCCGACTACCTCCTCTTTGATATGCTTCGAGTCAACGGTTTAGTGATTTCCGAACCGAGTCTTCATTAATTCCAAGGAACGAGCATTTTGACATGACATACTTGACAGTTTTCCACGTCTTCTTGTGTTGGTGAAAATTGTTCGTCCTCAAGGAAATGGCTTTTAACTTTTGCTTGGCAGTAGGACCTTCACTAGATGCTCTACTCCGCTTTGTAGGGCTTGACTTGTATGGAAAATCGACAGAAGTTGCTGCGGTATGCGAACCGTCAACCACAATTTGGAAATTCTCATCACTGTCAGGCCCAACTGATCCAATGTCCAATGTTTCCATGACTTCGACATCATAAACATCACTGCAGTTTGCAGCCAAGACCGTGTCCCAAATAATATTAGCCAGTTCGATTTCTTGTTGATTCGGTCGTGTCTACGCAAATTTCCGTGTGGAGGAGGTAAACAATGTTCGCAGGATTGATTTTATTCGTCACTCGGGTAGCCATGTTGCTTATTCGGGGTCCCGCACAAGTCTATCTGTCAAACATGTTACGCTTAAAGGAGAGTCCACTATAATCAATCACTCTTGATCCAAAATCACAGGATGCAGAGTCCACACAATGTCCAAACACGCTAGTAATGTAACACAAAACTCTCTTCCCAGCCGTTGCCATACGACTACAACAGCGTTAAAACACACACTTGCAAAGAAACAGCAAGAACCAGCGCGAAACAGCACAAAACAACGCTTTCACAAACTAACTCTACGGTCAGTTTCTCTGTAGCCACAGGCATGAGGTCGGCCTTGCCGGACTGCTTTGCGACGTTCCAACGGAGGTTACTACTAAACCAGGCTTTAGTCTGGCTAATGCCAACTAGTGATGGGCAGTGGGAATATTCCCGGTGGGAAGGAATTTAAAAAATGGGACTATTCCCGGGTTTTCCCTGGCCTATAAATTCCCGGGAAGGAATTTATTTCCATTTCTTTACTTTATCTTCCAAATTATAAGAACCATATGACTAATTACTTTATTTTAATATTAAATATATTATGATTTACTTCTAGGTTTTAAAGAATTTGGAGGTTAAAATTCTTTGACAGTACTTATATAACTAATAATATATTTTTTAAGTTCCTTTTCCATTTGCACTAAAAAGTACGGTAATTGTTTAGTATTGGGCGGACAAAACTAGCAAAAGGTAGGATGATTTACGGAAGAAATGAGTTGATAGTATTGTTCCAAGTAGTCAAAAAAGTATCGAAGACATTCTTTTAGGGCAGTAGGGGATTTGTACAAACCGTAAAGGTAAGTGAAAGTGATTTATGTGGGAAAAGAAAGTGAATTGTTGGTAACGAAGAGAGAAAACAACGGGGCTTTAACCCGCTTTCACTCGCTCATGCTCGCTCCGTAATTTAATGTTGGTAACGTAATTTAACGTATGAAACCATAAAACAACCGCATCGGAATAGAATATCGCAAAAAAAAGTAGGTGCAAAATCTGGCCCCCCAAAGCTAAACAATAGCCAAAAGTAGCAAAGTACTAATTTACAAATGATGAAAAGTATCCATTTTGTAAAGTAATGTAGAATTATGTAGAAATAGAGATGAACTCTATTAATAAACCCTGAAACACTGTTAGTAATAGACGTCGGTCTGTATCCTCTCTCTGAATCGAATTTCTGAAGAGGCACTCGGACTTCTTTTAGATGTGAATTTAAGCATGAAATTTCGAGAAATGGGCAGGAAGAAAGGTCGTGTGTGGCAATGTTACATTAAAAAAATTACAAAGATAGGAAAGTATCTTGCAAATATTGTGAACATACATATTTATGCGCAAATGTTGACAAAATGGTGGGACCTGAGTCTTCTGCCAGTTAACCAACCTAATTTGTTTATAACACTTAAAAATTTAATATGTTTATATCAGTAGTAGAGTCAAGTTTAGAAAATCCACTTACATGTAAATTTAAACTGTTTAGCGATTTAAAAGTATGTGGACTTACTATATAACATATTGTATAGAACATATTGTAAGTAAATATCCATTTATGCGTACTCTCTAAATATAATAAAATATTAATAAAATAACAACATCGTTCAGAATATACATTTTAAAGATTCCTCTGGGGACAACACTAATAATATACTGTGATATAAAAACGAATTTAACTTTGAAATTATAATATACTAATAGAACGCAATTTCCTTTGTGATTGTACATAAATTCCCGGAAAATTCCCATTTTTGGGAATCTTCCCGGGAATATCTTCCCGGTAATTTACCCATTACTAATGCCAACCCATTTCGCACATCGGGAGTGAAGGTCTGCAATGTCCACTAGGTTTGGTCCCGAAAGGGGCGGGACAACTGTGTCGCGAACCTTGTTAGTTAACATTGCATGTGTAAAAAAGAAACATTTTATTATTTATTCTACACTCTATTCTTTCGAATTAAAATGAATGAAATCAGTGCATTGGGCATATGGATTGCAGTTTTTTATGATGTTGTTTATTGAGGAGATTCAACCAAAGGAAACAGGAAATTTGGCCCTTGATTAATTTTACCATGCTTCACCAAATAGTGAGAAGATTCTGCGTTCATCGATAGTCTATTCTCCTTCAAAAGAAGATCTATTCTGCTTTCGCTGCAAATTGTTATCACACTAAAGCTCCATCAAATTTGCGTGTAGCTCGACAGGTACTTGACAGATAACCCACCCAACACAGCACATCTTGACAGCTTTGAATGATGGGGAACTTTGACAAACCGAATCAATCCACAAAAGGCAATCGGCGATAAAACAGAATAGGTTTTAACAACAGAAGAGAAGAAAATGGAGGAGTATTCTTAAGTGAATGCTCGACGTGTTAACATTTCGAAGACACAAAAAGGTGTTATGACTGTCGGTAGAGGAAACTTTCTGGAACTGGTAAGTCTGTAGGGAAAACATGAACCGGTCATGCGTGATCACCTTACAGAGTTGAAGATGAAGAAGACGATGAGTTTCCGACTTTTTACTGGACATTCAGAATGAAATTATCAGCCTACTTGGCGAGCAAAATTATTCAGCAAGTTAAGAAACCACTGTATTCTTGCATCATTTTTGACGATATATCCGAAGTTTCCTACAACGACCAAATTAATTAAGTTTTACGGTAAGTGAAAATGGATAGTGAAAAAGAAGAAAGTCGTAGAATTTTATGTCGATTTTATTGAAATGGAGAGGAGGAATGCAGATCTGACAACATTGATTCTGAGAAAGATCAATAAAAATTTATTGGACATTGAGAATTGAAGGACAAGCATATTACTAGACTATCAGACTATATTAGAGTCAAACAATGCATTACACAGGTAAACCCTAAAGTACAGATCGTAGCATACACAAATCATTCCCTGACTTTTGCCAGTGTATAGAGGTAGGTCCATGTTGATATAAACCATTTTGGAACACTCGCCCTAGGGCCTAAAGCTCTTTCCACCTGTGATTGTGTTCTACGGTATATGCCTACCCAGTCTATAGTCAATGACCAGAAACAGGAATTTCCGTTAAAGGTGGATTCTACTGAGAGACGTCAGATATAGTTCCTCGTTATCTGCGACAATAAAGAATTGACACAAGAGTGGAAAGAATAAATCATTATTATATTTCACAAAAAGGTCAATAAAACTATTATTGAGGAATCTATCTTTAATCAACATCCCATAAAATCCTTTCAAACATTCTATTAGAAAGATTGACCCCACAAACACATGCATTTGCTAAAACATTATCAGTCTAGATTTAGGCGAAATTGATCAACTATCTACCAGATATTTGCCATTCAACAAATACTCGAAAAGAAATTGGAATATAATATTCCGGCACATCAATCACTTATTAATTTTAGAAAGGCTTTCGACTCGGTTAGGAGCGAAGAATTAGTCCCAGGAAAAACAGTCCTATTAGTGACAGGAACTGTTATCTGTCCTATGAGCGACCGATTCATTTACATTGAAATGATGGAAGATGATAATTCCATCTCGTAAAATATGTTTGCCTCTGACGTTATTAGCGCCCGAACAACCTTGGCATAAAATATGTACGTGCCAGTGATACTGTTCGTCAAATATATTTTTCCTCTACTGTGAGTGCAAATAAAACTTATTTTAATTTTGAATTAGATTTGATATAAAGCATATCAAATAACTTAACGAGACAACAGGGATATTTCCATGAAAAGTACCAGTATATTCCTACTTAATTATTGAAAATCTAGTTGTAATATCTCCTTTCTTCAAAAGCTCTGTTTTCTGTATTTAATTTGATTCAAATCTAATTACTCACTAAGCACAGTAATATATTTTATTTTGAAAAACTTAAAAGTGTAACAGTTTCGCCAACTAACTACTTTTTAGACTTCCTAAGACTCTATAAATAAAATTTAAAAAATGTCAATGATAAAAGACAGCTTTTGAGATCCCTTACATCTGATTGTCTATTCTTAACCAATTCCACCGATTACAATGCAGTTCACTCTAAACAATCCGAAAGGTAAACAAACTCTTTAAACTACCTTCTCCCCTATTGTAAGCTACTAAAACGTAAACTAATTGCTTAATTTGCCTTCCTCCCTTGTTTTAACTTATACATAAAAGCTTGTCACGTAGCAATCTGAAATAATCCCTTATAACTAGACGAACTGTTTAAGTCCTGCGAGAGGTCTGTAACTTGTGTAATAATTTCTTCGAATACGCCGTGTTTTTAGATTTCTTTGATATCCTCAAATGGTGAACGCCTTTTTCCCATGGACGCCCGATGGGAAGCCAAGGGCCGCTCCCCTGGCTCACAAAAATGTATATGTAATACAGCAAACCGCGTTTATTAAATAACAGATACAGCAACCATGGAGATGACCCTCCCTAGAAAATTTTCTTGGGGTGACCCTACCTCCTTCTGATTTCTTTCTTATGCCATAAACATATTCAATCTAAACTTATGCTCCGTATAATTTTGACCTGAAAATTTTAGTTATATTAGAATCATAGACAAAGGCGGAGCTAGAACAAAAATATTTAGTAGTTTTCCCCTTGATAGAGTCAATGTATTCATAGAAATTAATTCAAAAATATAATATTAGGAAAAACGTATAAAAGATTGTTAATGTAATGAGAGCATTATCACGTATTAAATTCAGGTAGAGCGAAATTTTTCATAGTACATTAAATCACATTAGCATGAAACAAGTTAAAGAAGAGGGAACCTTATCTTCTTCCATTATCTTAGTATGAACGAATCGGTGACTCATAGAGGAGTTAACGGATCAAATTGGTCGCTCATAGGACAGTTAACAGTTCCTGTCGCTAATAGGACTGTCGCAAGTAGGAAGACACCGGAGCCAAATATTGTAAGACATTCTTACCGAATTTGGAATACAAAAAAATAAACTAACATGTTTTTATGAATCCTAAAGTTAACTCCAAATAGGAAAATTCCTGCCCACGGGCTTTCCAGTCGAGAATGTACTGAAACAAGGAGATGTGTTATCTTCATTATTATTCAACTTTATACTCGAGTACACTAAAGAAAATCAAAGATAGCGATCATGATCTACATCTGAACGGTATCCACCAGGTTATAGTGTATGCTGATTACGAAAGTCTCATACGGGATGATAAGAGATCAATAAATAGAAATGCAGTGGTCTTATTAAGCGCTTGGAGGGACAGGTTTAGAAGTCAATGCATAGAGAACTAAATACATGGAAGTTCTCCGAGAATCGTAATACTGCAAATTGTGGATTATCAAGATACCAAATAATTCTTTCGACAATATATATATAATTTGCAAACTCCTTATTGAAAAAGATCATTAGCTTCGAGCAATTAAACATGATAGTTTGGGCGTAGCAGCGTTTGATGTATTAGTGACTGTTAAATATCGTTCATTTTCATTTTGAGGTACTAAAAGGTTTTCGCGCTGACTCTTTCAAAAGCAATTTGACTCCTCGTTGCTTCTTTTCATTCAAAGAACAAAGCCCCTTTTTGGTGTCACCCTGTATATGCGCATGGACGCAACTTCAAAGAAACGAAAGGGCATGTACTTGAGTAAAACTGTGCAGTCTTCCACTTTGAAGTGATAAATGTCTTTTCAAGTAAATCGATCTTTTACTACATAAAGTTATTGTATACAATATTATTTAATGCACTCTACATGGTAATTTCAGCAGCTTTGAGTCACTTTGTATACATTATCCCAACTTGGATAGCGGTGGTCATCTGAGATGAAAGACAGCTTTATACCAATTACTGCTACCTCGAATGCTAGTACGCCTACACTATAAGTCAGCGTTTCCCAACCGGTGTGCCGCGGCACACTGGTGTGCCGCAAATGGGCCGCTGGTGTGCCGTGAGAAAATCGAAACAAATTATTAATTCTATAGGAACCAAATTGCAAGACATAGGGGAAAATGTGTATTTGTATTTCACATTACTATGAACCTGTACTATAAATCTACAATTTTAAGTTTCATACTGTGTTACTTTTCTGTACATCTTTAATGTTGAAAAACGTATTTATCATTGTCATGACCATTATTGCTTCTTTATTGTTGCAGACTATTCTGTAACTTGAAATTTTAACATATTCAATAAATTCAACAAAGCAAACATGCATACAAATTACCTACATTTGTGTTTTAAAAGTATAGGAGATTTATTTATTTGTTCGTTATTTAGTGATCTTCCCTTTTAGTTAAAGATTAGATACAGTTTTCAAAAGAGAAAGTGGATTTTTAAAACCCGAGTTCTATATTTCATTGCTATTGTTTTCTATTTTAAAATTAGAATGAAAAATAAGCATAATGATTTACCACGGGGGAAAATCAGTGATCGAGCTTTCTTCTCTGTAAGATCAGTAATCACATTAAAATACCACGGTATTTTATATTTACAAATAATAATAGTAATTTTATATATATATATATATATATATATATATATATATATATATATATATATATATATATATATATGGGTGTGCCGCGAGAATTCAAGTTACAGCTATAGTGTGCCGCAAGTTGAAAAAGGTTGGGAAACGCTGCTATAAGTTCTGCAAGGAGTGATTTAGTTTTTGTCCGGTGTGCTAAGAAAGTGGATCAGAGACGAAGTAAATTGTATTCACTTTTCTTATTCATTTCTACATCAAGATCTATTGCCTAGAAATCTATTGCTAAAGCAAAGTGGAAAATATTATTAAAGCTGGAACCATGTTCATAAATTCATTCTGCAGATTATTGAACAACAACATACGAACAGAAATTTAATATTTAAGTCACAAATTACAAATAGAAAAACTGAGAAAACATAGTTACCTTAATCTGTCCGGTACTGTTAGTCATTTCGCTAACATTTAACCGAGTACGAAAGGTACCACGGAGAGGTCTAGGATACAGCGTATGTAATACATCATGATTATCAACATTCACTGTAACTGAATAGCCTTTTTCCAATGACCAGTTGAGATGTTTCGCAGTTTCACTGAAATATGAAAATTATGACAAAAGCTGAAAAGGGTTTTCAGCGACAACGAAGAAGAGAAATACAGAGTGTCTGGAGAGAGAATTAAATAATTGGCAACTAGAATACATAAGCACAAGTAAAATGAGATATGAGAAAATCACAAATATCTAAATTAATCATAAGCATAGATGTAAATAAATCGACTTTCTTGGGACGGACACATTTTCATTTAAAAATTCTGACTTTTTAAAATGCTTTTAAATTTTTTATGGCTTCCTTGTCCAACTAACAAATTTATTTCCCTGTAGTGGGTTTTACAATTAAGAAAGTGTGATTACTACACCCAGTGCTTATCTCATGTTCAGTCCGGTGCTAGCTATCTTGATTGAATTTCTAACTGGCAATTGTTTCCGGCAAGGGTACATTAATAATAAACTATGTCTCAAAATGTACTTTTGATTTTCTAACCATCTTATAAAGTCTCTTGAAGTTACACATCTTGATATATGTCTTTTACTGGTAACGTAAATGCATTCTAGCAGGAAGAATAAAGTACCATAAACCAATATATATAACTTCTATTATTATTACTATATCTTGTCTTACATCTTGTTTTCTGTAAGGAAAACATTTCTTTCAGAGCTTTTGAGTTCAGTTTACAAAATTAAAATCTATAGACTCTTATTTTGGCTATGATGTAAGTTTAGCATCATTGTGCATTGAACTTCTCCTTTCTTTCCTATGATATTGTGTCCAAAGTTTTGAAGTAAGAAATTAGTGGATAGTGTTTCAAACGTTTCTTTCTTGAATTTAAGAGGTCTCAGTAAAATGTTATATAAAGTTATAATGAAGGTTTAACTTATTTATAAATTTTAAATGATAATTTTGTGCCGCGTAATCTACTATGCTTTCAGCACATTTATTGCTAACACTATTAAAATTTTCAGTAAAAATTTTTGGTGTTGAACGTTAAACCAAGTAGCTCTCTAAACAATTTGTTGGAACTAGAGTGAGACCATCAATTTACACTTTTTCTGACCTATGGCATAACAGATTTTTGTTCAGGATTTACTCTTTAGAATATGGTACCTAAAGGTCTTTTCATGTTTCATGTATAATCTCATTGTAATTACAATGAGAAAATCGTGGTAAAATGTACTGTTATCTTTCCACTAGACTTTAAATACTAAAAAAAATCCCAGGCAAAAAAGCCTCGGAAAATAGTTTACAAAAGACGGTTTCTTCTGAACCCCTGCATATGTAGTCCTAATATGTGTATTTATTATTATGCAAGAACCTCAAAATATTAACTAGTATTTACTACATTACTAACTGAAGCGGAAATTCTTCTCAAAGAAGGCGTTGAGACTACTGAAAATATGTTTGAAACATTTACATCCTATGGCTCCAGAAACTCGTTGACGAAAATTAGAATCAAATTTAAATCCTCAATCCAACGTTTCGAAAACTTGTCTCCTCATATATATGTTTTCCTATTTTTCACGATGTATCTCTTGTTCGATTAACATAGACCAAATTGAGGCCATTCACAATGATTCTCTATGCAAATATAATGTGAATCATAAAGAAATAGTTGCATTTCATGAATGTAAAGCTATGTTGCTAAATAAGTACGCTGTGCTAGCAACAAGATTAATTAATAGTAAGAGGATAGTATTTAAGCATTCTGATGCTAGGATTTTTTTCCAATATAAGGCCTCTTCAGAATTACGCAATATAATTTTTTGGGTTGACCGTTTCCTCCAGTTCCCTGAAGTCACCTACTTATCACGATCATATTAAACAGTGGACCTCCACAGCAAATGGACTACATGTTAGTAAAAATCTCCAACTCCAAATCGTTTCTAAGAAAATTGTCCGGAGATAGACTTTGCATCGTTGTAACGATATAGATTTAATATGTAATTTGACCGTCACTATCTGTGGCCAGTTTGTGGCCATCTGCGTTACCATTTGTTTTTCTTTTTTTCCTTACGAACTTTCCAATGAATCTTTTTTGACATAAATCACCATTTAAAATATCTAAGATGCCACCCGGCCCCGGGGGTCCACCCATTTACCACGATCATTTTAAAAAGTGGACCCCCACAGTAAATGCACTACGTCTTAGCAAAAGTTTCCAACTTTGAACCATTATAGGGGCCCGAGATTTTGTTCAACACCCTACATGAGATAGATATAAATGGATACATACATACATAGCTACAGATTTAATATACTAATATAGTTATGCGTATGTATAAAATTAACTTACTTTGATCTGAACATATTATTCTGATGTAACATGTTGAAACCATAGCATATATCTCTCTGAGTCACATATTTGTACATAATAGACTCACAGTTTTTACGTTCCATATGCCATTCACATTTCTCCAACAGATCTATTTTCTATGGATAAAATACAAATTTATTAAGTGATAAGCAAATAAATAAGAAAAGCCAACCTATTTATTTATTTATTTATTTATTCGCTATAGCAACATTTATAACTAAAACAAAGTTAATAATCTATTGAATTTTCATGAATACGTCAGTAATTATTAGATAAAGCAAAACACACAATGGCATAATGTCATAACCATCATTTACAATTAATTTTGTATTATCTACCAACTACACGAGTTAAGAACATTTGCGGGTCCCAAACGGTTCTGAATTCTTGCATAAAATTCACTAATCTCATTGGGTTGAAGTTGATTTGATGTTATGATGAAATGTGTGGGTAGGGGTATAGTGACTCAATGGTTCAGCGATCATCTCCAATTTGAGATGTACCTGATTCAGTCCCAGCCAGTGTAAGTTTGTTGTAGTTGTCCCATTCCCTCCCATATTCATATTCCACATTTTTTTTTCATAATTATTCACTTTCATTATCCAGTGTATCCTTTATCCTAAAGGTTATAATCACGGGTCGTATTTAAGATGTTTTTTACTTGTTTTTCCTCCCAGAAAGAAAAAAACTTTGGTGATCGTGAAAAAAACGAATTTAAGATTTCAATTTATTTACGTTTAATGGCCCCTACATGCCGCGCAAGGATAGTTTACTGGAAAGTGAAAATTAAAATTTGCGTTTCTTTCGAAAACGACTCGAATGATATTTAGACAAGTATTTCGTAAATCAGTATAGCATTATCAAGCCTATAGCATGATAAAAGTTCGTTTTCTAGCAAACATTCTGAAAGACTAGTTTACTCTTTTGAAAATTCTTTTTAACGATTTTCTCTAAAATGACCCAGCCAATATTGTTTATATCTCGTTTTTAAAAAATCAATTATAACCCTACAATCTGGTCACTTCTCATGAAAACCCAAGGAGTATTAATCTTGCCTTGGAAGCGACTTTTCTTTGAAATTTTATCCGCCTCAATTTTATCTATAGTGTTTAACCTATTAGCGTAAAAAGATAGAACACAGTATGTATAACTAACATTAAATTAATCGATATATGTATATTATCATAGTCAACCATTGTCGATCTACTGTTCGATGAAGGCTTTTGCAAATCTTGTTCACAGCAGTAAACTTCATCTCTATCTATTTTAGGCAATTCTTATCCCCGCTACTCCTCAATGTTGCTTGATTTTGTTGCAGTAACTTTATAGTGACTCTTCCTAGGTCCATTCTTATATCTTGGTGTCCTGTGTAAAATTGCTTTTAATTATCGATCACGATTTCTAGTTGGATTATGTCCAACTCACCGACATTACAATGCTTTCATTTTCATGATAATATCTGTGATCTTTCTAATCCATTTGTTCCTTTTCCTATCTTTGTTGGGAATTCATAGCATACGTCACCACATACTTAGTTGTTTAGTCTCCAGACGTTGAAGGTCTGATTTTGTTAGTGTCTCTATCTCTCATCCACATGTCACATACCCTATTCACAAACAGTCAGAAATTAATTCATTGAAAGTTCTACCCTCTAAACACATTAGGATTTTACTTTTAAATTTCATGTACATAGTAGATGAACATATTCCATAAGTGTAATTCATACTCATTTCATCTTTCTATCAGTTCTTCACTACTTGAATATGATCTACAGTGCCGTAACTACTTCTAAATCCAACCTGTTTTCTTGGTTGGAGAAGATCGAGCTGATTTTCCAATCGGAGCATCAATACGTTCGTAATCGCTTTCTAAATTGCTGAGAGAATATTTACAGGTCTGTAATTCCGAAGTCTTACAAAGTAATACGATCACACTTCGCTTCTCGAGAACTCCCCCACTTCGTAGACATTTAGTATAAACTTGCGCTAGGACTTTTTCGCTGCTTCACAAGCTTCTTTTAGTATATCTAATATAACTTCGTTTTCTCCTAGTGCCTTGCCTCGTTACATGCTTCTTTAACGCATAATCCATACCTTATGTCTGTTTCTACTATAACAGTACAGAGGTATATCTATTCACCCTTTCTTTCATTTCTGATTCATCAGTTCAAAATAATCTGCTGAAAAACAGTTGAATTTCTTCAGCACCTCTTCACGGCTTTGCCTTCTTAAGGTACGTTACGTCTTCAATTGTTTTTCTTGAAGTTTAAGTATGTACCGAGGGTGAGGGAGACGACGATTATGGTAATGAATGAAATGATGGAATGAACCAAGTGGATGGAAATGGAACGTCTCCGAGAAATGGCACACACAAGTGTTTGTCTACTTTAAAGCCCATTTAGTGCAAACTACTCAGCCACCTCTTACCTTCGTAGCTTTATCAATCAGATTTTTTATTGATCTTTCTAGCTTCTAAAATCGCCATGTCCTACTCGAATTTGAAAAATCAGTTTTTCAATTCCAGTTGAATTATGCTTTGCTGTCCTTGAAGCATCTTCATTTCTATAGTTCATATTGTCCTATAAGCTTTTTCAGTTTCCAGTTTGACCTTCAGATGTAATTTATTCCTCCCATTCGATTGTCAACAGAACAATGGAGTCTTCAATAATGTACCTTCTGTACAACAAGATGCAATCAATTATCTTTATTCTTTCACTTGCGTGTTACCAGGTCCATTGTGTGTAAGGCTTTTTCTTGAAGGAGACAATTCTTCTCGGCTACGACAAATTTTATTAAAAGGTTTTACATTTGATATCCTAAACTTCTTATTGGTTTCGGTTTGGCTCTATTTGACCTATTTTGACCTTCAAATATCCCAAGATAATTTTTACGTGGTTGTTTTCTATAGAATAGGAACGCTTCCAAAATTTTAGCTGGAAACCTAATCGGAAAATGACCGTTAGAAAAACCTAGGTGCATATGAGAGGACAATACTAAGATGGATCTCGTAGAAATAGAAATACAAAGTAGAAATTGGACCCAGTTGACTAAGGAGAAAAGACAAAAAAAAGTTTTTCTTAATGTGATATTGAACCTTGTAGTTCCATAGGACATAGAGTTAATTAATTATTTTCACAATTACTAAACGGGTGCATGTCTACATTCTTCGTAAAATTCTTCCACTTCATCGTCTGAATGGCTTGTTGTCGGAGCGTACTCTTGAATTATTTGTATACTTGCGAAAGTTTGATAACAAGCTTCGCTAATCGATTGGAGGTACTACAGGGTGTCCAATATACATTGCAACCCGTAGTTTGGAATAGTAGAACACAACCTGGAGCGGTACACAAATAATGTGTTATACCAAAATGAAACCTTGTTCATGCATATATTGTTAAACTAGGGAGCAACGATTGAAATACACTAGAAACCACACAGTGTTGCCAGATGTAACCGAAGGTGTAAATCAATTTTTTTACAAGTCACGTAAATTGACTCATAACTGATACGTATAGATGTTCTGTCGTTAACCTTCAGTTTGTTTAGTTGTAGTAGCTTGGAAACTATGGAATGGAAAAAAGAATTTTTCATTTCCGCCGATAACTAATCGGATGAGGCCTTTGCAATGAATTACTAGGGAAAACGTGGTTTTCATAAATTAACATTCTTAATTGGCAATATTATTGATGTTTCAGTGCATCAAAAGGTGTGTTAAGGATCTGTCTACATTATGCAATTCCTGAAAACAATGAAATAGAAACTTTGAAATTATCACGATAAAACTTTTATTTACATGCACCCGGCAACATTGCTATTCATCACGAACTGAATTATCAGTTTTACTGCAGATTCGTTTTGATTCAATGAATAGCAGTATTGCCGGGTGCATGTAAGTAAAAGTTTTATCATGATAATTTCAAAATTTCTTTTTCATTGTTTTCAGGAATTGCATAATGTAGGCAGATCCTTAACACACCTTTTGATGCACTGAAACATCAACAAGCTTGCCAATTCAGAGTATTAATTTATGAAAACTACGATTTCGCTACTTCCCCCTTACAGAAGCCTCATCCGATTAGTTATCGGTAGAAATGAAAAAAAAATCTTTTTTCTGCTCCATACTTTCCAAGCTACTCCAACTAAACAAACTTAAAATTAACTATAGAACATCCATGCGTATGAGTTATGAGTCAATTTGTAGGTTTTGCAAAAAACTTGATTTACACCTTCGGTTACATCTGGCAACACTGTGTACTTCCTAGTGTACTTAAATCGTTGCTTTCTAATTTAAAAATATATATGCATGAACAAGGCTTTATTTTGATATAACCATTATTTGTGTACCGCTTTCGGTTCAGAAGTTCTACTATCCCAAACTCCGGGTTGCATTGTATATTGAACATGCTGTACTTCCAAGACATTGCTCTTCAGATTTTCATTGATACGAAAAATTCATCACCAATGGTTTTGCTACTCGCTGAAACTCTGTAAAAAAAAAATAAATATCCGCTCTTCAATTCAATAAGTTCATTTTTTCTTGATTTCGCTTAATCCGAAGATGTTCTATTTGACCTTCTGCTCCCAGTATTACAGACTAGGAGTTTATATTTGCTACGATAATGTTTGTATAACGTTTCCAGTTTAAGGTTAAAAGTGCTTTTATATAACACATTAACTAGGAGGAGAAGAAGAAGAAGAAGAAGAAGAAGAAAAGGATAGGTAGCTGGATATGTACTGACGAATATCAATTTGTTTGTTGATAATTGCAAGTTCGTATGTTGACTTCTGTATTTACTGGTTGTTATGGCTACGAATGGTATCAAGGTACTTCTTTATTCATGATAATGAATATATAACAAGTTAGAACGACATACTACAAAAACTTATGTAAGTTTGCTGTGATATTTAATGCAAATGTTGATAATATATTGAATATTTAAGATATACAATCGAATGTGAAATTATTTAGAATGTAAATAGTGCATATTACTTTTTGTAGACATAGAAAAAACGAACTATGTGGGCACAAATATATATATGGTTATAGATACTTTCCATGGCAGGAGGGCGAACAAAAAGGAAGTTGGTTTTGTGTGACACGCATTAGAACACACTTGATGAGAAAGAATTTGTTGAAATATAAGTTGTTTCTTACTTATTTACATAAACTATTTGAAATGCACAGCTCAAATATTTAGAAGAGGCATTGATTGCTAAATATGCTAATCGTAATATTTTACTATCATACGTGTATTATCTTTAGAAGTATAAAAGTAATTACTAGGTAAAATTATTTACATCACTGCTTAATAAGCAGATTGAAAAGCTTTCTTTGGAAATATACACACTTTAAGAATATAGAAGTGGAAGAGACAAGCATTACAACTGCAAATTATTTCTTTTATAAATTTAATAGTTAAATATTTGTGAAATATTTATTAGGTAAAAATATTAATATGTATCATAACAAAAATATTGGTTAACTTACCTTCGTTGAGTTGCCTACCATTTGTGACATTATATCTTTATTTCTAGAAGTTCTGTAACTGAAAAGTATTAAATTAGTTACTATTATATACCACCGAATCAATGTCATAAATATTAAGTACATTCGGAAAATGTTGAGTCAAATATTAATAAAAGAAAATCTTATGTTCCAACGTAATCCATAAATGAAACCAGTGGTGTTCGCAGATTTTAGTCAAGCAGAAGTTCAAGTATTCATTTTCAGGTCATTTTAATATAAGTGTGACTTTTGTATTTACTGTACATATCTTAATATGGCATTTATTCCGAAGTTGGGCGTCCGCTTTCGCCACGTTTTTTCACTGTTATCTCCTTTCCACACTTTCTGCAATTTGTTATTAGGTTCATTAATCCGTGCTCTTCACAAACTTTTCAAAGATTTTGCTCGTTATTAACGTATTGCTTCATAAATGTTAAAACTGTTAGTTCATTGCCCTTGTACATTCGCCATGTTGATAACATAAATGCTCGTTTCTTTCCCACAATGCACTATTCAGTTACATTGCGCCAAGTAGTTCCTTCCGCTCGCCGCATAGTCCCATGTTTATAACCGCTTATATATAACAAATAAACATATTTTTCGAGACTCTTATATATTATCAAGCACACAAACGATCAAATTATCCTTTTCTTTCCTGTAAATTTCAAAAATTTTGCTGGAAACGGACGCCCAACTTTGGAACTTAACCCCTTAATATAGTAAATGTTTATCTTTTCCATACTATCGTGCTCAAGTAGCCTTAAATCCTGAATCTCCGTTACTTATAGCATTCTACGTACTGGCATTTTATGTACTTGTGGCATTCTATCTCTGTTACTTATGTAATCCTTGGATTTCCCAGCTAAGTAGATTTTGTAGTCCAATCAGAATTTTCTGTAATATGTCAGAACTTATTTTTTTGCTGTGTGTTCTTAATGGCTAACTTCCGAAAAAAATAGCATGGGAAATTTCAAAACATATGGGAGACATCCAGTTCTACTGAGGGGGATTTTCCCCTTATCCTCCCTGATAATTCAAACACTGAGGACAATGTGTAAGATTCTAAAATTAAAAGTAACTTCAGAACTAACCTGTTAATGTGATAACTGAGTTTGTTTCTGGGACGAAAATTTCTCAAGTCTTGGTCGAATCTTCGAGTGCTAGAATCAGCTGATTCTGGAGTCATAGCAATTTCCGTGCTTCATTTTTATTGATGTTAATGCAGAAAAACCCTGTTCACACAAATACGTTGATGGAAATGGAAGAAGTTGTGAAATAGCACTGTCACTAATTTCATTGTACTCTTTTCGAGCATAAATTCTAAATTCACAAATTGACAAGTTATCGAATTTCATTTGCAGTGAATTGTCAACAGACATTTCCAGCAGATTATCTTTTAACTTCAAGGAAGATTACAATTATTTAATGCAGAAGTGCTAAAAGGATTTGCTAGCCAATCTTGCGTTTTGTCTTCTCGCTCGATTTCTGGAAAATATTTCAGGAACTCTATTTAGATTTCGTAGATAGCATTTGATTTTCTCCAAGACCCCTTCAGTAACACTAACATCATTTTATTCAGAATTGTCAAAAGCAGTTCGAAAAATTGCTAAATTTCTTGTATTAGCATTACATGACAGGGGTATTTTGTTGTCAAGTTTCCAAAACCGTGGGATGATTTACAGAGATATAAAAATGGATTCATACACGTGGAAAAAATTCTGAGACTGTATGCAATAAATGTTGGAAATATTAGACGCGTATGACGTCATCTCGAAAATCGTCCATTGAAAAGAAAAAAACATTTCTTCAACGATCATTCAATAAATATAGGAAATATGCTTATTTTAGGATTACGTATTGCCGGAAACATCTTCGCGTACTCCCGTTTGAATAGTGCTGAACTAGACTATTGTTAACTAAAGTGTGGAAGAACTAAATAAGCTTCCAAGAAAACTAAGTTCAACAACACACTAAAAACCAGAAAATAAAATATAAAATAAAAGTATTAACTGACTTCAGCAAAAGCGCTAAAAAGTAGAAATTAAAAAAGAGCTAAAAAAAAGAAAATAATGATAAAGACTTAAAAGTAGAAAACAATTCATTGCTATTATCTAAATAAATTGAAGTTCATGCCAGGCCAAACGTCCATAGCAATTTTAGATGGAAATTGAAGTCCATTTATTAATGCCTCATAAAATTATTAATGAAACTGTTTTATATTAGGTATTAATTGGTTTAGCTCAGCATAAACTTTGATTTTTTTACAGATAACTAATGAATTATTTTCTGTTTTTAAGAGAATTATTATTATTATTATTTTCTGTTTTTTAACTTTAATTATTTTCTACTTCTTATCTCTTTTGCTGAAGATAGAGAATATTGTTTTTCTAAAAACAAAATTATATAAACTTTAAAACTTACACTGTGCTGTGATCATGCAATGGATTAGAATGAAATTAATACAAAAGTATCAGCTCATTAAGCTCTTCATTACAACACTAGCAGCGTAACAATACATAGCATGGATAAGAAATATAGTCCAATATTATGTCAACACTTGAATTTTAATTTTTGTTTAAGTATAACAAAGTCCAAAGAAAATACATCAATCGGCAGATGGCATCAACCTGAACAAAATGACAACTAGAAGATAAGTTTTCATACTTAGTTGTAAAGAGAACAGAAAAAAGCTATTTTTTATTATTCTAAAATACTTAAGTAGTATGTTGTTAATATCTTATATATTTTTCCTTCTGGTATAGTACATTCGTACTTTACATGAAAATCATATACTGAGTAGCATATTGTATTTATTGCTGTCTGATCTCTCCCAACACTAACACACATACACCTAACAGTACAACACATAATCCGACAGTGACAATGTCCTAACATAGTCCCTACATAGTCCTAACAATGATACACACTCTCCTAAAAGTAACACACACTCCTCTCAGTAACACACACTCCTAACAATGAATCACATATTGGTAACGGTGACACAAACACTCGTGACATTGACAAATATACTTCTAACACTGGAGACACATTCCTAACTGTAACAAATAGTCCTAACAGTGACGCACACGCTTGTAACAGTGACATGCACATATTAGTAACAATGGCACACATACTTCTAATGGTGACATACACAATCCTAACAGTAACGCACATAACTCTAGCATTGACCCAATACTTCTAACAGTAACACACGTACTCCTAACAGCCATACACATATACCTAACAGTGATAACACATACTTCCAACAGTGACTCTCACACTCTGAATAGTGACACACATAACACAACAGTGACACACACACACACTTGTAAAAGTGATGCATCTAATCTTAACAGTGATACACATACTGCTACGAGTGACGCACATACACCGAGCAGTGACGGGCATAATCCTTACAATGAAACACATACTCGTAACACATATTCCTAACAATGAGAAGACGTTAAACTCAAAATCAACTCAACTTGCTCCTCCAGTGACACACATATTTCTTACAGTGAAACACATACTCGTAGTAATGAAGCACATAATTCTAACAGTGAAACACACATAATTCTAAAAGTGGCATGCATTATCCTAACAGTGACACATATAACTTCAATAGTGACATATACAGTAAAGCGTCGGTTATCCGAACGTCGGTCAACCGAACGACCGCTTAACCGAACTGTGTACTCGCTCGCTTAAAGGATTTTTTAAAACGTTAATTTTGTGTACTGTGTGTATTGTTCATGCAAAATGCGTATGTAATATGTAATATTTTTGTTTAATAAACTGTACCATATACTATATATTCCTACTAAAGTTGCCTTTGTACGTTACTTTGTAATACTTAAAGAGATGTCTATTTTTATGAATAAATTTACTGTACAGTACTTCTTTTTGGCAAATAAACATGTACAGTACGATTATCCGAACAAACCAGTTTTCCGAACACCCATGTCCCCCAATTACTTCGGATAATCGACGCTCTACTGTAACTCCAATAGTGGCACACATTAGCCTGCTTACTCCTAACAGTAGAATTATATAACGAAACAACTTTATTCATCAGGAACAAAGCAGTTAAAAAGTGCGAATTACAAATTAGTATAATCCTCTAACAATTACAACGGGTTACCCAACTGCCATCGTCACCAAAAGGCAAAAGAATGTTGAACAACTCTTCCCTTGAGAAATATCAACTTTCAACCAGAAAAGTTGTTTATAATTGTGTGTAAACTGTACTTTGACCTATAGTGTCACACACAAAAGCTAACAGTAGGGTAGAAGGGGGAATTAGCAGGTATGTTTTTTCAACCTTTTTTCCCTCACAGGTTATAGGTGTTTTACTAGTTTTTAAGAACTGATTGTATGTTATAGGTTCTTCTGTACCTATTGTGGTAGTAGTAAGCTTTGGGCGTCTTTACTTTTGATGCTGCAACATTTTTATTGTTGTTGGTCTGATTTCCACCCAATTACCCCCTTGGAAGTAATTGGGTGCAAAATGATTAAAACCATTGCCGGCGCACATAAACCCGTGAATGTGATTGGGTGTAAATGCAGAAAACTCAGGCTTTCATTTGATGTATATAACTTGTATTCCACTTAAAAACTAATAGTTTAAGTGGCCTACAAAAGAAAATTATACCTTTGTTTACACAAAGGAGTAACTTATTTTTAAATTTCAAAGATATTTGAATGCCTTTTCAAGCCTTCCAGTTATTGTTTATAACATAGTATATTGTCCTGTGAACGTAATCGAAAATGTATCGCATACGAAAAAACTATAAGCAGTCAAAACTTTGGCCGAAAACCTAAAAAATAAAATAAAATTTAACAAACAAAAGAACAGGCTTTCTTATTCAAACAAACATAGGAGAAGGTAATAACACTAACACTAAATAACAATAAACTATTATAATAGAACATGTGTTGGAACTCTGGATTAATAAAAAGATTCTATTTGCAGCATCAGCACTATTGGCATACGCAACGGCCACTGGAGGTCCAAGTTGAATAATATAGCTTAACAAGCACAATGTACTATGAAACAAAAGTGTACACCACAAAAGACAAAACTAGCACATGATTTAAATGAATTCTAAGCAAAAAAATGTTCACTTAAGCCATTCCACCCATTTACCCCTACTTCATGGGAGATACAAATTTTAGCAAAATTTTAATTGCTTGACAGTGAGGATTCAAAATTGCTGCTCTTCACGGTAACATCCTTATGATGTTTTTAAGAAGGAGTAAAAATTCTGGATCAAAACATTAAGAAATGCGAGATTTATTGTGACAAACCAAAACACACACAAACCTGAAACTCGGTTTGAAATATGTCATTTTTTTTTCTTTCATTATTACACCCTCTGAAAATTTATCATTTTTTTTCTGATCAACGTCTACTCACCCAACATTTGGGTGTAATTAAATTCCATAAAAGTATACTGAAATGCAAAATATACATTTAAAAAAGTTTTCCTCCCAATTACTCCACCACCCAATCACCCCCTTCTACCCCTTATGCACATACCACTCAAAAATTTTCATTTTTTTTTTTAATTTGAAAGGAAAAAATATGTGAAATTTTTGTATTGTTATTCTCATACTGAACTTACTTGCTTGGCACTTCATTTCCAAAATTGTAGTCTATTTCTTCAATGTCCCCTAATTGCTCATAAATGTTTGTGCTGTTCGTAATCTGCCTACATATAGAAATGGCTGGAAATGGATAATTTACTAAATTAAACTTGTGTGGATTCTTCAACATTTTGAGCATGGGTGAGTCATCCCACTCCCGGTAAGCTTTTGAAATAAAATAGCCACATGCTGAAGCTGAGAGTAGAAAGAAAACAATCCAAACACATCTGAAAATAAATAAACAAATAAATAAGAAATAAATGAAGAAAAGAAAGAAATAACGTTAACATACAACTCTAACAACAGTTTATTACAATGTAGCATGGTTTGAAGCTATCTTCAATTCTGCTAAGCAACTTACTAATACAGTTTTTATGACCAATAATGCCTTCAGACGATTTTCTCGACGTGAGGGTGAGTTTCAATATACAGAGAATTTAAATAGTAATGCAAAAATATTACTAATCCTTGTTTACCATGACCATTGGTTAAATTTGGCCCGGGGTAGTCTTGCAGCTCCGAAGGGAAGAAAGTCTATCCAGGCCATCTGCTCAAATTATCACTGGTTATGACTAGGGCTCGGAAGTTGAAGACCTAAAATTGCCTAAAAACGACCTATAAAAAGACCTAAAAATATCTTTAAAAAGTACCTAAAACTGAAAAAAAGGACGTAAAAATAAGACCCAATTTAATTAGAATTACATATTTAATGAATATAATGCTCAAGAAATACAAGCTTCTGGTAGGTTAACGATCTGTCCTTCTTCCACAAACTGAAGTACAGACTAAAATACTAAAACTTCCTCACTCTTACCTTCCCCCCACCCCCTTGCTGAACTACATTGTTACGACTCCTTATCTGACTTGTGATTGTTTCAGATCTGGTCTTGTCAGTCAAATCGCTGAAGAATGTCTTATATATTGAATTTTCTTTACTAAAGAAAAGATGTTTAAGAGGCTTCTAAACTCCCATCTAATCTACCAGAAACTACTCTAAAACTTCCTTCTAGGTTTACCTCCTGAGAGCCGGCATCTATCTGAATGTTGCAAAAATGTTTCATTATGTTTTTTTTATAATAATAAGGGCCCACTAAACTGTAGTTTCAGTTTTCTTGAAAAACATGTAACTGTAAGGTGAGGGAGGTTGCTCTAACAACTTTCAGGTCTCATTGCTACACTTACGAACAACGTGTTTTCTGAAATAAGTTATAATTTCCTAATTATTTTCTCTTTACATTGCTTCTTTCATTAGAGAATGAGATTAACATTGATATATTTTTAAACTCTAAATATCTAAAGTTTTGTTTTATTTCATGTGAACAACTACCGGATTTACCAATAATAACCTACTAATTGTTACAGCAACCACCTACCTTCATCAAACTTTACAATCAAACTATTTGCAAATTCAGAATTCTAAGAGAAGTGTATGTGTTAATTCCTTACATTCATTTTACCCCCCCCCCCAAAAAAAATTTGTTAATTGCATGACTTACAAATTATGAGCCCCCCCAAAAAATAGCATACTTCGTCTTGCACAGGCATCCACTTTAGTAGGAACTTGTGGCGGAGTAAGAAACTTTTGCGATTTCCTTTACGTTCCTACAAGGTTGCTCGAACAACCATCGGGTTCACGATCGCTGAAAGTAGAAGCGACTCATGAAGTTGCAAGGGCCAGATGGTTGCTTGAGTAACCAGAAATTAGTCTCAGGTCCCAGGAAGCTAAGAAAAATAGGCTGTTGCATCCTGTAACAGCAGCAGTCCCATAAGTATTGTTTACAACAACAAAAAAATTTTACCTTTCAATGCCTGGTCTCTCTTTTTCTCCGATATATCGTAGTCCATGTAATGTGGTGTAGTCGCAATATTCTCGAGAAACTGTTTTCCACACCTCCCTCTTAGGCTTGACTTTTCTCCTAGGAGCAATAGGTCTATTAGTCTCGGGACTATCATATTCTTCACCCTTTGAGTCTGCCTTGCCCTCAGAGCCAAAAGTATTTTCAGCGTTTGGATGGTTTTCTTCATCGTGTGAAGGTAAACGAATAATAATACTCCTGTACCTAGCGGTTTCGCTCATTATGAAAATCCTGAAATACAAAAGAGTTGAGTAAATAACTGTTCCTGAAGTATCGTGCATAGTACGAGAAAGCAAACCGTGATTTTTAAAGTTAGATTAAGTTATATACTCTCCTTGCTCTCTTGTTTTAATTTAAGCTCCATGCAACATAAACTAAGCTTAAGGCATAAAGATAATATCTCATGTTCATTCAGAATCAGATAACTTTTCCAAAAGTTAAATAACAAGCAAGGATTGCCAGCTGCGAGTAATTATTTTTAACATAAATTTTTGGAATAAAAAAAAACATTTATTATTTTGTCGATAAATTACATAGGTCGACGTGAGGATGCGATACACTTGTAGTAATATTTTTTCCAGAACATTGTCGCCAGAATGCGCATTTTTTAAATAAATGTGCTTTTTCTGAACATGTAAAAAATTTCTTACTAGCAACGCTGCAAAACAACGTGCAATTTTCATTCTATCCGATAAATACTCACGAGTATTAAATTTGTACGTCAAGAATTTCCGTAATTAATTATTTTTTCTGTTTTTCGGGTTTGATTATCAGTAATTACACTTCAGTTAATTTAAACAATAAATAAAATTTAACGTGACGAATTGTGTCATTGGTTTTCTTCTCAAGACACAGTATCTGCATGTGCAATGCTAAATTTTGTTACAAAGGGTCAGATCTGTATCTTTCTTACTTCAATATATATATATATAGAATTGAAGATCGGTTGCGTGACTTTACGTATACACTGTACCTTAAAAAGAGAACAAAATTCAACACCGTTTCTGTTTACAAACCAGATAGCGGTAATTCGGTGTTACGGCACGAAGACACCAAAATACATTTCGACATATTGATTCTGTTCACAAAAACGTGACCGCGTAGCATAGTACTAATGCTCTCATGGTTGACTGGAGAGGTCCCCGGTTAGATTCCCGCTGGGGATATTTGGTCGAAAAGGCGAAAAATCCTTTTCAGACCAGTTATCATGCGTGAGATTTTTCCTCATTTACACCAGGCAAATGTCGAGATGGTACCTAACGTTCAAATCTCAGGTCGCTTCCTTTCCTCCCTTTCCTGTCTTCCTTCTCCACTTCCTTGGTAATGTGATTTTTGAGGGAATCCATCTCCCATCCGTGATGGGATTGAAAGGCCGTAGGTGTCGAAAGCCCAGAAATATAACTCTATCCATCACGACTCTGGAACTCACTAAAGGAATAATTAACACTTCTGACCAAAGTATATACACTTATTTATTAAAAACTAAATTACAGTGTAACGGTTTCTACAACTTTACGTTATCTTCATCAGACACTAACTGCAGACTTTTTTGATACGCCCTTGTAACTTTTAAAGAATTACATAGAATACAAAACGCTGGATTTCGCACCATTCAAATATCGATAGTACAGCGTCGCCATCTACATAACCTGATAAGGAGTCCTGCCAACCCAGCATAATAATTTCTTTAATTGTGCTCCGTTAGGTTATAACATACTTCCAATTTACATGTAAAGCAAGAACTTAAACAGTTATTGTGCAATGTTGCAAACTAAAGAAACTCCAGTATCATGAACATCTAGAAATAACCAAATTTTGAAGGGTCCTACAACAGTAATAACAGAAGTGACACGAAAGGGCAGTGCACATCTAAAGTACCTTACTGTCAAGTATTATAGTCATCATATGACGTATTTCAAACACGTAGAAACAAAGTTATAAGGAATTGAACATTTGACTTTTACAAAGGATATCTTTTTAATGCTTCGATAAGTATCATATTCAATTACGTAGAGGTTTCGATGGGCATTAGAACGTTTGCGAGGTGGGATGAAAGCTACAGCTTGTGTTTTCTACTGCATTAATGGAGAGGTTTCATTGGTGCATCAATGAGTGAAGTGATTAATGGCCTTTTGCAGATTTTGATTCATTTGCCAAATAGTGTGTCCCAAGGCTTTAACTCTGCATATTGAAATAAGCAAATATCAGGAGGAAGCGAAGGACAATTGGCCACAAAATGTATGTACAACATAGGTGATAAAGCAGAGCCTTGAGGTACACCTGACAGAAGGAATATAGGATGAGATAGTTTATTATTAATGTAGACGTAAGAAAGGCGATAGATCAAAAAGTGGCTTCTAAAACGAGTGTAAGCAGTGGGAAATATAAGGGGAATAACCTTATGAAGAAGTGCGGGGTTCCTGACCCTGTTAAATTCTTTCTCCAAGTCAAATAGTAGAAGGCAAGAAGGTTTTAATTAATCGTAGCGCGTTGTGATAAGGCTGGTGAGGCAAAGGAGTTGATCGTTGATGGAATATGAAGCACTGAAGCCAGCTTGGGGAATAGGGAGGTTTTTCTTTTTAGTTTCGAGATATGCATGGAGTCTCTTAACAGTGATACGTTCAAGGATTTTACTGAAAGTAGAAGTTAACTGAAAAGGGCGGTAGGATGATGTGTTGGTGGGAGACTTATTGGGCTTTAGAAACATGAGGGTTTTTGAAGTTCTTCACTCTATTGGAAAGAAGCCAGTTCGGAGAATGAATGTGTAGATGATAGAAAGCAAATTTAATGATAATTGGGGATTTTTGATATGCCGATACATAATGTTGTCAAAGCTTGGGTCTGAATTTCTCATACGGTTAATAACACTAATGATTTCATCAGTAGTGATGGGGGCTGTAAGATGATGATTCGGTGACGTATTGGTGACGTTAGGCTGTAAATGAGGAGAAGCAAGATTGATGCGATCAACAGGATGTGAGTTAATGAACTTGGTAAAAGGCACAGGTATAAAGATGTCTTGCAAGTAATCGGCAAAGGCGTTTGCTTTCTCTTCATCAGTTTGAAGCAGTTTGTTATTGTGAAGAAATGGGTAATGCGGCTTAGTGTCTTTGCCGCAGTGCATTACGAATTTTCCAGAATTTTGTAGGATATCTAGTTTTGTTAAGACTATTGCATGTTCTGACCAATGTTTTAATTTTTAAGCCTTAATATAGTTTCGAACGGTGCAGCGTAGCTGGGTGTGATGATGAAGAGTATCAGGATTTTTAGTACGAGTGTATTCTAGATACAGCTGACCAGAACGGGGAATCATAGGTAAATATTGAGGTATAAGACGAAGTTTATACGGTATGGAGAAAGTGGATGGAATGTAAAGTTCTGATGTATGATTGATAGTAGAGTTGATGGTATTAAGGCTGTTATATAGCTGGTCTTCTGTTGTTGAAAATTAAAGCCAGTGTAAAGATTCAGAAATATATTCATGATACGTGTGGCATTCGATCTTGTCGTAACGAAGAGTTGGCCGTGAGTATGGCGATATGTCAGCTAAGGGGTGCGTGATAGCTGCCAAGAAATTCAAGCACGTGTACGGTTCAGTTGGAAGCAAGAGTGTTAGAAGTGTCGAGCACATCGAGGGTCATCTGAGAAATAGGGTGATATGGAGAAAGCAAATCAAGAGGAATGCCTCTGGTGTTTGAAGTGACAAATTGAGGGAATGAAATGCGTTCATTATCGGTACGACTATGAAGGTTAATGCCTGTCATGATGATATAATGTTTGTATGTGTTGGAAGTATGTACTATTAGATGACATATTATATATCTAACTATGCAAAACGTTAGGTTGACTAGGATAAGCTATAATTCATATATATATATATATATATATATATATATATATATATATATATATATATATATATATATATATCGAAAGGGTCAGTAGCTAGAGAATAAAATCCCGATATCTTATAAAACCTTTGAAATTATGTAGTTTGAGAAATGTTGACCCAGGGTTACTAAAAGTCATCTGTAGATAAAGAATTGCAATAGCTCTTAAATGCATTCGCGTTTCTAAATATAAAACAGCCAAGACCCCAGATATATAGGCCCCAAATTCGAGGCATTTCGTTCTTTCACGCCTATAACGTGCGTGCTATACGATGATATGGAGTATCAAATTAAAATATATACTAAGTACTATCTACTAATATACAGAAAAGTTTTCCTTATCTTCTTATAAGGACACGAAAACCAACATGCAAAAAATTCAAAAATTCTATAACTCCGGCCCCAAGCAAAAGTTGCAAAAAAAATTCGAATCGACTATAGTGTTTGGGGTCAAGGTCTACCTATTCATCGAATTTGATTGCGAAACTCCTGGGGCAAAAGTGTTCCCTCCCTTGTGAGATGAAACATTCTTGAAATGCTGAATACATATCAATAAACCATTTATCTTTACCTACTACCGCTTTTGCTTTATGCATATTAATATTAAGATGGTAGGAGCTCCTTCGTGGGTAAGCGGTTAGCGTCCGCGCCTTTGGCGTGGGAGACCCGAGTTCGATTCCCGGCGGGAGCTCATGTGGTTCAGATTCCACGTTAATCAGTATACCCACGTCTCATATAGCCTCGTTGCTGAAAGGGACGCTAAACTAAATTCAATTCAACTCAAATTAAGATGGTAAGTTGTAGTAGATACCAACTACTTCCGATTGCAGTAGAGAAGTAAAGACGCATAAAACCCCTATTCTTGTGCTACCGAATTTATATTTCTGTTAAGAAAAAACTACTTCTCTACATTTATTATCATTTTTTTACTATTGTAATCAATATGGTAAAGGACGAGATGAAGCTTATATTGACACATTGAATTCATATCAAGCTATTTCTGAAAATTTCTTACCTTTTTTGCCTGACTGGAGATCAATATCGAAACCAAAACGGATAGATGATTTCTACCGTTTCCAGTGTTAATGGAGATATATATGGATGGATATGGAACTCTCCCTTTAGACATTGAATCGATTACAGAAAATCACTTTTCGCCATCTATTACTATCTTTCCTCTCTTATGATGAAGTTAAAAACCGAAAATGGTCTATTTCTATCACGTTCGGTTTAAATAGAGAATTAAGGATGGTGATGAGATCTATTCTTGGGATGCTGACTCAATTTTAAAAAAGGGCTTCTGTCTTTCCTCTATTGTTTCATAATCTGACTTCTGTACACAGTCAGATGGACGGACCTAAACGTTGTATAACATTACCCGTAGTTTTTCATCTATTAGAATGTGATTTTTGAAATCTAGGTAGGTGTCCAGATTTTTGTTTTAACATAACTATACTGTTTTTCCCCACTATTACTTCACCGTGACACAGTTTCAGCAAAATTACAACAGATCCCCGGCAAATACATTGCTATCACATCGTCATTAAATTACAATGAGGGTCAGTGATGATTTTTAGGGTGTGGCCGGGCCCCAGTGAACTTTCCGCCCAGAACAAATCTGTTAACTTGAGAATGCCGCTTGTTAACTTGAGAATGCTGAATCAAATTAAACTATTTTTTAGCGTCTCCTTTGATGGAGTCACGAGAAAATTTACCTCAAAATTGAGACATTTTACTTACCACTTATGTCAATGGTAAAATAATCCATACTCAAAGTTGGAATACGTATATTTATTTATATCTCAACTTTTAGATTGCTCTCATGACCTCATGAACAGATATAGTTTAGAATAGTTCAGCATTCTCAAATTAGTGTAAAAAGTATAATTAGAAATTTCCCTTAACGTACCCCTTTTTTACCGGCAACATGAGCGATAAATCGTTATCCGATTCTAATGAATATCGATATGAATTTCCCTCCAACCTAGGAAATAATTCTATTGTTCGGGGTTAAAGCACATCAAGAATATGGAAGTAAAATCCAGTCCATGTTGCAAGTTTGCAAATAAATACATAGAAAATACTGTGATTTTGCAGTATAGACTTCAGTACTTAAAAATTTATCGGTTTTGATAAAAAAGAAAAAAATGTTCAATATATTTCTTTATTAATTTCCAGTGACGTAACTAAGGAAGGGGGCAAATGGGTCTTGTGCGCCAGGTTGAGGGGCGCAAAATTGGGCAAATATTTGTTTTCACTATAAGGCAGGGAAAGTTTTTTTTTTCAAACTAAAGATCATAAAATATACCTTAGAAACTTAATAGAACAACAACGTATCAATAACTTTAGGATCATATTCATAGAGCATAAGTTAGCTTCAAAGCAGTCTCTTGAGGACCTTCGCAGCCAAAAGAGCTCGGAAAGTTAAATTTTAATTGCAGTCTTTTAAGTTTTCATTTAACTTACATTAATTTAAAAGATTTGCAAAATGCCCGAATATAAGCACTCGAGAGAACAGCTTGACTGTTTATCATAATTAAAATATTCTATTCTAAAACAACAAACTGTTGATTCATTCTACACATATGCAACCCCCGATATAATTCCAAAAACAGACATTATGATTTACAGATATTATGATAAGACTATAAGAATATTTCAAGCATGCTACTCTCAGATTATTTAGCAATCAAATACTAATTAGTTTGGTGATTTATCTTGTATACTAAAAATTAAATTATGTACAGCAATTTTGAAATCAAACTTTACTACTTGAAGAAAAGATGGAATAGGAGAATTATAATCTGTGATCCCAATATCAGGTGTAGTTGAGGAGCGTTTTGGTTTGAATTATCGCAGGAGGAGGAAAGGCGCTAAAGCGAGTTCATACCTAGCTTAGCTGCGTAACTGAGTATTTCCAATCGTTCCCATTGGCTACAGTTGAGTTCGGATAAGGATAAGAGATTTAAGAAACTGTGTTCCCCTGAGAGTTGTAGTTTTCATATTTACTCGTAAGTATTGTAATGTAAAAGTTCTTTTCCGCGAAAACTTTTGCCAAAATTATTTGATTTTCGTGTAACGTACCGTATACTTGCTTTTAGATTTCTCAATCATATGCTCTGGGTTTAAATTACACTAGTTAACAAATTTAAACTTTTTGTTTGTTACATGAGAAAAATCACCTGATCTTAAAGGAACTTTTTGCGCTAAATTCGAATATGCACTCGGTTTCTCTCCATCACGTACGATTTTCCCGTAACAGAGGGATTTTCGGGAAATTCTCTCAAAAATTTCCCTTTTTCAGATATTTTATTCCCTTAGCTCCTGTCCCCTTACATATAGTAACATAGAAATTATACCTAAGTATACCTTGATTTATATTTAATAAACCCTAAAAGTTTCGTAAAAATCGCTTTGTTCTTTCTAGAGAAATAAATATATTTGCATGTATACTGTGTGCACTGTTTATTGCACCTGATGGTAATGCTTTCAGATCTCCTGAGTTGGGGTAAAAACGATTTGCTTTATTACTACAAACACAGACATAAAAATGAATATTTACAATAGTCAACAACACACTTGTATTGCTCTCTGTAAATTAGAAACGTGTATAAAAATAGAATGTACTTCCAACGTATATTTTTTTTAAACGTACAGTATATGTATATCTTAATACATATATACAATTCTCCAAGTTTTTTCGTTTTGTTCATGAAATGGTTATCAATATTTGTTATCAAATGTAACAGGATGCAAAAGAAAGAAAGAATGGAATACAGGCTCCAGCAGTGGAACTTATTGGATGCAGAAACGAACATATCAGTGTACAGGGAAAGGCATGTTCAATTTTCAAGCTATTTCTCAATGCAAGATAATGTGTGCGTATGTACGGATATAAATGGGTTGATGGCGGAGCTAGGAATTCCTTACGTTCCAGAAGAATGGAGGTTATTTATCGACGCGTCAAAGGTCAGCCTTAAAGCTGTCCTTTTACATAATGGAAATAAAAAACCTTCTATACCACTTGCGCACTCAGTGAAGATTAAGGAATCCTATGACACCATGTCAACTTGGCTAAATCTTATAAATTACAAGGACCATTGTTGGCAAATATGTTGTGATCTCAAGGTAGTTGGTATTTTATTAGGGCTGCAGTGCGGTTACACGAAGTACCAATGTTTTTTATGTTTATGGGATAGCCGAGCTGATGACAAACATTATGAAGTGAAGGAATGGGAACCTAGAGTGAATTACGTACCTGGAGAATTCAACGTCAAATACGCTCCTTTGGTAGATCCTAATAAGATATTACTACCGCCACTTCATATCAAGTTAGGACTTATGAAAAACTTTGTCAAAGCCATGGACACATCTGGTGAAGGTTTCAAGTATTTGCGAGATAAGTTCCCTAACTTGAGTGATGCTAAGATTTCAGCGGGAGTATTTATTGGTCCCCAAATTAGGAAATTAATGCTTGATGATAGCTTTGACAGCAAGTTAAACAGTGCTGAGCTAGCTGCCTGGACAGCATTTAAGTGTGTTGTGCGCAACTTTCTGGGCAATAACAAAGCTGAGAGTTACACAGAAATCGTACAGGACATGATACAGAAATACAAAGAGTTGGGTTGTAGGATGTCTTTAAAATTCCACTTTTTGCACTCCCACCTCAGCTTCTTTCCTGCTAACCTAGGTGCTCTCAGCGACGAACAGGGCGAAAGATTCCACCAAGATATAATGGCAATGGAGAAAAGGTACCAGGGACGATGGGATCCTTCAATGATGGGGGACTATTGTTGGGGTCTTGTTAGAGAATGCAACATTTCTTACAAAAGAAGGAAGTAGTGTACGTTTTTGTAACCCAATGGAAGTTTCATATATTGTGATAGTTTTGATTGTCTTTTCATGACCTTTTGGTACATTTGTATTATTGTTTATTGTAAATTGTCACACTTGTAAATTATATTGTGTTATATTTTATATGTGTTTGTGGTAATAAAGCAAAACGTTTTACCTCAACTTAAGAGATCTGAAAGCATTACTATAAGGTGCAATAAACAGTACACACAGTATACATACAAACATATTTATTTCTCTAGAAAGAATAAAGCGATTATTACGAAACTTGGAGGGTTTGTTAAATATGAATCAAAGTATACTTAGGTATAATTTCTATGTTAGTATATGCAAGGGGATAAGATCTTGGGGTGTAAAATAAACGAAAAGGGAAATTTTTGAGGGATTTTCCCGAAAATCCCTCTGTTACGGGAAAATCGTACGTGATGGAGAAAAACCGAGTGCATATTCGAATTCAGCGCAAAAAGTTCCTTTAAGAACAGGTATTTCCTTTTATGTAACAAAACCTTTGTTAACTAGTGTTATATAACAACAAAAAAGTAAATTAGCTCTTCTCTCAATTTTGATTGTTTTAAAGTTTGTTGCGAAAGCCTTTACAACTAAGTTTCCATCCTTCATCTTTTTTTCTTTCTTTCTTTCTTCAGAAAATACATACGTACACCAAAATATATATATAGCGAACACAGCAATAGAACTAACTGAAAGTAACTGTTTTCACTGTTCTTACCTTTAGAAGAAATTGCGATTAATAACTCCGAGAACAAAACTCACATTTGGTTCACTCCATCAATTTGATTAAAAGAAAAGCGGAATCGAAATAATACTATTATGCAGTAAAATTCTCAGATGACTACTCTTCATTAATTATCGTTTTTAAAAGGAAATAACAGTTTCCCATGTTCCTAAGATCATGAGATCATGTGGACTTTCCATAAAAAACAACCGCAAGCGATTGAATTATCTAACTTCGCAAGGAAACCAACAGGACGAAAACCTCCTTTATTATTCTTAAGTTAAGAAGGAAGCTATGACAAACAATTTTAGGTACGATGCGTAAACAACCAATATTTATTTGGTCATTATTATTACTTGTAAAGATCTCCAAAATATTTATATATAGTACACTGTAACATCCTAAGTTTTAGCATTGAGAAAATTGGGTATTTTAACTTTGAAAGAAACGAAGTTTTGAAATATGAAATAACCCAACATAGTTAAAAGAATGTTACTTTATGTTCAGCTTGAAATAAGTTTTCTCATCTAGTAGTAATCGCAGAGTATGTCAAAATCAAGGTTGCCAGTTCAACAGGCTGTTCCCACCTTACCCACCTTAAAGGGTTCCCACCTTACTACAAGTACAACGTTATTGGGAATCGAGATATTCAAGGTTCCATCACATAATAATGTGCACATCCTCCGTGTCATTTTTGCGTCTCTTTACGTTCCGTTCGGATAGCCTACTGAACTGAATTGCTAACTGCTTACTTTCGTTAACATAAGAAGCGTCACGAATGTGAAACTCAAACAACTGGAGCAATTTGGAAAAATTTAACCATTTTAGATTGAAAAGCATGTATTTTCCAGAATCTTCCACTCTACATATTATTTCGCATCTTTATTCAGAACGGAGATGGCTTATGGCCCCAACTTTTGCATAATATCATATTAATAGTGTTCTTATCATCTTGAAACTGACAGGAGAGCTTAACATTTTGTTTGCCCAAAAAATACACCTCAAGGGTATATATACAGGGTGTTTCAGATAAAACGTCCAGTGCTTATAAATCCGAAACGCCTGAGAATGAAAAGATGAAACAAAAACTGAGATAGGAAAATATCATAGGGCACATCACATGGTGTTGTTGTGGTGGCCCCTAGGGCCCTCCTTCAAGGGGGCCCAGGGGCCAACTTCAAATTTTCAAATGGGAACATGTATTGAATCATACCTCATTCAATAGTATTTGAAAAACGAAACAACTTTTGTAGGAAACAATTTTCGATTTGGGCCACCGTTTTAAATGGCCGCAAAAAGTGGGTCCTATATCAGATAAAACGTCCAGTGCTTATAAATCCGAAATGGCTGAAAATAAAAAAATAAAACAAAAACTGAGATAGGAAAATGTCATAGGGCACATCACATGGTGTTTTTGTGGAGACCCCCAGGGCCCTCTTTCAAGGGGGCCCAGGAGCCAACTCCAAATTTTCAAATGGGAACACGTATTGAATCATACCTCATTCAATAGTACTTGAAAAACGAAACAACTTTTGTAGGAAACAATTTTCGATTTGGGCCACCGTTTTCAAAATGGCCGCAAAAAGTGGGTCCTGTATCAGATAAAACGTCCAATGCTTATAGGCCTAAATCAGAAACGGCTGAGAATAGAGAAATGAAACAAAAACTGAGATACAAACGATAATAAAGCATATCAAGTGGTGTTGTTGTGGTGAACCTCAGGAAACTCCTTGAAGGGGGCCCAGGTGCCAAGTTCAAACTGATACAGGACTTTTTGCGGCCATTTTTAAAACGGTGCCCCAAATCGAAAATTGTTTCCTACAAAAGATGTTTCGTATTTCAAGGACTATTGAATGAGATATGATTCAATACCTGTTCCCATTTGAAAATTTGAAGTTGGCCCCTGGGCCCCCTTGAAGGAGGGCCCTGTGGGTTACCACGATAACACCATGTGATGCGCCCTATGACATTTTCCTATCTCAGTTTTTGTTTCATCTTTTTATTTTCAGCCATTTCGGATTTATAAGCACTGGACGTTTTATCTGATATAGGACCCACTTTTTGCGGCCATTTAAAAACGGTGACCCAAATCGAAAATTGTTTCCTACAAAAGTTGTTTCGTTTTTCAAGTACTATTGAATGAGGTATGATTCAATACATGTTCCTATTTGAAAATTTGAAGTTGGCCCCTGGGTCCCCCTTGAAGGAGGGCCCTGGGGGTCACCACAACAATAGCATGTGATGCGCCCTATGACCAGGGTGCGAATTGGCGGGGGGGGGATGCCAGGGATTTCCCCCCTGACAAAAATCTTTCCCACCCTGGAGAAGGAAAATTTTATCCCTGGCAGGGATAACTTTTTCCCCCTCTGGAGTATTTTTAAGTGGACATAAAGATAAGTAGGTCTACTTTGCGTAGCTAACCTAAATATTACTTGAGTGAAAATTTATGAAAGATCTCACATCTCAACTGTTTTGTATTTGTTAGAATATATATATATATGGGGGAGGACTGCTTGCGCATATGGGTGAAATTCATCCCCCCCTGGGAAAATTTTTCAATTCGCACACTGCCTATGACATTTTCCTATCTCAGTTTTTGTTTCATCTTTTTATTCTCAGCCGTTTCGGATTTATAAGCACTGGACGTTTTATCTGAAACACCCTCTCTCTCTCTCTCTCTATATATATATATATATATATATATATATATATATATATATATATATATATATATATATATATATATATATATTAGTCTATGAACTCTATATTCAGACAATCTAACCTACACTAGAGCCAAGAACCCAAACACAAAATACCTGCTACCTTAACTCAACATTATTAACTTAAATAATACATATGAGAGTATGCAACGACGCCAATTTCTGTATTATTTGGAGTTGCCTTGCTCCTCTTCTCTTATGGAAATTAGCTCGTCAATTTTCTAAATTGATTCCTCGTATGTGCAATTTATTTTGTGATTCACTGCAAATGATACAATGGCTGGGAAAGTAAAAGTCTGTTTGAGGCGCCATTTTGAGGCGCCATTTGGTGACTGGGTTTGATATAAGTTGACCTACATTGCGATTTATGTCTAAGGAGGGCAGACGTAAACACGAGAGAGGCATTCGCCTTCTTTACCTCACTTTATTGTCATCATTAATGAAAACCCTCGTACATAAGTCATGACGTAGTAACAGATTTCATCTCTGCATCAGAGAGCTCTGCGAAGTTTGGAAACAAAGTAGAGTAGACTAAATTTCACTCCGTGACGAATCCTTTCGTTACAAACCCAGGTCCTCTTCTCCACTTTCATAATTAAATATTCTGTGCAATGATAAGCAAGGAACCTTTCGAGATTTTAACTCCCTCCCCTTCAGCAAGGTAATATATAAAAATAAACATTTACCGTATATACATACATATACATATACAAATATCCAAAATTATAGGAAATTGAAACCCATCCTGGAAGAACTGCTACACCACTGCTTCTGTCTTTATTTTATCCACAAACAAATCCCAACCCAGCCACGAATGCTAGCCGTTACAAAAACACTGATATTTGCCGAATAGTAAGATGTATACTTTCGATGTTTAACGTCTTTTCTTTTTCTTAACAGTAACAAGCCTACAGTATGTTAAATATTTGTATAAAAACAACATATTTTATCATAAATCGAAAGAAAAAGATTCCAAATTATTATAACACAAATTATGTTATTTTGTTTATGCGGATTTATAATGAGTTTAACAGTTGTAACAGATCTCGGATCTAATGGCTTTATTGGTTTGCACTAAACGGGCCAAACAAGCCAAGCGGGTCAGACGGGCCAAACGAGCCAAACGGGTCACAGGCTAAACAGACAAACGGCGTTGAACTCGCATTTGATCCGATAACAGGCGAGCTGGCGGGTACCCGTTTACCCGAAACTTTTCAAACACTAATTCATAATACATTCCAGAAGAAAAAGGAATAATAATATCTTGGTTTTAATCAAATACATTACCCAATCTAACAGTGTAAAATAGCTGTACATTAAACATATATACACAATACATACGCATATAAAACAGAACTTTCAAACTAAATTGGTTGCTCCAAATTTTTTTTTTTTTTTTCGTTGCGTCTGACATCCGTTAAATAGATGTCTGTAAAACTGAGGTATAAATCTTATAAAGTTATAAAAAGAGATACTAGTTATGAAATATCAACAAAATCTTTAGTGGTTTCTGAAGAATTCATAAGTACTTATTTTTATACCCAGGTGTACAGGATAGTTTTATAAGTGTCAGCTAGGTTTCAAACAGGTCCAACTTTGGTTTTATTCCCGGTTGGGAATGGAGCGGTGCGCTGATTGCAATGACTTATTATGCAAAACTTTCACTAGGCAGCTAGCTAGACAAACATTGCAGTGACGATTGTCCGCCTAGTGGGGAACCAGAAAGGGGGTACGGGACTCGCGCGCCCCTCCATGAGGAGTAAAATATATAAATTAACCTCTAATGAAGCGCTTGTTCAAAGGCTATGGGGAAAAAAATGTTTTAAAATTTCTCTCAAAAGGAAGATTCTGCGTGCGTTCTTCACTTATTGCAGATAATGTATGCGTTTCCAGTTCATGGTAATAATGGATTCTCTCCTGTTGAACAATATGACTTTCCTCAAAGCCGCCTCCAGAAGGGCGGAGATAAATACCTATTATGAAGCACTGCAGTCCACATTTTTAGTTAGTGAACCAAATATTAAAAAATGTGTCAAGTTTATTTTTCGGACCTGCTCTTCCAACTCAAAAATTCCTGGATCCGCCCCCGATATCGGCTGTTGCCAATTAACTGCTAATAGTCATAGCGTACCTTTAGAAATGTTTTCAAATGTTATTTGCAAAAGGAACAGTTTTCCGAATTCTTATTTTTTTTTTCTCCTTGCGCCTTTTCGTTGTGCGTCCTGGAGCACTTGCTCCACTCGCTTCATTGTAGTTACGCCACTGTCATTTTCAATCAATAAGGAAATTGATAATGTCTTCTTGCTGCTATACTAGAAATATTTGTTTTATATTAATTGAATTTTTCATCATTTAAAATTCAATCTTCGAGTTTTTATTTGGGAAATAGTAAGGTTCTTATTTAGATCATTTTGGGCTCCCTTTTCCGCCAGAGTTTTTATCTGTTTTCATTTTCTCTTTTTCTGTTTATCGCAGGTACGTACACAGAGAGAGAAATCTAAAGCATTTACGTATAAGGAAAATCCGCAGATGCTGGCTACAACCGGATTTCCTGGCGTTGTCCTGCCGCCGCAAGAGAACTAGAATCTATGTCGCGGTGCAGATTTTCTGTACTGTGTTTTAAGGAATATAGCCAAGCCAGCCTAGATATTGCATATGTGCTCAATATCTTTTTACGTATGTTCTGTACAGATTTTATAGATGCTGCTAGGTACTCGATCCTTTTTCTCGTATGTTTATTACCGGACAGAAGGGAAATCAAGTTCGTACACAAGAATGGGACTGAGTAGTGTCCGAACACAAACCAGGCATGGTTTATCAAAAGTATATAATTGTGATTATCTGTATGCAGACAGTGCAGACGAAGAACACACACATGATTTCTGCCTATTTGTAGCTGTACAGATTGGTCATGGCTAATCAACAAGCATGTACGTAGGCTGGTACAGAAAATCTCGTGTAGGATACGGAACCCTACTAAATTTTTACTCTCCAGATTTTCTCGATTAAAAATAACCTTTTTCATTCCCAGTTTTCGTATAAATTTATTATTATTATTATTATTAATATTATTATTATTATTATTATTATTATTATTATTATTATTTTAAGTTTACGTTCGCAGTTTTTGGGCCATATCGTTTGTCAAAATCTTTTTTGTTCATCGCTTTTTTTTTTTTTTTTAATGTTTCAAAAACATTTTGATTTCATTTCCTTCCTTCCTTTAGATTTGAGCTAATTCATTTTGACTTTAACTTCCCTTTCAGCTGCGAGGCTACATGAGACATGGACCTACTGATTAACATGAAATCTGAATCACATGAGCTCCCGCCAGGAATCAAACCCGAGTTCCACTCCAAAGGCGCGTACGATAACCGCTTAACCACAAAGGAGCTCTTTTCTTTTAACTTCGTCACATCGTCCACTTTGTTTTCACTAGAAAGTTTTTTTTTTTTATTTTTATCACCAGTGACGTCACGTTTCCTGTTAGTACTTTTGGGGGGGAGGTAGTTCTCTGTTTCCTTTAAAAAAAAACATTTATTAAGGGGCCATTTCTAGACTATCCAAGATTTGTGCAAACATGATGTTTGCGCAAACACGGCCATACACGGTTCAACTTTTTGCACAAACTTCAGTTCAATTTTGAGTTTGATCGCGTAAACATGTCTACTGAAGTAGCTTGTTTAGCGATAGTAATTGCCTGTGCTTTGGAAGCGGAAAGACCTGCGAAACAAGAAACCAAGAAGAAGTCATGGATGAAAAAGTGGTTCAAGAAACGACGTAAGTTTAGTCACCAAAATTTAATAGCCGAGCTTGAGATAAGTTCGACTGTGGATTATAAAAATTATTTACGAATGGATTCAACTATATTTGGTGAAATACTGGAAACTTGATTTTATTCCTCACTGATTTTCTGTCCGTCTTCTTATCTATTTCCTTCAATTTATACACCAATTTCTCGTATGCCGCATTTTTCAGATTCTTGTTTTTATAATCTTCACACTTTACCTTACACAGTTCAAGTAAATTTCGATGAAGTTCAATGAATTCTTTCCAGAAATCTTGATTCCTATTCATTGACGCCATAGCGCAAGAAATAAGCGTCTGTATACTAGACCTCCCACTCAGAAATAAACCTCGTGTTTGTACAGTCACCGACTGTAAAAAGTGGAGGTTGGATACATAAGAAATGATAGCTTTTTCCAGTAGCAGAATAGTTTCACTGTATGTCTGATAGTTGGACAACCAACATGACAGCAAATACATGCCCGAAAACATAACATGCCAGGATATTCCTCCATTTGAAGGAAAAAGTATTACTATCTGAGAGCATCACTTAGAGAAACAACCACGAGATAAATCTGCAGAAATTCCATTCACTTTAAGATCAAAGATATAGGAATTAAAGCAAAGGAAACGAAAAGAATAATACGCATCATGTAGAGACCGAAAAAGTATGGAAAGCTAAACAAAATGAGAAAAGAAGGAAAGAGGGAAAGGAAAGAGCAAAAGACATGGGAATAAATTAAATTTTAACACTTAAGGATAAACTATCTCCGTCTTTCCCCCTGCCCCCTGTATTGTCTTGTTTTTCTCCCTTCATAGGATAAATCTCTTTCAGTATCAAACGCGAACATCATTTATAATGTTTAATTCCTTGAAAAAAAATGCAACTCAGTCTAGGCTGAGACTCGAACACAGAATCCTGAGAACGACAATCACACACGGTACCCACTTATCTACATAGGCTCCATCAAGTGTGTTTATAATTCAACCATTACACGCGCTGTCATCAAGCGTGTTAAATCAGCCATTGACGGTGAGTTACTCCAGTTACACTTGAAGTTAGAATTTCATTTACGGCTTTAGCTATCTACGGCAACAGGCCCCATGTTTTCATTAAAAGCATTTGTGGTGTAGATTAACATCAAGAATACATTAATCTATTATGAATTAATCTCTTGGGTGCACCAACACACACACATACATCGTATATACGTATATAGAGATATAATCGGATTGATTAAGGATTAAATGAGTTATTTCGTAAATTTACGAAACGGGTCTTGAAGGACAGTAATGACATCTCGTAGCGTTGTTACGTAACACACGTAATATAAATAAAGCTTCAAAGCCAAATGTTACAAGTTCTGCCGTGGCTAAGTCGGTAGAACGTCTGTTTCTTAAGCGGAACAACGCGGGTTCAAATTTCGGCTGGTTCATTTTGATTTTTCTTTTTCTCAAAATACATTCCTATATGTTTGTATTTGTCAATAATAATTGCTTTATTGCATTTTTTGTAGATTAACTTAAATTAGTGAGGTTAAGTAAAGTCAGGAAGGTTAAGATAAATATATGACTGCTTTATACGTGTGTGCAGTCCAGAGATGGAGTGAGTCAGTGGGTCAATTGCGTCAAGATTTGTAAGTGGGTCATGGGTCAACAGGATGTGACTCACTGCGATATACAACCCACCGTGACTCACTCTGACCCAACTACCCATTCTGATCCACACTGACCCACTGATCCACTCTGACTTACGACCCCATTCTGCTCAGTGCATTGTAGACAGTTTCTTCTGAGCACTGGTGAATTTGTCTACCTTTTACTTTCAAGGCCTCCTTTTTTCTTCTTTTTTCATTTGTCTCTATTGAAGAAAGAATTTCAGGCACTCTTGCAGAACTTCAGGCAATTGATCATATTTGGAATTGTAATAATAGCAATAGGACTTACTTCTTGATTTTTCAAACACATCCTGTGAGTTTTTAGAGGAGCTAACTACTGGAGAAAAAAATGTGAATTACCTATAATGTACGAATAATTATATAAAACATTGAATATAACTGTGTGTGTGATCGTCATGATCAAATTGCAAAGTCAACTGAAATGACATTTGGTATATACATAGTTAGTTCCTGACCTCAATATCATTTTTAAAACTCTTTTATTGGGAGGCAGCATTTTCTATATATAGGGTTGATTTCTAAAAATAATCGAAAACGATCAATATTACTTCAGAAACAAATTGAAAAGCAATTATTGAGAAATAAAAACTACAGTTTTATGCATTTTACATCTACTGCTTTTTATTATAATAACTGATGAAACTTGTGTTTATGTATGGAGCGTTACAGCATAAGGATATCACGTCATAAAGTTGTGAGGAAAATTTACATAAAATTTGTACTGCAAGCTTAATTACGTGGGAATTTTAAATTTGTACGGGATGCTTAATTATATGGCCAATTTTAGACTTCTCTTTACTTTGGTCTACTTTACCTTGATTTGAGACTTTCAAATTTCATCCTATTTTCCACTGAAAATGTCTGTAAGTCAACAAAGAAATAATTATATATGATAATTAAAGTTAAATTCATCGCAATTTGGCCCATGACAAACACTTTATCATTGTATATCGTAAAGATCACATCCACCGGTATTGTAACAGAGCGGTGCTTGAGCGTTGAACCGTGGAAATTCAAACTCCGATTAGTGATAATTTCACAGCCTTGTTTTATTACAATTGTAAACTTTATTTAGTTTTAAAGAGAGCGTGGATCATGGGTCAGAGTTGATGACGATGGGTTTTGGCGGGTCGGAGTTGGTCACAATGGTTCACAGTGGGTCATAGTGGGTGGTGGGTCGCAGTGGGTCACATGCTGTTGACCTACTTGACCCACTCCAACTCTGATTAACGCTTCGACATCTGGAGTAAATAAGTTCTGCCAGGGGACCCTTTTCCTTTCAATATATATATTTTAATATGCTCATATTTATTATTATTAATTACTTTCTTGCATTTTTTCCTACATTATCTTAGATTAATGACCGTGGTTTAGGATAGATTATATAAAGTGAAATACGGTTATGTATGTTTACACTTTCGTTTCTTTCTTTCAAAATACACTCCTATCTATTCACGTAGTCCAAAAATAGGCATACACCTCTTCATTGATCAAGTATAACATTCTAGTTTATGAGTTTATTTGCTTCGGCTCTTCCGAGCTTAAGATGTAAGTAAAACACATTAAGAACAAATAATAAAGAAACTAAGTCTATCTGATGGATAACAATAAGAAATTATATAAAATGCAATGAACTGATCAGTACGGCACTGTAAACCTATTTTTGGGCCACCCTGTATATTACTAATAATTTATTTCTTGCATTTATTAATAACTAGCTGAAATACACACTTTCCGCATGGGTCAGATAAAATACCTATGCAAACAAACTGAACAACGAAACGAAAAGATATCGGTCATTTTCTAATACTTTTACATATCCCGGTAAACGCCCCCTGTGACCCCCTGGTTTACAATTTAAAAGAACGCCTCTCGCCCGCAGGCGATTGGCCTGTATTTGAAAGTCAACGCCTCTGGAAGAATCACCATTCATCTCAGCGACCGTGAAAACTAAGGATTTGACACTAATATTGGTCATTTTGGAATATTTTTTATATATTTCGGTACCCCACACCCAGGGTGACACCGACCCGCATACAATGGTAGCCTATTTTCAAAGTCATCGCTAATGGAAGTGTCACCATTGTTCTCAGCGACGGCGCTAACTATAAATTCAACACAAAAACCGGTCATTTTCTAATGTTTTTACATGTCTCGGTAAACGGTCTCTTCCCCTGAGAAACTGGTTCGAATTGAAAAAACGCTTCGTTCTGGTCTGGAGCCTGGATAAAGTATCCGTGACCAAAGTTTAGTAACTTTCGGTCAACTCGTCTGATTCCCAGGCCGCACACAGACAGACACACAAACAAACTCGTATTTCATACACAACAACAGATAACACAACCCAGAGCATTTTTTCTTTTTTACATAGCACAGCGTTCTTTGTCATAGAACGTTGCTATGTTGCTTCCACGCAGTCAAACCTTCTAGTAAGTGCCTGAGGCAATTAGTCTTTTATACGTAAACACGTGCGTTTGCCTCTTCTGTCGAAGTAATGGGTCGCGTGTACTTCTTACAGCTATTTTGTTGATGTATTGACCTTGAAGAACCTACAAATGGATTTTCATTAAGCCACGAGTCGCTTTTGTCCTTGAAGTTGATATACAGTAGAAATGACCTATTCATTATTAACCCGATGTAAAATACTAAGATTATATTGGTTTTACCTGAACACCCACAAATTTGATGTAGCAAGAGGCCTTCCCACAACTGCTTCCAACCCGGCATAAATTTCACGGTTAACTTTTTGAATTATACACAAGAGTATCATTGATATGTTAGTGTTAATAATATTTATGGAACTAGACAAGTTTTTAACTTCCAAACTGTGCCGTGCATAAAAGTCGGAAGTCTCATAGAGTGGTTTCATCCGTGTGTGTGACAGATACCAGAGCAAAGATAGAAGTGATATCGGGAAGTGATTTTCTGCCATTGATTCTGCATCCAAAGAATAGGTCCATCTCATCCGTTAACTCCATATTCAAGCCAGAAGTGGTCCAAATTAGCTATTATTCGTGTCTCGTCTCGTCTCGTAAACGAGACGAGACAGAACTCTTTGGGACAAGACGAGGCAGACGTTTTCGAGACGAGACACGAGACGAGACGAGACGTCTATTGAAATGTCTCGTCTCGTCTTCTGTCTCGAAATTGCAAACACAGTTTTTGAATTTAAAGCACACACACAGCAAACGTAACGTTTTCGATGTTACTCGGATGACACATTAAGATGTTAGAACATTGAAACCGTTACGTTTGCTCTGCGTTTTTTTTAAATAAAGTTAAGTGTGATAGCCTTGTTAGCTGATTTTTATTAAATTATTTCTTCATGTTTAATTTTTCGGTTGTTTCTAGTGATCACTCCTTAATTTCCTACAGTAATTTGAGTCCGACATTTATAATTGAATTTAAGTTTTGGTTCCATCGCATTTTATTGTCAATATTAAAGTTGCCTTACAACACATTTAATTTTGACTGAGGAAATGAAATTTCTTCACGTATTTGTGAATTCGAACCCCTGCCCTGGATGACTTTTGTATGTGTCCTTAACCTTACTTTTTACAACGTATGTCCTGCACAGTAAAAAAATAACTGTGTTGATTCAACACCATTGGCGGAGCTATGGGGGGATGGAGGGTATTGTCCCCCCAACTTTTAGACAAAAAATGAGTTATTCATATTAATTCCACACTCGTCTAGGAAGTATTCCACAGGTCGAGACCGACCAAAAGGTCTGTCCCCCCAGCAGGCAATCCTAACTCCGCCCATGTTCAAGGCAATGCGGTGACCCAACGTGACTACCACTTTTTGTGTTAAATCAACACAACACCGGTGTTGATTTCGGTAGTGGGAGAAAAAAAGGTTAGCTGCAGGGAGATTTGAATGGATTAGCCAGTTAGAAGTCGAGCGTCTTACCTAATTGGCTAACTCATCAGACAGAAAAAAACCCTTAAACCAGTATAGAGATAAAAAAAAATGTTGCTGAACACTAAACACAAAGTTACTCTCACGACATATACCATGATTTAATTACTTTTTCAATCGTCAACTAAGAAGCACATTTCCCTATTCCTTTCAGTACCCTTTCTGTAGTTTTATTTTTTTAAGCCACTACACGACCTGGCGACGCGACGGCCAAAACATTTTCTTTCATCGCGCTTTTGTTATTATCTCTGGATCCAATCATAGCATCGCTATTACTAGCGTCAAGTCATAATAGTAAATACGGTCGTAATTGGAATACCCATCAAGTTCTTTTTTTTTTTTTTACACTTTCACTGTCAAAAACATTCTTATATGGCTATTATCATATCTAATATAAGTGTGTTAGGACTTGGAAACGATTAGTGAAAGTTAGGAAAATCACGAAGCCATTTTAAACCTGTCTTAAGACCGCCTTTACTATTATGATTGTCGTGTGCAATTACTAACTCCAGTATCGCAGTAGACATGCCTATCTGATTTGACTCGCGGTTTTAGAGAGTAAGGTAGGTTGTACGGAATACTATTAAAAAAAAAAATCTTGAACACGTTCAGGAAGGCCTGTTTCAATTCAGTTTGGCATTTTACTTCGTAGGAGCTTTTATTTTCAGTTGTTTGCCACCCTCTAAACGTTCCCTTACTCGCTCCTAACAACAATCAGTATCGTCTGGGGCCAGTGCAGTCACATCGAACTTTACTTGTTGTGTTAACATTACTTGACATTAATGTCTTCGTTTTCGACGTATCTATGAGCAATATATATTCGTGTATTCGTGCCGGTAAAACAAATTTCAATGTTTCAGAATGTTAAAAAAAAAGTTCAGGGTCGAGGAGCCTCAAACCAGCGGCGCAAATCTGTCTTCAACATTGGGGGGGGGAGGCAGGGGGACGAGTAAGACCGTTTCCGTATTTATTCCACATACCGTATTATCCGACATACCATTGCAGGTAAAAAGTAGGATCAATCGGCAAGAAGAACTGCAGGTTGTGTGTGTTGTGTGTGTTTTTGATGCTCTGGACTCTATCGCCTAGCACGCCCGTATACACAATGACTCATACGTCTATCATTCAGTGCAGGCACGTATTCAAGTTTTCTTTTCAGATGGGGCAACACACGAATCCTCCTAAGCACTTAATTCTAATGTTTCAAAATTATCGATATTATTATTATTATATTATTATTATTATTATTATTATTAATAATAATAATAATAATAATAATAATAATAATAATAATAATAATAATAATGAAACAGTTCTGTATTTTTCTTAAACTTTTTCTTACTTTTCATTTATAAACCGCTTTACTTTAAACAAACTGCATTGTAGCACAAACAAAATCAAAAAAATATTTTTGAGACACATGTAAGGAAAACTGTCTGCTACGTATATCACATAAAAGCAGCAAATGGCAGTAAATGTATCGTACTAATACATTAACGTCATAAACAGAACGGAATCGAAATTGTAATCCCATTTAAAAATTTTCTTTAACTTCACCTGGTATCAATGGCATTACGGTATGTTCTTAGAATTATAACAACATATTGCCCACTGTTTGGACACTGCCTCAAAGTAATCTGATATAAAAGAACCCAGTGCGCGAATTAGATAATTCATATTGGGTGGATAAAATTAGGCAACAGGACGTAGAGTTTGAAGGCAAAATAATTCAAAATAAGACAATAATGTCTTACCCCCCCACACACAAATATATGGGTGGACAAACACCGTGCTCGTGGGTTTTCTCGGGGTACTCCCGTTTCCTCCCACTTTCTTCATTCCACCATTTCATTCATTTCTCATAATAACCGTCTCCTTTAGCCTCGCCGGCATAATCGTGGGATGTTAAACTTAAAGATTTCATTTCATTTTCATTTCAATTTTTTATATAATAATTCATATATTACACATGATTCAAACATTTTTTCCCAGTAGTTAACTCCTCTAAAAAGTCACAGGCTGCGTCTCAAAGCTAACTAATAAGTCCTATTGCTATTATTACAATTGCAAATATCAATATCTAAAATTGCCTGAAGCACTTTTTTCAATAGAAAAAAATGAAAAAGAACAAAAAGCATGGCTTGAAAGTAAGACGTAGACAAATTCATTAGTGTTTGGAAGCTGTCTGTAATCCACTGAGCAAAATGGGTCGGTGGGTCGTAATGCGTTGTTAAGTCATAGTGGATCGGTGGGTCACAGTGGGTCCCGGTGGGTGGTGAGTCGCAGCGACCCCCTCCATCTCTGGATTGCACATACGAGAAAGCAATCATATATATGTGTTTTAACCTTCCTGACTTTACTTAACCTCAATTAATTTAAGATAATTTACAAAAAAATGCAAAAAAAATACAATTATTAATAACATACATAAAAATATAGAAATGTATTTTGAGAGAAAAAGTAATCGGTGTACTCGAAACTCGAACCCGCACTGCCCACTCAAGAAGCAAACACCTTACCGACTTGCCCACACCACAACTTGTAACGTACGGTTTTGAAGCTTTATTTATAGTGCGTGGGTTACGTAACAACCGTACGAGATGTCATTATTTGCGAGGACTTCCTTCAAGACCCGTTTCGTAAATTTACGAGATAACTCATTTAATCCTTAATCAATCCGATTATATGATTATATATATGATTATACACAACACATATATATATACGATGTATTTGTGTCTGTGTGTTGTTTGTGTGTGTGTTGGTGCAGCCAAGAGATTATTAATTCATAATAGATTAATTTATTGTTGATTTTAATCGACAGAACAAATGCTTTTAATGAAAACATGGGGCCTGTTGCAGTAGATGGCTAAAAGCCGTAAATAAAATTCAAACTTCAAGTGTACCTGGGGTAACTCACCGTCAATGGCTGATTTAACACGCTTGATGACAGCGCGTGTAATGGTTGAATTATAAACACACTTGATAGAGCCTATGTAGATAAGTGGGTACCGTGTGTGACTGTCGTTCCCAGGATTTTGTGTTCGAGTCTCAGCCTAGACTGAGTTGCATTTTTTTTCAAGGAATTAAACAATATAAATGATGTTCGCGTTTGATACTGAAAGAGAGTTATCCTATGAATGGAGAAAAAACAAGACAATACAGGGGGTAGGGGGAAAGACGGAGATTGTTTATTAATAAGTGTTAAAATTTAATTTATTCCCATGTCTTTTGCTCTTTCCTTTCCCTCTTTCCTTCTTTTCTCATTTTGTTTAGCTTTCCATACTTTTTCGGTCTCTGCATGATGCGTATTATTCTTTTCGTTTCCTTTGCATTAATTCCTATCTCTTTGATCTTAAAGTGAATGGAGTCACATCCTGTTGACCCATGACCCACTTTCAAATCTTGACGCAATTTACTCACTGTCTCACTCCATCTCTGGACTGCACACACGTATAAAGCAGTCATATATTTATCTTAACCTTCCTGACTTTACTTAACCTCACTAATTTAAGTTAATCTACAAAAAATGCAATAAAGCAATTATTATTGACAAATACAAACATATAGGAATGTATTTTGAGAAAAAGAAAAATCAAAATGAACCAGCCGAGATTTGAACCCGCGTTGCTCCACTCAAGAAACAGACGTTCTACCGACTTAGCCACGACAGAACTTGTAACATTTGGCTTTGAAGCTTTATTTATATTACGTGTGTTACGTAACAACGCTACGAGATGTCATTACTGTCCTTCAAGACCCGTTTCGTAAATTTACGAAATAACTCATTTAATCCTTAATCAATCCGATTATATCTCTATATACGTATATACGATGTATGTGTGTGTGTTGGTGCACCCAAGAGATTAATTCATAATAGATTAATGTATTCTTGATGTTAATCTACACCACAAATGCTTTTAATGAAAACATGGGGCCTGTTGCCGTAGATGGCTAAAGGTCGTAAACGAAATTCTAACTTCAAGTGTAACTGGAGTAACTTACCGTCAATGGCTGATTTAACACGCTTGATGACAGCGCGTGTAATGGTTGAATTATAAACACACTTGGTAGAGCCTGTGTAGATAAGTGGGTACCGTGTGTGACTGTCGTTCTGATGATTCTGTGTTCGAGTCTCAGCCTAGACTGAGTTGCATTTTTTTCAAGGAATTAAACATTATAAATGATGTTCGCGTTTGATACTGAAAGAGATTTATCCTATGAAGGGAGAAAAAACAAGACAATACAGGGGGTAGGGGGAAAGACGGAGATTGTTTATCCTTAAGTGTTAAAATTTAATTTATTCCCATGTCTTTTGCTCTTTCCTTTCCCTCTTTCCTTCTTTTCTCATTTTGTTTAGCTTTCCATACTTTTTCGGTCTCTACATGATGCGTATTATTCTTTTCGTTTCCTTTGCATTAATTCCTATCTCTTTGATCTTAAAGTGAATGGAATTTCTGCAGATTTATCTCGTGGTTGTTTCTCTAAGTGATGCTCTCAGATAGTAATACTTTTTCCTCCAAATGGAGGAATATCCTGGCATGTTATGTTTTCGGGCATGTATTTGCTGTCATGTTGGTTGTCCAACTATCAGACATACAGTGAAACTATTCTGCTACTGGAAAAAGCTATCATTTCTTATGTATCCAACCTCCACTTATTACAGTCGCTGACTGTACAATACGAAGCAAAAAACCTGCAACATGAAAGTTTAAGTTCATTGTGAAACTACGCCAACAACATAGGCAACCAACCTAACGTCTTTGTGGCACTGATCACGCCAGGATAACCTTCGGCTTCGTCCCCCTGCACACTTCGTTTGGAGCAAGAAATGCGTAGACCACGTGACTACAAATCACAAATTTCTCACAAGATGGAGTAATAGATTGAGGTTCTTCTCATTTCTCTTCTCATTTTACATCCTCAGTTTTAAAGAGAGAGAAAGAGAAAAAGGTCAAGGTGATAAAAACTAAATAAAGAGGAATATGCGAAATATAAAGGAAAAGAAAACGTACGCATATATTGACAAATGACACATGCACTTCAAAGGAGACCACTTCAAATTTTGTTATGAACCATATATAATAACTGTGAGAATCAGCAAACCACAAAGACATAATTACACACAGTAAGTGTTATATAACACATATTTATTTAAACAAATAAAAATGCTCGCAGAAAGCTGAAAATGTCTTTAAAATCTCAACCATAACTGAAACAAGAGATTACTTCTCTATTGTTTTTCTTCGTAGCATCCATCTACATGGGGAAATGAGAAAGAGAGAACATCTTAAGAGATTCGCACGTATACAATATCGGAAACTGCTAAATGGAAAAAATTACAGTCTTTCGATGGGATTCGAACCCAGAACCATAGTATTAGAAATCCCACACACTACCGATGTAGCTAGTCTGACAGTAATACCCTGTTCCTCCATCATTACCTATGAAAGATGGAATGGAGTCTGCAGAAAACTACGTCTAACATGTCCACGACAGACCGCCTATAACCTATGTCTAATTGGTACTTAAAAAAGCTAGTTCTACACGTGCATAGAAAAGTAAAATCAAATGAGTAGTTAGTACACATCACTTTGTCTGTCTCACTCTATCTCTGACTATAGAAATCGAGGAAGAAGAAAAAAGTATAGAGGTGAGAACACAGGAAGAACAAGCAAAAATATAAGTTGCAGGAAACTGAATATCAAGGAGAGAGAGAGAGAGAGACATAGAGACAGAGAGAAAAATAGAGGAACGGAGCAAATGATTTAATATACATCGGAAAAGAAGGTTCACAACTGTGCTATACATTTAATGTATTGAATACTCTGCAGGCCCGTCTCCACGGGGGGGCTAGGGAGGCCGGGCCCCCCCTAAAGTTTGGCCGGCCCCAATAAAGGTTTCACGATAGGCTTGCAAATGAACTATAATATGGTGATGAAGTATAATATGATTGGGTCGGGCTCCCCCTAACTTCGGCCGCCCCCCCTATATTTTTGGGCTGGCTACGGGCCTGATACTCTATTTCTTCTAAATTGCTTGCTAGATGACAAATATTAATTTGTAAAAACGTAGCAAATGCCCGCGTTGTCTTGTTTTCTTACTGTTTCAGTAATAGTGGAAAACGTGGTTTATGCAACATAATAAATTACTAATTTTCCCACAACAATCATGTAGATGTTGTTGATGATTTTGAGTTTAACGTCCGTTCAGCAGCGAGACTATATGAGACGTGGACCTACTTATTAACGTGGAATCCGAACCATATGAGCTGCTGCCGGGAATCGAAGCAACCATGTACTGTTGGTAAGAAATTTCTAAGCAAAAGAAAAAACTGATCAGCAAAATACATAAAACGATAGTCCTGCAAACTATTACTTAAAGAGAATTTATTGTAAAATCAATACATCCATGTGGCGATATATAGTCGTAAAGTGATTAGAAAACTTAATATTAAACTGTCGATCACATTGTTTTACTTATTTGAATTCAATGTCGTATAGATTCGATTTTAGCTCTAGATTTCAGCGTTCTCACTTCGATTCTTAACTTGTTGGAAATATGCATTAATCGAAATTATAAAAGTATACGAAATTTAATAGCTAAAAGAAGAGAATAACATAAAAATCCGGATTAGAGTACGTCGTCGCCAACATGTGCTTTTATTTCAGGGAGCATAAAGTCGAGAAGATCAACATTTTTTTTTACCATTAAGTCGGCCTATAATTCGATGGATACCACCTCAACCTGCAGTCTCGCATATCCATCCCCAACAGTGAATCGTCACATAACCCATTCGCGCTGAACGGGCCATATATTGTGGATCAAACCGTCTTCCAGATGGGCGATACACACGTGTTGGCCCAAAGTTTCCAGTGGAAAATATTTTCTCATCTGTAAAGACAACAGTGTCCCAGTGACAAGTAATATTTAGCTGTGCAAACGCCAGTCTATCGACTTTGTGATCTTCTGTCAATGTCTCCTTAACAGCAGCCCGGAAGGACCTTAAGCCTGCGGACCGAAGTCGCCGTCGGACTGTAGTTACATCACCTGGAAAGGCGGTAGACTGCTGCAGTTGTCGGGCACACATGAAAGGCTGTCGACAGCATTGATCAACTAATCGTTGGTCTTGTGTCGGTGAGGACACTCGTGGCCGACCACTTCCAGATTTTCGAGTTAGACTTCCAGTTTCCTCATATTTTTTTCCACCATCTGAACGCTGTTGCACGATGCACGCCTAATCGAGCGCCTGCTTCAGGAACACTCAATCCCGCATGTTCAATAAGAGCGATAACACTCTCACGTACAGAATGATCATATTGCGCCATTCTTACACAAAAGTAAAAGTGCTAAAAACGTCTTTGAATATAGGATAATGCACAATATTGCTATACATGACGTCGTATTATGAAAAACGTGCGCAGAAGAAGTAGATGTGCCTGTAATCAACTGTTGTTGCACGCAAAAATACTCACTCACTGTTAGTAACAAAATATTTTCCATTTTTTTTTTAATCCAATACATTAGGATATAGTAGCAGTTACTATCTTTCAAGAACATAACTTCCATCGAGTGGTGGGCATAAACAAAAGCTCGTAACTATGCAACAGTTAACTTCCATCAAAACCCCCGAAGCACTTTACAGATTTAATCTGATTTATTTGTGCAATTTAGATACATATAAGATTACAACTTGTCTGGGAAATTTGTTCATACTCGTCTAAAACAGTTCTATTCTATTATTCGCCACTCGTATACATTATATGACAAACAACAAAACAGAAACAAGTAAAGTGCAAATACTCTAGACAATATTTTTCAAAACGTACTAGAGAATTAAGATATAGCCGAGCGGTTTAGTAGAGTAGTCTACTACCTCCGCCTTCTCGTGTTCAAACCCACCTGCGGTTTGTGTCTATTCTCTGCTTTTTTTCTTGTGCTTTCACAACGAACGTTTTTTCTATAATTCCTATAAGCTATGACTTGCAAACCCTAAACAAAATACACATGTTTATTGTAATACTCTAATCCGGATTTTTAAGTTATTCTCTTCTTTTAGCTAGTTAAATTTCGTATACTTTTATAATTTCGATTAATGCATATTTCCAACAAGTTAAGAATCGAAGTGAGAACACTGAAATCTAGAGCTAAAACCGAACCTATATGACATTGAATTCAAATAAGTAAAACTATGTGATCGACAGTTTAATATTAAGTTTTCTAATCACTTTGCGACTATATACCGCCACATGGATGTATTGATTTTACAATAAATTCTCTTTAAGTAATAGTTTGCAGGACTATCGTTTTATGTATTTTGCTGATCAGTTTTTTCTTTTGCTTAGAAATTTCTTACCAACAGTACATGGTTGCTTCGATTCCCGGCAGCAGCTCATATGGTTCGGATTCCACGTTAATAAGTAGGTCCACGTCTCATATAATCTCGCTGCTGAACGGACGTTAAACTCAAAATCATCAACAACATCTACATGATTGTTGTGGGAAAATTAGTAATTTATTATGTTGCATAAACCACGTTTTCCACTATTACTGAAACAGTAAGAAAACAAGACAACGCGGGCATTTGCTACGTTTTTACAAATTAATATTTGTCATCTAGCAAGCAATTTAGAAGAAATAGAGTATCAGGCCCGTAGCCAGCCCAAAAATATAGGGGGGGCGGCCGAAGTTAGGGGGAGCCCGACCCAATCATATTATACTTCATCACCATATTATAGTTCATTTGCAAGCCTATCGTGAAACCTTTATTGGGGCCGGCCAAACTTTAGGGGGGGCCCGGCCTCCCTAGCCCCCCCGTGGAGACGGGCCTGCAGAGTATTCAATACATTAAATGTATAGCACAGTTGTGAACCTTCTTTTCCGATGTATATTAAATCATTTGCTCCGTTCCTCTATTTTTCTCTCTGTCTCTATGTCTCTCTCTCTCTCTCTCCTTGATATTCAGTTTCCTGCAACTTATATTTTTGCTTGTTCTTCCTGTGTTCTCACCTCTATACTTTTTTCTTCTTCCTCGATTTCTATAGTCAGAGATAGAGTGAGACAGACAAAGTGATGTGTACTAACTACTCATTTGATTTTACTTTTCTATGCACGTGTAGAACTAGCTTTTTTAAGTACCAATTAGACATAGGTTATAGGCGGTCTGTCGTGGACATGTTAGACGTAGTTTTCTGCAGACTCCATTCCATCTTTCATAGGTAATGATGGAGGAACAGGGTATTACTGTCAGACTAGCTACATCGGTAGTGTGTGGGATTTCTAATACTATGGTTCTGGGTTCGAATCCCATCGAAAGACTGTAATTTTTTCCATTTAGCAGTTTCCGATATTGTATACGTGCGAATCTCTTAAGATATTCTCTCTTTCTCATTTCTCCATGTAGATGGATGCTACGAAGAAAAACAATAGAGAAGTAATCTCTTGTTTCAGTTATGGTTGAGATTTTAAAGACATTTTCAGCTTTCTGCGAGCATTTTTATTTGTTTAAATAAATATGTGTTATATAACACTTACTGTGTGTAATTATGTCTTTGTGGTTTGCTGATTCTCACAGTTATTATATATGGTTCATAACAAAATTTGAGGTGGTCTCCTTTGAAGTGCATGTGTCATTTGTCAATATATGCGTACGTTTTCTTTTCCTTTATATTTCGCATATTCCTCTTTATTTAGTTTTTATCACCTTGACCTTTTTCTCTTTCTCTCTCTTTAAAACTGAGGATGTAAAATGAGAAGAGAAATGAGAAGAACCTCAATCTATTACTCCATCTTGTGAGAAATTTGTGATTTGTAGTCACGTGGTCTATGCATTTCTTGCTCCAAACGAAGTGTGCAGGGGGACGAAGCCGAAGGTTATCCTGGCGTGATCAGTGCCACAAAGACGTTAGGTTGGTTGCCTATGTTGTTGGCGTAGTTTTACAATGAACTTAAACTTTCATGTTGCAGGTTTTTTGCTTCGTATTGTACAAACATGCCCATACACTATCCACGTGATTGCGCAAACATCATGTTCGTGTAAACAATTTTCGAACGAAAAAGGTTTACACAAAAGTTTGCGCAAACAGTTCTTACAGCATCATACACGGTCAAACTGTTTGCATAAACTCTGGACCATGTATAGGCCCTATAACTTGTTGAAAAAGTTCCGTATTTTGTTCATCAATGGTTATATTCAACAGTGGACTTTTTTGTTCTTTAAACTTGCTACGAGTGATTAAAATTTGATAGTTGATTTCTTTGTCCGTGAAATTTGAAATTTAAACTAACGTTTCTCAAACTATGGTCTTCAAAATTTACTCTTAGATTGAGCATTAGTTAAAAAGTCAAATTAAACTGAATGGTGAATCACATACTATTGTTAACCATAGAACACAACCCTTTTCAATTATATGACATTGAAAATGAAATGGAATCTTTGAGTTTTACGTCCCACGGTAATGCAGGTTAGGCTAAAGGAGACGGTGATGATGAGTAATGAATGTAATGGTGGAATGAAGAAAGTGGGAGGAAACGGGAGAACCCCGAGAAAACCCACGCACACGGTGTTTGTCCACCACAAAGTTCACTTGGCGGGGGCTGGGATCGAACCCGGGACCCCAAGCACCAGAGGTGAACGCTCTACCACTGTGCCACCGCGGCCCCCGATATATGACATTGATATGGGCAACATTGCTTTATGTGTTCTGTTTTCAGCACTATGCATTTTTTGTTCAACCATTCTAGAATGTCAATAGGGTTATCTGTGAGTCTGCAATTTTGATTTTTTCTTTAGTTGAAACACCCATTGGAACAACGATACATGTGACATCTTAAACAATTTTGACTTATCAGTGGAATTATGCTCTACGGACATGTTGGACATTGAAAGTCAGTGTTAGAGCGTTCACGTCTGATACATGAGGTCCCTGGTCCGATCCCAGCTCGTGCCCATAGAGTTTTGTGGTGGACAAACACCGTATGCGAGGGTTTTCTCGGGGTTTTCCCGTTTCCTCCCAATTCTTCATTCCACCATTTCATTCATTTCTCATCATCACCATCTCCTTTAGCCTCGCCGGCATAATCATGGGACGTAAAACTAAAATATTTCATTTTATTTGATTTCTAAACAACAGGGTCGCAAGAGTAATATCTGAAGATGATGGAAACAAAGTCATTTTTTTGTGAGAAAAGTAGAAACAGTTACGATTCCTAAAACCACTACAAGAGGAAAGGATAGCTGTTGGTCTATGAAATCTGCAAGTCGATCTATGTGACGTACACTGAGCACCTTGCAAGTCGCTAGAGAAACAGTTTTGAGTGATTTCAATAATTTAAATGCAAACATTGCCTTTTGAACTAAAAGCATGTTTACAAGCTTTGCAAAGCCAAATTGCTCTAGAGATGTATTCATATGAACAAGATAATTTAGGATCACCCTAATGTACTATATTAATAATAAAAGTATAGGTAAAAGGTAGAAAATTTGACGAGCCTTTGTGCTTATGTACGGATAATATACAGGGTTTCCATAAAGCCTGGGGAGATGTGAAAAAGCACATTTTAGTTAATTTAATGTTAATGAATAATATATTCAACATGATTTCCGTGCTGTTTAATGTATAGTTTGATGCGCTTTGCAAAATTAAGGTGAACTCGATGGAATAGGTCTGAATTGCCGTCTATTCCAACCCATTGACTGGTAATGCGTTCTGTCAGATTGTTTAAATTTATAATCTTCACTTCACCATTGACATAAAACACACCTTCATCACTGACCAATACACAGTTTTTAGTTTTAAGCAAAATTGATACTTTCATCCTATTTATCTGCAAACCATTCACACATATGCATACATCTATTTGGGTCATTTTCATTTAAGTGATGTAATATCCGTAACTTGTATGGATGAAACTTCTTCTCTGCCAGGATTTAGTGGATGGTTGACCTTGGAACACCCAACTCCATGGATGTCCGACGAAGCGATTTCTTTCGGCTAGCATAAAATTTAGCCAAGACAGCCTCTTTCGTTTCGTCTGAAGTCTTTGGTTATCCGGAACGGGGTTTGTCCAACACATTGCCTGTTTCCTTAAAGTTGGTGAATAATTTCCCGACGGCAGTGAAACAAATAGTTTGACGATGAGGGTGTCGAAGGTTAAATTTTTCCACAACTTTGATGTATGACCATCTTTCTCTTCCACTTAAGAGTATCAACACGACTCGTTTTTCTTTAGACAAAGAAAACATTCAATCTGGAAAAACAAAAGCAAATTATTAGAATTCCCTATGTACCCAGACTTTATGGACACACTATATCTTTGAGTTCTTCGAAAGGTATTGTTCAAATTGTATTGATAAACTTCAATTTTCAGTATGTAGCAGCATCCCGTGTACACCACATGAAGTGGTTTGGTTTGTATGGAATGACATTTTCTCAATTAATATTGAAACCGGAAGTGGCAGTAGTTCTCTACCACTTCTGTTTCCAATAAAGAGATTAGAACGGGAATGGAACATATTCTTGAGACTTCAGACTTGAGACTTGAGAGAACATATCCTTGAGAACTTGAGACAGTTGATTGCAGAAAACAGATCTATAGCGATCAATATTAAAACCGGAAGTAGTAGATTTACTACTAACTAACTAACTAACTCTATGGCCTATGGAACCCGGAGGTTCAGTGCCGCGTTCACAAAAGCTCTCCACTGACCTCTATCCTTAGCTAATTGCATCCAGTTTCTACATTGTATTCCTATCTCTGCGAGATCCATCTTAATATTGTCCTCCCATCTGCGCCTAGGTCTTCCTAATGGTCGTTTTCCTATGGGTCTACCAGTCAAGACTTTGAAAGCGTTTCTACTTTCTTCCATTCTAGCTACATGACCTGCCCACCTAAGCCTCCTAGACTTGACGACCCTAACAATGTTGGGTAAACCGTATAAACTATGTAGTTCCTCGTTATGAAGCTTCCGCCATTCCCCATTCCCGTTCCTCTTGGGTCCGAATATTCTTCTCAGGATCCTGTTCTCAAATACTTTCAGTCTATGTTCTTCCCTCAGAGTAAGCGACCATGTTTCACAACCATACAGAACAACAGGCATGATTATCGTTTTATATATTTTAAGCTTCAAATTCCTCGACAGAATTCGCGACGACAAGAGATTTTGAACCGAATAGTAACACGAATTCCCTGCTTTTAGTCGACATTTAATTTCTGAATATGATTTTCGTCTGTTAATATTGATCCTAAATATTTGAAAGTATCCACTTTATCAAAAGCATTATTTAATATTTTAACGCCTCCACAATTTGCCGTATTACGGTCCCGACGCACTTCCATGTATTTAGTTTTCTCTGCATTTACTTCTAAACCCATGTCCATGCAAGCGTTTAATAAAGATCTCTGCATTTCTTTCTACTGTTCTCCTATCATCCCCTATTAAATTTACATCATCAGCATATGCCATAACCTGGTGAATGCCGTTCAACTCTAGGCCCTGGTTGCTATCTTTGATTTTCCTTATGGCGTATTCCAGCACAAAGTTAAATAATAATGGCGACAACGCATCTCCTTGTTTCAGGCCATTTTCGACGTGGAAGCTCTTGGACAAAAATTTTCCTACCCGGACTTTACTTTGAGATTCACTTAAACATATCTTAATTAATCTAATTAACTTTCTCGGTATTCCAAGTTCTGTAAGAACGTTGTATAATGTTTCTCTCCTAACGGAGTCGTAAGCCTTTCTAAAATCAATAAATAGTTGATATACCGGGGTATTGTATTCCCACTTCTTTTCGAGTATTTGGCGAATGGTAAATATTTGGTCGATAGTTGATCGATTTCGTCTGAATCCGCACTGATAATCTCCAATAATTTCATCTGCGTATGGGGTCAATCTTGCTAACAGAATATTTGAAAGGATTTTATAGGATGTTGACAGAAGAGAAATGCCTCGATAATTATTACAGTCAGTTTTGTCGCCTTTCTTGTGAATTGGAACAATGATTGACTCTTTCCACTCTTCTGGCAATTCTTCCTTGTTCCAGATTTACTACTTCTGGTTCGAATAGAAAATTAAGAGAATAGATTGTAGCTATATTTAGAGTGCTAAATCAATTTTAAAAAACGCTTCTCGTTATCTCTCAATCTTTTTGTTCTTTGTATAAGTATTAAAACCGGAAGTTGCAGTGGATTTCTTCCACTTGTGGTTTAGTATGGAGTTAGGGTTGAAGATGAAACGTATTCTTCAGACGCTTAATCAATTGCAGAAAACCGTTTTTTGCTATCTATGATCGTTTTTGCTCTATAGTGATCAAAGTTAAAACCGTAAGCTGAACTTCCTTTAAAAATAACATGTATTTTCCTTTATTAGTAGTTATTCTTTTTCAAGTGAAATACCAAATTGTCCTTCATTCGATTTTTATTTTTTTGTGTGCAAAACCACTCTAATTGCTATTTAAACAGTATATATATTAAGTTTTTTATGCCCAAGAATTTAAAAAAATCGACTGTGCATAAATCGGGAATTCAAAGTCTGTACAACATAATACAGTAGGAAGTCGAAAACCCGAACTAATTGGAACCACAGGTAGTTCGAATTTTCAAATTGTACGGATATTCGAAAATGAATAAGAAAATGCCATTTACGTTTAAATATACTGTAGGGTATGCTCTTTTATCGATAAAGTAGTTTAAAATACATACATAATTACAATACCATACGTAAGGCTACTTACATTTAATGTTTCTGAAGAACCTGCTCGTACACTAAATTTCACTGTTCTTGTAACTCACACTTAAAACTTAACTTTTATACGCCTAAGGGAAAATAAAAATATGTATGACAAACAATTACATATGAATGAGCTTTTGTAAAAATACTGACTTCACACAACACCGACGGACAACCCTATTGTTTGTTTATCGCTAGGCTGTGATAAAATGTAATGAGCTTCTAGAGATCGCGTTCGGAATTTTGACGTTTCGGATTATTGACGTTCGGATTATTGACGCCCTACTGTACTTCATATCTTATACTGGGGATCAAAGTCTACCATCATGCAAAATTTGAAACCGATCGGATGTTTTACATATATTTTCCTTTTAAGATATGATCTAAATTTTGACCACCCATAACTTCATAATCGGAAGGGTCTTCAACATAATAATTTAAACGTTTTTACAGTAGGTGAAATTCTACCACCATACCAACTGTGATCCTGATTGGATGGCTTAGGTATATGGTTTTGTGTTTTTGAAAATACAAGGAGCACTCAAATAGTGCCCGGAATTCTGTTGTAGCTCTTTATTACCTCTATATCAGTACACAATTACTTAATGCCTTCAAAATTGGTACCTTTGGAATATACACACAAACACTTGTTCCACTCCTTCTGCGATTGGTGGAAACACTGACGAATAGGGATGTGCACGAGACAAGATTTGTAGATGTCTTGTCCCGAAAATGTGCTGTAAAAGTGAAGCCTCGACTCGAAAACTGTATATTTTACTATTGGAAGAGCCATGTCTCGACTCGAATTTTGTCAGGAAAATTCTGTCTCGACTCGTCTCGTGCGCATTCCTACTGACGAAAGTTCTCTTTTGGTATCTTCGAAAGTTCAGCTGTCGCATTTTGATCTCTTCTACGTTGGCGAAACGGGCACCGTCGAGGTCCATTTTTAGCTTTGGGAAGAGCCATACATCCGATGGTGCTAAACTGTTTTTATGGCTATAAAAGTCTCTGAAGCAGATTTTCCTCAAGCTACACACGAACTTGACGTTTGTGTGTTGCTCGATCTGTATCATTGTGCCAGCTGATCACCACACACCAGTATGCGAATTGAAAATTTTTCCCAGGGGGGGGATGGATTTCACAGATATGCGCACCCAGTTCTCCCCTCACGCACACACACACACACTAATATATATATATATATATATATATACGGTGTTGGAATAAAAATACGAAATTTTAATTTCCAATTGGAGTAAAGTTATTCATAGTTCGCTTATTATTAATTCTTTCTCGTCTTTTAAAACTCATGAAAATGCAACACCTGAATGCTCATTATTGTTTCTCTGAATGTTAGGGGTACAATGGTGCAAGAACTCCTAGTTAAAGGATAGGATATAAAAAATGAGTGTGATGTACAACATCGTGTCCATGGATTTTCTCGACGTTCTTCCGTTTCCCCCCACATTATCATTCCACCAATTCTTACTTAACAATTTTCTTTTACTAATCGCCTACAGAGCAAGACCATGGGACATAAGTAAAAAAATATTTTAGTTGAAAAAACTAATTTGATCTTCGATGCAAAGATTCAATCGAAAATGTTTAATCTTGTCAGTCAACAGTAGAATATTAAGACGCTATCTTATATGGTTTTACCCAAGCCGTCTCCTCCTCAATCATTTCTTCGGTAAGGATCACTTGTATCTATATGTTCAGCAAGGAAAAAATTAAATGAAATCTTTAAATTTAACGTTTGAGCTCCGTCGTGGCTAAGCGGTTAGCGTACGCGCCTTTGGCGCGTGAGACCCGGGTTTGATTCCCGGCGGGAGCTCATGTGGTTCGGATTCCACGTTAAGCAGTAGGTCCACGTCTCATATAGCCTCGCTGCTGAAAGGGACGCTAAACTAAAAATCAATCAATCAATTAAGTTTAACGTCCCAAAGTTATGCCGGTTAGGCCAAAGGAGACAGTGATAATTAGAAATAAGTGAAATGGTGGAATAAAGAAAGTGAGAGGAAACGGGAGAACCCCGAGAAAACCCACGAGCACGGCGTTTGTCCACACAAAGTCCATACGGATTCAGCAAGGATCATTTGACTAAGTTCTATCAGCATCAAGCTGGTGCCACGCAAAGTTAGTAATAAAAATTGAAGAAAGAAAAGTGCATCTATGCTTAGAGTCTGCAGATATAAGCAAATAACTCCCATTTAGCAAAATACAAACGAAATAGAACGGAAAAGAACTATATGTAGTATTAGATAGTTTTTCTACATAAATTCGAGCTTAGTTCTCATTCTTGTGTATACTATAATAGTGAATCACTCAGAGCAGTGGACACCCGCTTGATCTAGTGGCTAGCACGCCTGCCTTCTGTGCGCGTTGCCCCCCCCCTTCGATTCCCGGTGGGGGTACTATTGAACGATAAAAGTGGTTTGGATCCCACTATAATCAGTAAGCACACGTCTCCTTTACTCATCCAGGCATAACTGTGGGACGCTAAACTCAAAAACCAACTAACTCAGAGTAGTGTTGGAGAAATATTTAATAATAGCTACATGCTATTATTGGGTAAAACTTAAATCAAATATAATTGAGAAAAGTAACTTCAAACTCTACACGATAAAAAATATTACACAAGCCGTTGTAAAAAGATAGCCTACTCTAAATTTTCATCTAAGGTATTTATAAAACATATTCTAAACCTTAATTTAGTATATTACTTAAACAACACATAATTTCATAAATAGGAGAGTAAGAAATCTTACCTTTCTTACTGGCTTCTTATCTCCTACGAAATAAACAGCTTACTTGCATGTGTAGAAGACTGATCCGTTTCTCTACGGGAAGGTTTGTCACTTGCGGAATGATGTCCTTCTTTGATCCACATGGCAGCATACTTTGTAGCCGGAAAATCTTCCAAAGCGGGGCCATTAATACAGATGAACATTAGTGACGACAGAGTTCCTATATACATTCTGTTCCTTAATTTCGTTAAGATAAGGTTCATCTGACTAAAGCCACGCTCACACTCTGCTGACGATACAGGCACAACATTAATTCTTGACATCAACTCTTTCAACAATGCACCAACCGACAATATATTTTTGTTTTCTTTGTATTCCCTGAAGTCCTTCATTACTAACCACAAAGAATTGCTACTATCAGATAGATACATTTTCACAAAATCACATAGAGTTTGTATTTGTTCATCACCAAATAAGATTAGTTCGTTCTCATTGCTTGGCCACTTCTTTTGGTTCAACACTTCACAAGTTTTTATGAAGTTGTTGGAGTCACTGAATCGCGCAACAATATTGTCAACAAGTCCCTGCAATAACTGTTTCCGAAACGATACAAAATTCTGTATTTCACTGGCTGAGGGAGACTTAATTTCCAAGTCCTTAAACGTCATTTTTGCTTCGTATTCCTGTGTGGCAGATTTAAGATACGGCCCAGGTAAGTCTTTCATTGCACTTAGGGCACGAATGGTACGCTGAACTTCAGAATTTACGGTAATTGCGTTTGATGGCCTCATTTGTAAGTATAATGATAATTGTTTGATAGTATCTAGGATGTCTTTGAACAAACAAATCTGCATGACAAAAGACTATTTTGACATTACTTCATACATTCCATGAAACTTAGCTCGAGTTTTTGACGAATATGTATCATCCGTACTACATTCATTAAGAAAGTGAATAAGAGCAGACTCTCAATACAGCCGTGACTGTAGAACAGGACGAGGCTACCCACCGGATATCAAAACTACGACCAATTTTTTGTAATTCAAAATGAAGTTTCTCTGCAACAACTTCTAAACGCCGTTAATTCTTTGGACTTGCTGAGAAAAGGGTGTATAATGAATCCATAAAGGACTTAAAATGAAGAGAAGTTGATTGTTCGTTCATTACGTCATGAATAGCGAGCTCTAATTTGTGATTTAGGCAGTGTATTACAATTAAATTAGAATTAAATCTGTTCTTGAGAATTGATGCAGCGCCCTTATAGTGTCCCTGAAGATTTGCTGCACCATCGGAAACAGAAGCAACTAACTGTTTTTTAAGATTTCTTCAGAAAGTCCATGTCGCCCTAAGCAAAAAACGATAGCATCTGCTATTGAACTACCTGTAAGAGAGGATAGTTCCAATATATCGAAGAAGTAATTGCATGCTTGCCCGTCAAACTGAGTACGAACATACATTATAAGGCAAGATTTGTTTGAGATTGTAGTGCTTTCGTCTACTAAAATGCTAAAAATATTGCCTGAGTGTACAATATGGTTAATTAAAGTTTCTTGCATTTTCTTAGCCGTGAAATTAATTATATTTGCGCAAGAATGTTCTGAATGTAGCATTTGTCCCATATTAGCCCCGTTAAGGCGTTGTAAAGTGCACACATCTTTAAAGAGTTTAAAAGGTTCATTTCGCTTACACAACAAATAGGCAGTGCGGAAATTATGTGAAGTCACTTCCACCTTCGATTTATTTTGCTCCTCCCACAAAGATATACTGTTTGACAAACGATGATTTTTAGCGTATCCCTTTATCTCTTTTCCAAAACAGTCGCGCAATCTATGTGATAGATTTTGCATGGTCTGATATTTTATCATTTAATATTTTACTGTTTTTTGCAACAACTCCGTTCACAAATGCAAGTTCCACTCGCGTATTGCTGTTCTTGAGAACTCCAAGTTTTTGCACATCACTACAATACAAACGAATCACTTCCCCACTATGTTTTGCACTCAACCAGGGTCGACTTTGCTTCCATTTTTCAAATCTTTGCTTCTCAACACAGCCAGCAATAACTGTACAAGTTTCATTTTTATCTTCACTTAAATTAACCCTTTCTGAATTTTCTGAATTAATAGCACACTCATCACCTTGGGTCGGTACAGTCACACTTTTCGCTTCCGTTTTCCGGTTACTACTTTATTAATTATTTGAAAAATCGATTTTGCTTTTTTTCGAAACAATCTAAAATTGTTTTTTGACGCTTCATTATTTCTCGAGCAATGACACCACGACTTCGAAACGCTTAATGGTTGATGCTATGAACCAGTGTAGCTTAACATTCATTAGAACGGGGAAGGGGATCTAGATACAAACACTTATTAAGCTTGTGTGAAGATAGTTATTTCCGTAAGTACAATTTCTGTTAAAGCTAGATGTATCATCCTTATAATGAAATCGTATTGGATTGTCTTAATCTATGTAATCAAACACATACACAACTTAACTAATAACTACTGGTACTCGATATTGAAATTTCTTCTTAATACAAATATGTTTGTAGATGAAACTAGATCATCATCCGTTTGACTGAATCTGGTGACACGGGTTCTTTTCCAGTAACTGCAGACTCAAACATTTGGTGACCTTTCCACCCCCTTCGAGTTTCCTTGCATACTTCGGACCCACCCCCGCCGCCCTCTTGCGGAGGAAACCATCCATTTACTTGGGGAAAGAAGTCAATGACCTCGGCTGTATTGCCAATTTGTCATTCAGTCGTTTGTTCTTGGCAAGTGAAGATCGTAGGCTACATAGAATGGCTAAAGTGCACAACGAAACCCTGCGAAATAATTCACTGTGGCAACCTGTCTGCATCCAACTATTGAAGGATCTCGGTCACAGCAACTTGTCCCTGCCCCTTTCGAGTGAGATGCGAGAAAACACACATCGGCATAACACCAGTAGGGACATACTTGAAATATTGTTTTATTATTATTATTATTATTATTATTATTATTATTATTATTATTATTATTATTATTATTATTATTATTATTATTATTATTAACAAGTACAAAACATTTGAGATGTGAGATGTTTCATAAATTTTCACTCAAGCAATATTTAGGTTAGCTACACAAAGTAAGAATTGTGCTCTTTTTCTATCTTCATGTCCATTCAAAAATATTCCAGAGGGAGAAAAAGTTATCCCTCCCAGGGATAAAATTTTTCTCCCCCAAGGGAGAAAGATTTTTGTCAGGGGGGAAATTCCTGGCATCCCCCCGCCAATTCGCACCTTGCAGTATATAAAGCATGCGTACAGCATACGTAAAGAATACGTACAGTATATAAAGCATTGTTTAACTAGCCATTGTTGCGCATGCGCACGATAATTCATTGTGCACGTGTTTTTGGTTGGATATGCGCCGGATTACTGAGAGGCCGGACTACTGATTGCCGGATTAGCGAGAGCCTAGTGTAGTACATAGGTGATTTCATAATGCTATTTTCAAATCACAGTAAAGGCAACCTTGATATAGGCAATTTTTTACCTTCGACCAGGCACAATCGTTACCTCTCTTACAAGTGTCCGAAATCTTAATGCCAGTGTTTGTAGATTTTTCGAGACAAATGTAGTGCTCAGTACTCGAGAGAATCAAGTCTACCTTTGGGTCATTTTGGATATATTCGATCTCTGAAGATCTCTATCTGAAACTACCTTCAGAGCTTAAAATTTTCACGTCCAGATATTTTGTATAATTCTTACACTGTAAAAACAAATCAATGTACAAGTGCCTAAGCAAACCTACAAACCTTATATCTCTTTTTTTTTTCATACGTTTTGTAACTGAACGTGATTACCTTGTGCTCTGAACGGCCCAAATTTTACCAGTAAAGACATATACAGTTTTTAGTTAATTGTTTTCTGTAGTTTGTAACGTTTTATCCGCATTTATGACAACAGTATACTTGAATGTTTTTCTTTGGAATAAAAGATTGAATTTGAACAAGAGAGTGGAATAATTTTAACAGAGTTAATTTCAGCATAATTACTTACACCAACTTTACTTTTTTTTTTACCTTATTTATTTATAGTGATATTTATGTGTCTGTTTTTTTTTTTTTTTTTTTTTTTTTTTTTTAATGAACTGGAAGTTAAATGGGTACGATTTTGTTGCTTTTCTTCTTCAAATTAACTTAAATACGTGTGAAAATTAAATTTTGTTAATCATCCTCTCATTAATTATCCGGTTCCTTTAGCCTAAATCAGGCCTGTAGCCAGCCCAAAAATGTAGCGGGGGCGGCTGAAGTTAGGGGGGCCCGATGCAACCATATTATAGTTCATCAACATATTATACTTTATTTCCCAGTCTACTGTGAAACTTTTAGAGGGGCCAGCTAAAATTTAGGGCGGCCGCCTCCCTAGACCCCTTGGATACGGGTCTGGCCTAATGGCACAATCACCAATCACGAGTGTAAAACTAGAAATGGGTAAAGGCTATATGTGCGAGATACCTTATTATCTCTATAACTTTCCAATACATTCTGAATCTCCCACAGCGAGTCACTATCGCACTTTACATCTCACCAGAACTAGTAGGTCATGAATAAATGAGCTTTTTTCTTTTCCTTTAGATCAGCATTGCAACCTTGAGTCCTAACATAAAAAAAATTATTGCCACGTAGACTCGAACATTTACAAGTTGCGAAGTTGCCCCTTCCCCGTTTAAACCAATGTTTCTTTCAGACATGTTTCTGGGGGCCACTGTTCCCCCGCAGTTCTGAGAGTGCCTCCGCGAATGAGACCAAAATAATACGATTAGAATATAATAATAAATAGAATAGTACCGTATGAAAATAATATGTGCTCCTCCTAATACTAAGTGTACCGTCCCGGAACTTTTTATCTAAAAGAAACACTATTTTAAACGCACAAACATTCAGTTATGCGTTATTAAATGCAGTTATTTACTTCTAGTCTAGTTCTTTACTATGATTTTCATCAAATTATCTTGTCCGGCGTGTATGAAGTGAATCAGAAGTTTGGATTTTTAATAATAATAATAATAATAATAATAATAATAAGAATAATAATAAGAATAATAATCGCAATCGGCAGGAAACTCAAATTCTCCAAATAAACAGACTACAGTCTGCGTTGTACAACTCCTAATATTATCGCTCTGCTTTATACTCCTTTAAACCAGTCTTTTTCGATTCGACACTCTACATGTAGAGTCTATAAACTGAAAATTGCATTAAATTTCAAGTATATTTAACACTTCTATAACAAAATAGCAAAAATTCCTTTATGTTAAATATTAACTATAGACTGAAAGATTACTTATATGAATCTCAGTAATTAAAAGCAAAAAGTTGGGTTTAAATAATGGTGCATGGTGCATTTCATTTTTCCAGAATAGTAAGAGGGCAACGGAAATACGGGAGAACGGTAAGGGTTTAGAAACTATTAGAACCTCGAAGAAAGGAAGACTTTTGAAAGTAACTGAAGAGAATTGAGGTTTATTCATTATTCTTTTTAGATGATAAAACGAAAATACGACCACATAATTCAGTCTGTAACGCAAAATTCCTATTTCTGTCGATTTCAGAATCTAAATATTCCCTATTCACTAAATTTTGTTAACAAATTATACTAGATAAGAGAATTTTTTTTAAATCTATGGACATTGATCAGCGTGAGTATTCCTATCGTTTCTTCCGTCTTACGTGTGAAAGGTGATAAACAAAATTATTTATATCTTTCCGCGATCCGAAAATGACAACTATGTGTTCCCTCGTACTTCTAAAAGCTATACATAAAATGATTTTTATCCTTTCGCTATATAAAAAACCTAATAGGCCAATTTTGTTCCTTTCCATGCTTATAGAGAAGGGGGAAATTAACATATTAGATGTTTTTCGTTGAATATCTGTCATATTCACCGAAAAAGTTACAGTGCTTTGGAAAACAATTATTTTTGTTCTTTTTTAAAGATTTTCTTTGTAACCAATGATATTTATCAGTACGTATTTTGCAAAGGTGTTTTTGATTGGTATGTGAAGGCTCCCTTTTTTTTTAGTTTCACTACAAGACTCTCGAAATGAGAAATGAGCCATCTTCTTAAGAAGAATTCACATCTAAAGCGTTGAACTGGTGGGAAGCCTTTCATTAGCACGCAATACTTCTATTTCATAAAATGGAATTGATTGCATGTTTTATTATATAAGCATGGCAATTTGAATCGTTATTATTCTCACTGTAATATGTCAATAGTTACTTGATTGTTTATGGTAAAATTATACTTGTAGTGATCAACTTTTTTTCTTTTTTTCTCTTTTTTTTTTTTTTTTTTTTTTTGTATAGTACACAACTCAGTAACTTAACAGCAAATGACCATTTGGAAGCAGCCGAGGTCGTTCGCCTGATCGTGTACTCCAGCTCTCTTAACGGACTATATTGGAAGAGTTCCTGTTGCATAATGCTCTGTGCACCACCTTCAAGCTCACGAGGGAAGAGCGTGATGTCACTCAGAGAAACTTGGTGCAGGAGTAGGTAATAGGAATAGGAAAGAACGGGTGAAAGCATTCGTTTCGCAGGTGTCCCGAATCAGAAATAATGGACCTGGAGAAGTATAGCCTTTCAATCAGATATAGGTTGGACTGAGGGCGGGCATTGGCGCATATTCTGTTCAGATTATCTTTTCTGTTTTCATTATTATTTATTTAACTTCTTCTGTATTGGCCGCAACTGCGAACAAAGGCTCCGTCCCACTAATATCTGGTTGGATAGCTACACTTCTTCAGAACTGTAAAGCCCATTATTTCTGATTCCGAATGTCTACCAAACGAATGCTTCCACAAGTTTTTTTCTATTCCCATTACCTACTCCTACACCAAGTTTGGTGCAATTATCTCTGAGTGACATCACACCCTTCCCTCGTCAGTTCGTTTCCAGAACCCAGTTCCTTTACAACCTCAATATTATACACCGTGCCCATAAAAATATTATTATACTTTAAAGTGGTATTGTTTCGTTTTGAATAATCGTATTTAAATGAAATGGGTTACATTTGAAAGAAAAGTTGAAACATTTTTACTATACATCATAGACATTGAATGTTGGCCCCATGAGTGGTATTGTAGACATCAAGACCACATTCCATTGACGCCGCACACGCTGCAACATATTTGATGAAATGGACTGGATGGCACACTGATACGAACTTGTACTTCTTGCAGGTTTTGAGTAAACACAATCTTTTACGTGACACCATGAAAAGAAGTCACCAGACCGTCACGTCAGGCGAGCTCGGCGGTACTTGTGGGGTCGCCATAACCTCTTAAAACGTATTCTTTAATAACAACACAACGAAAGGAAATAAATTTACGTTAGCAAATTACGGCATAACAGAGCAGAAACGTAAAAACTTCCCAAGAGACCTCCAGCAGAAACAGCAACTGCCTGCTAAATATCTAACAATGAACTCATATCGAATAATCACAAAGTAAACATGAGTGAATTTACTTTTTGTGTGTTTGATCCCATCCATCATTGACATGGTTGTCCATTGTTGACATGCATAAAAGTATTTTGAGTTTTCCTTTCAAATGTGGCCAATTTGATATAAATACGATTATCCAAAGTGACGTAATATCAATTTAAAGTATGATGATATTTTTATGCACACGCAATATAAGTAAGACAACATTAATGAATGTAGCGATCGCTATAATCTGCAGGAAAAAAGATCATTGGAATGCTGAGTATGACAATTCAGTAATAGGAGTAGACAAATCTTACGTTGTCATCTTATAAAACTCTATCTAAAGCCAGTTATTTATGAATCTTCTGTGACGTCAGAGTTTACTGTTCCTATTCTCAATAAACTACACAAACAGAACAAGGATTATCAAGCTTGGCGTTCATAACAGCAGTGCTGATAGGAAATAGGGACATTGATAATGTAGTCGATGGTTTTGCAGATACATTACTTCTGAATACAATGCTACTTGTACGCTGTCGATGCTTGTTTATTTTACTCTCCTCTTTCATCCCTCTCCTCGTTTGCTCTACATATTTCTGTTGTTACTTCGATCCTACGTCATACATTGGCCAGATTGGAAAGGAATGATCAACACATACTTAACTCGAATCATATTCTGCATCAATCAGAGTTTTTAACACGATCGTTATTACTAGAAATGGATCTCAATAACATAGTAATAAATTGTTTGCTGAACAGAATACTTTTATTATAGGCTATACATTTTAGCTCATATTATAGGCTATACATTTTGTACTTACGTTTTACATATACAATATTTTATATTTATTACTCAATGTTAAACCTGCAATTACAATGAATCAACATGGCTTCCTAGAGAAAAGATCCACGGTGACTAACTTAAATATAATTTCAGATTTCATAACTTCCTCCTTGGATAATAATGGACAAATGGACGTTATACATACGGATTTTAATAAAGTATTTGATACTGTTGATCATGATATATCAAGTCGAAAACTTACCAAGTTCAATTTTAGTCCACCAATGATAATATTTTTAAAATCTTATTTACGTGACGTAGACAATCCGTTTTCTATTAAGAATATAAAACCAAAACATTTCGCGTAAATTCTGGAGTCCCTCAGGGGTCTAATCTTGGGCCTCTTTTGTTTTTATTATTTATTACTGATCTGCCACGTAGTATTTAAAAAATCTTATAAAATACTCTATGCAGATGATTTGAAAATATTTGTAGATGTGAAATGTATAGATGATTGTCTACTCTTGCAACAAGATCTGACTAATATACTAAAGTGGTGTACTAGCAATAGACTTACAGTAAATATCAATAAGGGTAAAACCATGACATATACTAGACGTGAGAGAACGTATGACTTTACGCTACAATCAATTTAATAAGTTTAGAAAAATTAGATACAATTAAAGATTTAGGTGAGATATTTGACCAAAAAAATAACCTTTTCGCATCATGTGGCAAATATGGTAAAGGATGCATATAGAAATCTTGGGATTCTTCTCAGAATAACCAAAGAATTTACGATTAACTCTTTGAAAAAGCTTTACTTTTCTTACGTAAGATTCAAACTTAAATATGCCTCACTTATTTGGAACACTTCCGTGAAAACACGAAGTCAAAAATTGAGCAGATACAAAGCAAGTTCATACGTTTCTTTTCACATACAAAAGGACAAGATTTTGTTCAAAATATGAACCATACGATAATTTAATTGGAAACTTTACACTTCAGACACTTGAACAAAGACCGACGTTGAACGACCTCATTTTCTTACACAGACTTTTGCACAACAGAATAGACTATACAGATATAATTGCAAAGACAATGATTCAGATTCCAACCTTCAAAATACGCAAGGGAAATAGTGGGCTGTTTCACTGCAGGAAGGCACAGACAAATGCACTGCATATGTCACCTACATGGAAAATTTGTTGTTCAAAAGATTAATACTGTGTATTTTATAAAAAAAAATAAATAAATAATCAAGGAGACTATTATTTTAAGTCAAGTCTTAGTATCATTGTAATTTAAAATTATGTGTTACATGTAGACACTAATTGGGCAGTAATGTCTGTTGTGTCGATAAATAATCCTCGTATGTTATACTAATGTGATTCAAAGCTTTAAATAACTTTGTATTAACAGGATTAGGATTGCTTGTACTTAAATAGATTCCTTGTCAGTTCGTTATCTTCTGATAGTCTGGCGGAGTTTTCTGAAAAGGAACTTAGAAATTGAGTTAGGGGTACAATATGTTACTGAGTGCCAACTGATATATTTTGATTTATGGGTCCCTAGGGAACATGAAACGGCTTGTTGGCATTCTTGAATTTCTAAAATTACATTAGGAGCCGTCATTTTGGAAGGTGATGGCCGTTGTCAGAAATACAATACTTTGTCTGTAAATATACATGAAAGTCGCTCAATATGTGCATATTTAGTATATATTTGTATGATATGAGGTTGTATAAGTTAGGGCAAATTATTCAAAATGTAATACTAGGACGCACAAAATATATTTTCAATATGGCGACCAAGAATTTTCAAATGTCCGTCACATTTTTACTTATTAACTTAATTAATATAAAGTTAATATAAATGTACTGAGTCTGTGTGTAAACATAGTTTATGCTATTTCTAATAGTCATATATTAACTCCAAAACACATTTGCCTTGGTATAGTAGTCCATCATACTACTAGATCAAAGTCACTTCTTGATCTAATGCATAAAACTGGAAATAGTATTAGGTACGATCAGGTCCGGTGTATCGACACAACATTAGCACAAAAATAACGTGAAAACTTTGCTCTGAATGGAAATACAGGAATTTCTTCTAATCTTCAAGCAGGCAATTTTGCACACTTCGGAGCAGATATTGATATTATTAAAGAGATTCATGTTGGTGAGGGAAGTTTCTATGTAACGCAGATGATTGAATATCAAGTTAAATCTTCAGTTGTTGCAGGAAATGAACAACAGGAGGAACTTAAGGTAGTTATGAATAAAATTTTCCAAATTCCTAACTTGCTTCCTAACCAAGTAATAGAAGCATCGTAAAGGGGGCAAATCCGACCAATTCCTGTATATTCACCTGGAGTAATAAAGCCAGATTGGTTCATAAATAATGGAAGTGCAGGAGCAGATAAAGCACTTGCACAAGACATTGTCTGGATACTTTGCAGAATGAGTGATCGAAACGCTTAGAAGATTCCTTCGTCGACAGGATTCAATGCATTGTCTTCTATATCAGCCAAAAATAGTTTAACAACTGTGGGATGTATGTCAATTATCAATGCTGCTGCTCATGAAGAAAATACTCTGTGGAATGAAATCCAACAATGTCTGAAAATATCAAACTCAACCCTGGACATCCAACAGTTTCAACATTTGACAAAAATCTTCACTGCAAAGCAAAATCATTAACATGGTTAAATAATGACGCCTCCAGAAAAACTTGTGATCAAACTTGAGGGATTTCACATAGCTCTGAATTTCATGCGTGCTATTAGAGAGCACATGACAGGTTCAGATCTTACTGAAATCTGGTACCAAAGTGGTGTGTTTGGAGCAAAGGCAGTACAAATATCTTAGGTGGAAAATCATACAATCGTTCTATACGTGCCCACAAATTAAATTATGAAACATTGCAAACAATTTTATTGCCACATGGTATGGAAGTATTTATTTTGCTTTTATTCACTTCCGTTTCCAAGAAAAATCAATGACCAACATTTTGGTTTTGTCATCCACAATATCTTGTTTGACACGGTTTTTTGCTTCATTTTAAACACTTTCATTGAATTTTGTATCCCTTCAAACATACTGTTTGACATCAAACTTGGGTAGGTTAATAAGTAAAAATAGGACGGCCATTTTGAAAATTCTTGTCTGCCGTATTGAAAATATATTTTAATGTGTCCTACTATCACATTTTAAATAATTTGTCTAAACTTATACAACCTCATATCATACATATACTAAGTATGCATATATTGAGCGTTTTCATGTACATTTACAGATACAGTAGTGTTTCTGGCAATTACCATTACTTTCCAAAATGGCGGCTCCTGATGTAATTTTAGAAATTCAAGAATGCCAACAAATCGTTTCATGTTCCCTAGGGACCCATAAATCAAAATATATCGGTAACATATTGTACCCCCTAAGCTCCCATTACTCGATTTCGCCGCTAGACTATGACCCATTGTTTAACAATGACAATAGCTACAAGAACATGTCAACAATGTCAATTACTAACTAGCTCCAAAGCAACATCTATTATAACCTGAGGTTGCCGTCACATATATTTTATAAGGTAGTTATATTATTTAACCTTACATCTTGTTATATGTCAGATACAGATCTACGCGTAATTATTAACTTAAGATCCATACATTAATTATACGTATTACAAAATATTACACAAATTTCCATCCGGACAATGTGTCGATGATCATGCATTTCGCGCAATTCGCTCATTCGTGTTCTTTTTGTTCAACTTTCTGAAAGCTTCTTTTAGTAGACAGAGTTTGGAATGTTTAGGAGAGAAATCACTTTCTTTCATCTTTGATACCACACGAATTGAGAAGAAATAGATTACTTCAACTATACTGAGAACACTGAACCCTAAGAATAGTCCAAGGAATCCACCACAATTTGCTGAAAGCAAAAAGTATTTAAAATAAGAATTTATTTAAAAGAGTAATCAAAATTTATCTTAATCATAGAGCAACATACATTAAACAATTTTCTACGAAAAGACATATGCGGTTACAGTCTGGAACCGGTATAGAATTATTGTACTGATCCACACCTAAATTCATTGCATGTATACTTCTTCTGTAAATCGACTCTCAGTAGTTCAAACGATCATATTTATAGTGTAGACTTGCATTCTACTGCAAGTCTGACTTTTATTAGGAGGGCGTCTGACTTTAGGCAAGATTGACTTTAGGAGGGCTTCAGTATACGTACAAGATAAGAACTACTGTGCATAAACACTAACCAACCAGGGGCGTCATTAGGGGAGCAAGAGCACCACCGACATAAGACTTTCACGTTTTGTACTAGTATATTAGTAGACAATCTATTAAAGTATATATATATATATATATATATATATATATATATATATATATATATATATATATATATATATATATATATATATATATATATTCCTCAAACTCTTAGGGGGCAATTGCCTCCCCTTCCCCCCTAAATGATGCACCTGTAACCAACTTTTGCGGCCCCTAAAAAGTACGAATGCTATCTAACCGAGCCAGGGCAGGAGCGCAGTAGGGAAGTCCGAGCAGTAGCGAGGGAAGGGGGCATTAGTAGGAGCGGGTACGTCAGTGACAGTGAGTATTCACATAAACAAGGTTAGCCCAAAGCACTGCATAAAGCATAAAAGCATTTTATTATATGTTGGATTATGTATTTGTAATTACTAAAGACCAGGGTGGCCACTCACCTGGAAAACCTGGAAAACCGGGAAAAGTCAGGGAATTTTTTAATTCTGGCAAAGTCAGGGAAAAGTCACGGAATTTTGATGAAAAACATGGAATTTTTACTCGGGGGAAAATTTACCTTCTGCTGTATTCCTAGCCATTTAGCCAGTTTATTTATATACAAAATAGCTTTGGTCGCTGGGGGCTTCGCCCCCAGATTTCTCCTTCGTTCCAGGTTTCGTTTATCTTGCTCTGTTGGTTTGGGCTGCGCATACTTTCTTCATATTCTTTTGTCATTTAGTGCTGCCCATGAATTGAGCTGGAGCGAAATCGGGACGATTTTGTAATTAGCACACTTGTTATGTTCGATGGCTGCTCGATTTCTAGAATTCGATCGAGGCTGCGCCCCTGCATCCCGTTTTGGTAGTCACGTGATTAATATAAAGGCTGAACGATAGTTGAGTATTTCTGCCGGAAGAGTTCCGAATGTGTGTCGAATTCCACAAAATGTGTGGAATTTTGGTTAATGCGTGTATTTCTATGTGGAATCAAAAACTGTGTGGATTCCACATGCATTTGTACTTAGTGGCGGCAGTACTTTTTGCGACACACGATTAATTGGCCATGCTTTTTTTTACAGATATTTGACTTTTTGACCACCAACTTGAAGTAATGGCATTCCCCTCCCCCTAGTTTTTACACCCAATTCCGCTACTGCATGTACTACTGTTCTAAAAAAAAAAAAAAAAAAATCAGCCACAAACAAAATTTTCTGATTTCTTAAAAGCACATTTTAATAGTGCTCATTTACTTCAGTTCCGTTGTTTTGTTACACAATATTTCCCATCTATGTCGACCTGTTCCCCGGTTGCATAACCACCGCACGCCACTGCTGGCACGACAAAACCTTTGGGACCCGGGCCTACCTAAAGTTGTTAATGCCGGCTTTCTAGACCGAAGTCCACTACTTCTTAATACAGGTAGCTCCATAATTGTCCTCTCCATACTCTCTGGGCCAACACCAAAACTTTTGAGTGTCCACAAGATATCGAACCCGGGACTACGTGCATCGTACGCACACGCGCTAACCATCCGGTTCAGTATATATATATAATGTACGTTAGCTACGCCCGCCGCATCGATGTGTGCTTGTGTGAAATTGTGTGGTATTCAAACGTGCTACGCGTGTGTTTTGGACCTCGTGATCTGGCAGCTGGATTTAAGAGGTTGAGGATTAAGGAGGTAAGTAAAGATAGATTATGCATATGCAGTTATTAAAAATATATAAAACCTTAAGAGTTATTTCAGAATACATACGAATCACGATTGTGCTGTTTTATGTTTGCGTGTGAGAGGGGGATCACACGTCGTGTGGCTTGTAACAACAGCGCAGTTATAAATTTATCTATTTTTATTTATCTTTTATTTATTTATTTATTTTTTATTTATTTTTTGTTTGTGTTCAGCTTTGTGAGTACTTTGAATTGTTAGTAATGAAAACACGTAACTTTATAGAGCCATAGGGGTGTGCCTACTGAATTTTTGTGATACATTGTTTGCAATAAGGATGTAGATAGGTCTAACTATTCTTACATGTAGGCCTGTGTGACCATTAAAGACGGTATCTTTTAGTTATGTGCAAGAGGGTTGGGTAAGGGTCAGTCGACTACTCTGGAAAATTGCATAGGTTAATAATAATTTCTATAATAGAAAGTTATGCTTTCAAATTAAAAGATTATACTTATTAAGGAAGCTTGTATTCTTCACCCTCCCTGCGAAATTTTCTGTGGACGCCTTTGTTCATGACTGATGTATAGTACTGTTCAATTACAACATAGTGAAAAATATGCTGAGGTAGTGATGACGGGTTCGTAGCATGGAAATTTCATATTTCCATGAAAAATAGTCAAAGGTCTACAGAATACGTATGCAAAATTTGAATATGATACCTTGAAAACTAAGGTCACAAAAAATTCGTGAAAATTTCCTAAAGAAAAAAATGCGATTTTACGCTTCCGCGCCCCCCTCCCCCGTTTTGCGCCGCCAAGTTGACGGTCTGCGAAAAACCCGTGTGAGCAGTGTTGAATTTAGAAACTTTTCTCCGGGGGAGGGATAATGCTGGATGGATATGTTGGAGAAAATCATACCAATATTAATATCTTGTGAATTTTCTCATGTGTCTTCGGGGAGAGGGATTTTTTATCTCCGGGGGAAATGTCCCCCGGGGCACCTCTGAATTCAACACTGCATGTGGGATGATCTTTGCTCATTCTGTGAATGAACAATAAGAAAAACCAGCTTATCGCTCGTGTGTGAGCTTTATATGAGTTTTAAAACAACACTATGATATAAAAGTATACTAACAATTTGTAAAGGCCTGTACGTTAGTATAATGGGCCTAATTTCAAATATGAAATATCTTTATTTTAAATGATTTCGGTCTAAATTCAGTATATCTGCACATAACTACGCATTTGTAATTCAATACGGTTATATTTTAATTCATTTTACATTATAAAATAATATTTAACTGAAAGTTTCAATTTATTGTTTTTAACAATGGAATTATTGCTTGCCAACAACATACGTTGTTAGATGCCCGGGGGCCTGGAATCACAAAAGAATAATTAAAAGCAATAATTTTACTGGAATTTAGGGGTTCGTGTCCCTGAGTTGGCCAAGGTTCCTGTCGTGGTGTGTGAATTTATTGTGTATACCTTAGGTATGATTAACGTGTCAGTTTTCGTTAACGCGCGTAACCACCCGTAGGAGTGATAAAATATACACTGATAATTTTTATGAATTTTTCCAATGTCAATGATTTGTAAATATTATGTAAAACGACATTTCTGCGATGGGTTGGATTTATTTTCTGTAATTTTGAGCCGTTTATCGACCTTTTCGCGTATTGTTCGTATTTGTATTTGAGTTTCCGTTACATTCGATTTTCCGAACCTAAATTCTAGTACAGATTTGTTTTGGTCTGAGGAAATAAGCATGCATATTGATTGTAACATTCCGCAAATGTTGATTCGTCCTATATAAATTATTCGCTTCTAAATATGTAAAGAGAATAACGGATGGCTGATTCATGGGCGTCGATTAGGGGGGCAAGGGGCAGTTGCCCCCCCACTTTTTTGAAATGACCCATTAATGTATATAGTTTCCTTTGAAAATATAAAGTTTTTGTATGTATTAACGGTTCATAGAATAAAAATGGTGCCATAAAATATTTGCTGCTCCGTGAGTACGTCCCGTGCAGTTAAGAAAGCTACAAGAATTGCGTTTTAATTGCCACGAAAAATGGCTCAAAAATTAACCTATTAGCACGCCAGAATTCGAGTGTACTTTCATTTCTTCTTACAAGGGTTCGTACAAGGGTCTTACGAGTGTACTTTCATTTCTTCTTATATGTTACTCAGCCGCTTTGGAACTAATTGAGATAAAATTTCGCAAAAAAAAAAAAAAAAAAAAAAAAAAAAAGTCCTTCACAAGCAGTGTTTCTTTCAGGAACAATGTTCCGGGGGCACACTTAGTATTCCGGAGGGGCACTGCAGGTACTATTCTGTTTATTATTATATGATAGACTGTTATTTTGGTCTCCTTCGGGGGGAACTCACAGAGCTTCAGAGGGCAGTGCTCCCCAAAAAACATGTCTGGAAGAAACACTGTTCACAAGTTATTCTTTAATTGCACAAAAATCGACAGTTCCTAAAATGTCTTTTCTTCTTTCTACTAGTAAGGGATATTTTGATTTGATTTTTTTGAGTTTAACATTCCGTTCAGCAGTGAGGCTATATGAGACATGGACCTACTGATTAACGTGGAATACGAACCACATGAGCTCCCGCCAGGAATCGAACCCGGGTCTCCCACGTCAAAGACGCGGCATTGTTTTGCAGTGTAATATACGAGTGTAGGGCAGTAGCGTATATTGTGGGCTATCAAAGCTATCACTGAAGCCAATATCTAAAGTGAACTAGACAGTTGCTAGTGCTAATTCTTCGAAATGTGTAATAAAACTACAGAAAAGACTGCACTGTTAGTGAAGTTAACATTTAATCAACTAGCCTTATTGTCCGGATCTGCTAGGTCTAGTGATAGCCCAAGTCACAATCCCAGCATACGCCACTGGTTTAGGGGTACAATTTTATATATATAATTAAATTTAGTGAATTCAACATAATTTTAGGTTTTAGAATTATTTTACATAACTGAAGTGGGGAGTTATTCTAAGTATTGTTGAGTTTTGATGTATTCCAAGAAAGTGAAAATTGTACCTAATGGCAAGGAACATGTTTCTCGGAAGCTGCAAAAGTATTTCTTTAAATGTCGCAGCATAAGCTTGTAGTATTTACTGTCTTTCTAACAGTAATAACATATAATAGCATGCATGGAATTAAAAATATAAGTTGTTAATTAATTCCCAGTTTCAAAATAACTTTTGCAAAACAAGCCTCATCTATATATTTAATGCGCGTGTCTGCCTGTCTATCTGTACCCAAAATATTCACAGACTAAAAGCTAAAGGGGCTACGGGTACCAAATCTTGACGCATTCGCAATTTGCATAATCACGATTCCGGCGAACTTCCATGTGTTTAGTTTTATCTGCGTTTACTTCTAACCCCATTTCCCTGCAAGCGTTTAATAAAATCTCTGCATTTCGTCCTATTGTTCCTTTATCTCCCCCTATCAGATTTACATCATAGGCATATGCCATAACCTGGTGAACACCTTTTAGCTCTAGGCCCTGGTTGCTATCCTTTAATTTGCTTATAGCATACTCCAGGACAAAGTTGAATAATAATGGCGACAAAGCGTCTCCTTGCTTCAGACCATTCTCAACGTGCTTGCGGACAAGTATTTTCCTACGCGGACTTTGCTTTGGGATTCGCTTAAACACATCTTATTAATCTAACTTTTTCGGTATACCAAATTCAGTAATAACGTTGAGCAATGAGAAACAATAGACAGTGTGCTTATTTTACTGTTGTTGTTATATATATATATTTCTGATGTGAATGAATTGTACACTCATATTCATATTATTATTTTTCATTTCAGTTTGCGTCTCAATCATGTCTAAAAAAAGCTACTTTTTCAAACGACTGGCTGTCCAACCCAAATTTCTCATTGTGGCTTTCTGCTGTGAAGGACAACAAGAATGCTGCATTCTGTAAGATTTGCAGAAATACTTTTAGCCTCAGAACATGGGGAAACGGGCTATTATTAGCCTTATGGAAGGCAAAAAAACACACTGCAGCTGTGAAGAACTCTGTAGTAACTCGGCCGATAACAACTTTTTGTCAGCAAAAGAATGCTGTGGAATGTAGTGGTCAGAATCCAGGTCCTTCTTGTCCCGCTGAAGAACTGGTTGTAAGTAAAGAGATGCTGGTGGCTTCCGGAGAATCTATTAAAAATAAACATGCTAATGTTATGAAGTCGTTTCTAGTGTCTGAGTCAGTAACTAAAGCTGAAGTTCTGTGGTGTTTGCAGGCAGTAATGCAACACTTGTCATTCCGATCTGCTTCCCGACTGGCTAACAAATTTCAAGCTCATGGTCCCTGATAGCGAAATTTGTAGTAAGATGCAATTACAACGTACCAAGTTAGCTTATACTATCGTTCATGGTCTTGGACGACTTTTTAAAGGTGATCTTCTCAAAGAAATAGAAGCTTGCAAGCATTATGTTATTGGGTTTGATGAAAGCCTTAACAAAGTCTCGCAAAAGCAGCAAATAGACCTTACGATTCGGTTTTGGGACAATGAAAGAAACCAAGTGTCAGCAAGATATTTAAATTCAGTGTTCCTCGGACATTCAACGTCAGCATACATTCAAGTTAGTTTCAAGAATGGTATCTTAGGTTTGGACCTCAAGAAAATTGTTCAAGTTTCGATGGATGGCCCACATGTTAACTTCAAATTTTTAAGTGACCTGCAGAAAGATCTTGCAAGTTCACCTTCAGATCCAATTCTTCTTGATATTGGAAGTTGTGGGCTGCATACTATGAATTGTGCTTTTAAAGCTGCCATGCAAGCAACAGGTTGGAAATTAGAAGAATTCCTAAGGGCGTCTTATAATTTATTCAAAGACGTTCCAGCTCGTCGTGCAGATTACATAAGATGCACAGGGTCTTCTGTGTTTCCGAAAAAAATTTTGCAGCATTAGATGGACAGAAAATTTAGTCGTTGCTTGCCGGGCGATGGAAATATTACCGAACGTAAAGAAATACGTACAGTGGGCTGTTGATGAGAAGAAAGTACCACAGTGCAAAAGCTTTGATACTGTAAGACATTTCACAAATGATAACCTGCTTGGTGCAAAACTTGGCTTTTTCACAACATTAGCAAAAACTGTTGAACCTTTCCTGCGTGAATTTCAGGGAGAAGCTCCATTAGCTCCTTTCCTTTACAACTTGCTCCAGGCCATAGTATTGTCTGTTGCAGTTCGTTTTGTGAAAGATAGTGTTTTGGAAGGCCGGCCATTGGTTAAGATTGATTTCAATAATAGCGAAAACTTAAAGCCAGCCAAGTTTGTAAACATTGGGTACACATCAAAGGATGCTATACGAAAAACCAATACCGTATCGGATAGACAGACTCTTGAATTTCGACAAGACTCGCGCAGGATGTCATAAATTCATGCTGAAAATAATGGACAGGTCACCTCTAAAATTCAACCTGACAAGAGCAATTTCTTTCCTGGATCCAAGTGTGTTTGTTATGGATGACACTGTAGCTGCAAAGAGATTGTCCAATTGCCTAGAAATTGTAGTATCCAAAAATTGGATTTTAAGAACATTAGCTGATGAAATCCAAGGTGAATTCAAAGTTTTTGCTAAAAATCTTCTTGTATTGGAAGCAATGAGGAATTATGACAGGAAAAGTAAGAGATTAGATGACCATTGGTTGGAGATGCTGCATTTAGGCGCATGCTCAATACATATGACTGATTTTGTGAAATTTCTCCTCCTTTTATCTCATGGAAATGCTAGTGTGGGGAGGGGATTTTCAATCAACAAAGAATGTTTAATTGAAAATCAAAGCGAGTTGAGTCTAATTGCACTCAGGCAGGTACATGATAAAATTTCAGCTGTGGGTGGTATTGATAAGAGTCCAATTACAAAGAGGGTTGTCCATGCTGCCCGCAATGCTCATGGAGTATATGTTGAGTCTTTGAGGAATCAAGAAGAGGAAGAGAAGAAACAGAAGAAGAGAAATGCCATTAAGGATAAAGTTATTGAACTCGAGGCGAAGAAAGTGAAGTTGTTGAATGATGTCAAGGAGAAACTGTCTGCAATTGATGATGAGATTATTGGTTTGAAGTCTTAATACATTTAAGTGGATGTGGTCTTAACTTCAGTTTGATTTTAGTGAACTGCAAATCTGTGATTTGAGGTTTTAAAACATTTCAGTAAAGTAGTGTTCGTTCCAGTAATTTGTGTTTTAGTACTGGACTGTAAGTGTGTGTACTTTTGTGACTAGTATTAAGCTTAAGGTTGGAAAGCGATAGGGATAGACATTCCTCTTCTCGTTCTGTGCAGCAGTTGGTTACAGTGGAGTGGAAACACACAGGAGAATTGAAAATTAGGCAAGTAAGTGATTAAAATTATTTATCTTCGCTAGTGTTTTTTGTGATTCTTTTTTTAATAATGATCCTCTAGTCCACATTGCATTTCACTTGTAGCTTCTGTTTAAGCTTTGAAAAACAATGATATACCAATTTTAGATATCTCTAGAAATTTTCTGGAAAACCGGGAAAATTTCTGGAAAACTCAGGGAAAAGTCAGGGAATTTTGAAATTCCAAATGAGTGGCCACCCTGAAGACGTTATAGGTAATATTTCGATATATTTCCATTGCTTGCACATTTCTGTTCCAAAGTAACATAACATAATACTAACGTAAATTTCACAAATATGTGGGTCCGTTAACTGTCCGATACTTCTATTTTTGCGCGTCATGAGTTAGAACACTGACTTCAGATATTTTACCTCATTTTAGTTCGTATATTTTGATTAATTGCTACCTAGTGGACGAATCGGTGCTTAACATGTTAGATTTTCAATAATATTTTTCTACGTACATACGCATCGCACACATATTTAGACTAGCCTAATTACACACTGGTCTCCTAAATATTATTACAAATTGGGTAAATTTTACAAATATTTAGATCCGTACAGTATATCTGCTCCCTGGAACCACATATTTGTAACCTTTACGGAGGAAATATGTGATTATTTGAATAGTACATTGAGTAAATAATAAAAATTATGGAGATTGTACCTCTGAGAGGCTTAATAAAGTAGAAATACATGATCCAACGAAGAAGGTTTGAAGCAGAGAATCGTCCATACGGAAGCCATTAGAAAGGGAAGTGAAGTGAAATACTATGCTATGTGAAGACAGTGTGATACTTTATGATGCAGAATAATTCATGTGTCTAAAAAGTGTTCTACACGTAAGGAAGTGAATTGCACTATGCGAAGGCAGTGTTAGCTCATGACTCGCAACCATAGAACTGTCTCAAAAATATTTCACACCTAAGGGATCTCCAAATAAGAAAATATTACAAGTATATGTAGAAAATGTGAGGGATAACGTCTTTAGCATTGTGTCCATCATCATGTGTCTACGCGACAACGAGCAACAGCCACTACGCTTGCCACCGTTATCACCTGACTTCTCCCGGTGTCTTCGGGCAGGTATCCACACCCGCGCTCCGCATGAAGTCTAACCCATACTTGGAGGTACAAATCCCTTTGTGAGGATTCCTAAAGTCGTGTCCCTATGTGAACCGTCCTGCAATTTGACAGTGCGCTTGTCGTTTGCTGCGCATGACTTGATGTAATTGAAAACAAGAGATCTTTGCCATGTTACGCCTATAGGCCGAAGCCATACAGCCATAATTGGTTGATGAAGTTCAGAAGTGTGTGCCAAATTGCAGCACATCATTAAGTCCATGTGATTCCAGATCAGCGATGCTAGACAAGTGGATTGAACTAGGTCGAGAGTTACAACGGCAGAAATATAGTACAGCTAAAAGTGATTAGGTAGGGTTGTGAAGCAACGTTTAAATCCTCCTAAAGTGAATTTATACCTAGGAATCCAACTCCTCCCATAAAAGAATTAGTGGCAGGCTACTAAGAGTCAATCTTCTGAAGAAAGAAGTAGAAATAGCATTAATGGAAATCTACACCATATATGCAATAAACGTGTATAATCCAAGACAGTTAATTACTTCATTAATCCAAATTGTTAGTTAGTTCACTACACCTAAACTATCTTAACCTATTAAACACGTATTCGACAAATATGCGTACGAAAATTGTACGTTTTCCGTTTAGAAAGAAAATACCATCATCATATTGTCTGAAAAAGGAAAGGACCCTGGAATTTCACACAGAATATTATGTAAGCAAAGTGTGTACTCAAATAATATTATATGGCATATTTGGTAATACAGAATTTATATAGTTTGATATATTCGTAATGAGTATTGTATAATATGTTGATTTATACCGTTTCCTACAATCCTCAATATTATTTAAATTATTTGGTTTCGAGGTAAATGTCGATATAACAAATATGTATGTTTCCAAATAATATTTTCACACTTGTTAGGTCTCTGGAAGTAGAACGAGTTTAGATATTGTGAAATGTGGTTTAAAGCACACTTCCATAAATAAAAGTTAATAAGTTTTAAGTTTGATTAATTACTAGAAAACATGGTGAACATACTGGTAACCATAGGCTATGCATGCTTCTAAGATTTAGCTGCCTGAAGTATGTACTTGCGTTATCTGCGAACTTTATGATTTGATAATAATCGAGGATGATTCGGTAATAATAGAGACTTAAGCAGGATATACAAATATTTGTACTTTGGCATCACATTTAAATTCAATACATATGATTGCGGGCTCTTGTAGTATTATAACCTATTTTACTACTCAAACTTGACCCTAATTCTGGTTTTAAAATGACATGCAGGGTCACTGAAATGAAAGTGACCAGGAACACTATTTGCATGGGCTACTGTACATTAGATGGCCAGCAGAAACACGGTGTGGACCTAGTAATGTAAGTCGGGTAAATACGCAGTGGGTAGGTAAATAAAAATGGGTATTTACCCATCCAAAACTGGATATTTTGAAGAAATGATACCACGGGTTTCTCCTATATTTCATTTATTGATGAAATAGTTTCAAAATGACACGTGAAATATTTTACACTAAGAGATATCACAAACATTAATCTTATAGGAATTTACGCACTACGTTTTAGTGCTAAATTTTCACCGATGTTGGTTTCTTATTGGTATGTGAGGACGTTTTAGAAACATTTATTATTTTATTCCTTCAAATTTATTGACTACTTATCTTCTCTTCGTACTGACTTAAATAATAAAAAATGTTTCAGGTACATTGCAAATGAATAGCCTTTGCCGTCTGGCAAAATCAGCAATGTAGCTTATTATGATAAAATATCATATTTGTCTGTTCTGTTTCTGTTTCTGTTAGTGAAATAAAATAACTAGTTACTCACGTACAATTGATTGTCTGTCTTATGTCTATATTGATGAAAAAATTTTAAAAAATGGTTTGTTATATAAAAGAGTAGAAGAGAGATTCATCATTGCCCATGCCACACTATTATAACGAGAGTTTTGAAATTTGGGCAGAATGTTCTTCTTGTCAGGAAAGCAAAGGGTGGCCCCGATGCTGAAGGGAATGAACTATAAACCATTACTTTCCAATGAACAGTGTTGATGCAATAGCTATTTCACTGCGAGTCTATGATTTCGTTTGCACTAACAGGGTTAATGGGCCCCAGGGACTTAGCTGTCCATTGCACCTAAATTTATGTGCAAAACCATTTCTTTGTTATGTTTATCGAATGGACTGGATTAGATTCGGATATCCGGAAGAGAGGTTCATGTCCGTTAATTGTAAGTAATTATTACTGCGTTAGTTAATATATGCTAAATTAAATCTGAAATTACTACTAAAAATATCTGTTGTTGATAATTAGTGTTTCTGTTGGAGATGATACAAATAAGGAAGGGGGAAGTTTAAATATCCACAGCTCAAAACAAATTACCTATTTTGAGTAAATACTCAGATATTTATCCAGGTATTTTATACCACTATGTGGACCAGTACTGAGTGAATTCTGATTGTTGAAACTCAACTAATAATATGAGTCGGTGGCGTGCCAAAGGACGAGTCAAATAATTCTCGATCTGTGCTTTATATCAAATTGGATACAAGTGATGGAGATGTTGGTGTATTCAGTTCATGCAGTAAGGGAGCTTGAAAGTGGGAGTGCCATGGGGCTATGGAGGACGAATCGTCAAATCACACATTTGACGTGTCGCGGACGCTATGCATCAGTATTGGTGTCATTGTTCCGGGACAGCGATAATCTCTGCCGGCTGGCATTGATCGAATGAGTGGCATCTTCCAGGGCTATAAGGTAACGGCACACGAACAACACTATTCATCATAGTTTGGGAAATCATAGTCTATAATTGCCATCGTCTCTTGGGTCAAAATGGAAGCATTAATCAGTGCAAAATCAAACAAAAAAGTCATCTAAACTGTTCCTGCACTAGCAGGAAAGTACAATAACAGCTAGAAATAAGTATATCAGCAAATATATATATTACCTAGAAAATCTACCATTGTATACGTCACAACTCTTTCACAAAAAGTGAATCTTTCTGATGACAGGACCCCTATTTCATTTGGCTTTCTGTAAGATATAAGACATTTGTTTCATTAGAAAAGACAATTACATAATTACCAGTACATAGACAATTACATAATTAGTAGACAAACATAATCAAGCTCCGACAATAAGTACTTGCAGAATCTATTGCTATTTTAACATGTGGTGGATAGGCTTTTAAAGTTAACATGCTTCGTGATGGGCGTGTTAGTGCAAGATGATAATATTATATTGATTGCACACTGTTTGTAGATCTCTTGGATGTAGTATCACCAAATACTTTTACGAAAATATTGTTAAGTATGAACTTGACTATGATTATATAATTATGTAAACAAGCACTAATACAAATATCTTCGTGCTCCTTCGTGACCAACTAGCTTTGTACACACTGTACAGGATTAATCTCCGACAAAGCATTAGCCGGATAAAACAAGATCGTATCCCATTTTAAGCGAATCAGTTCGTCTCAGAAAGTCGTGGTGACCAAAAGTGTGTTAAATTGTAATCATTGAAATAAGATAATTCTAATGAGCTCTATCGATCTGATTCGAAAAATACCCAAAACATTGTTGGGATATCTCGCGTCTCTGAGCAGCAAATATCGGCAAATATTCAGATATGTCACATTTTATCTGTCATTCCATTACAGCTACAAATTTTAGGCTGGAACAGTGACATAAAGACCATGCAATCGACTTGCTGTTTCTCTGGTTAATTGTTAGAAGCTGAAGATTGAAAGGTAAGGTTCATTGAGTTCAGATAAGCCCAAACACTAGACTAAAATACTTAAGAGCTATCTTTGATTTAAAACTGAGATAAAAAGCCTCAAATTCACAAAATTAAAGAAAAAAGTGTGCGGTTTATTAGGTCTTAATTTGTTCGGTTAGCACGATCTCATATATTTTTATAGATAATAGTAATAAATTATTTTGTACTTTTAAACACGTTATTAATATTAGTAATGCTCTTTAGAGCTTTTATTTAATCTTTCGCCTATTTTAAAATTAGTTTTCTTTTAAATCTTTTTTAATGAACCTAACTAGGTTAGGCTAGCTTCCCTTAGGCAAGGTTAATTTCAGTTAGGCTTTGATCGTTTCCTTCTGCTCATTTGTCATCCTGATATGTTACAAGTAAGATACGTCCTTATCATAAATATATCTTAATAAAATGATCGAATGCCAATTCACAATATGAATAAATTTGTTATGTTAACTCGAGTGGTGCTTGCATTAGTTAACTTCCATCATTTACTCGGAATGTTATCTGTATTACACAATTCAACTTTTCTTACAGATTTCTCCTATTATTCATTAGTATATGATACTGATTTCGCATTTGAAATGTTTCTTTTAATAAGTATATCTTCTTAATTCTATTTTATAATGGTATTATTAGGAAATCAGGACGGGTTGTTCATTAATAGTAAGAATACACTTACTAATATTTAATGTATTTTGTATTCTACATTTTATTGCACATCAGATATTTGGTTTACTTTAGGAGAACTTTTATTCATGCCAGGTTTCGCGTATATATGTTTTCATATCGTCACTGCACTAAAATAACCTTTATTTATCATTTTTGCTCAAAATATGATTTTTAGTGATATAGGAGCGTTTCGGTATAGATTACATTTATACAAAGACTCTTATGTGAAATCGTTCATATAAGGGTACTTACGTCAAAACAGAAAAACCGCTGTGATGTAGCGGTTAATTGCTCTTATCTTTTTTTCCTTTAAGATGAACAATATCTCAATATTTGGCTTAGATTTTTATGTAACACGGAACTCATGAAACTTTTGAAGTTTACGTATTAGCGCTAATCACAGATAAATAGGATTCAAAATTTTGGCAATGACAGTGCGTACTAACAAACCCTAATGGTGTTGCCACTTTTATTTTAATTTCACATGACCTCTCATTGATCATAAACTAAACAAACTTGGAAATTACCTACCTGCCTACTTTTCGCTTTGAAACTTCGTATGTGATTTCTGTGCAGGCAGGGAGGCACCTTGTGTACCGGTCTCTTACTTTGTACACTTCGTTTAGTAGTTCTTCTGAATAATTCCCAGTCAGTACACAACCAAACTTCAAAACTGAAAAAAAAACAATATAAGTTTTGAAACTATGATCACAGGAATGCTGGTTTTTATGAATTAAACCAATCTCCAAGGGATTAATTAATACTTCTGACCAAAGAACATACACTTGTTTATTAAAACTAAAATACAGTGTAATTTGGTTTACAGGTTTACTTAACATTATCTTCATTAGACACTAACTCTGTACATTACGTTAGAAAACAAATATGTTTAATACTGATGTTAAGGCAATGTTTCCGAATATACAGAGGAATTACGTAGTAAAAATTATAAAAGGAGGGGTTGAAAGGCAAGAAATAAGAAATTGGAAAAAAGAGAAAATAGTGAAAGCCTTGAGTGTAATGTGAGACAATAGTTTTTGCCCAATAGGGAACAAACTATTCAAAACTAATGAAGAACTGAGTACCGGTATAGGTTCAAGATTAAGTCCGGTGTTGTCGAAACTATTGATGAACAGATGGGACCAGAAAGTGATAGAAGAAGATGGAAACAACCTAATATTGTTTTGAAGATACGTGATGACTCTTTGGCGGTATTGAGAGGAATCAAGTAGACAAGTAGAAAAATTCGTAAAGAAAATTGAAGATTAAGAGAAAGGAATAAGACTGGAAATGGAATTGGAGGAAAACAATATTATAAACTTCCTGGCCATGAGTATAGAAAGAAAAGATAGACAATTAACTACAAGATGCGCGGCAGGGGTATATTGTCACGAAAGGAGTGATGTAGAATACAGCACCAAAAGTAACTTTATAAGGAATAACGATTGGAAAATAGAAGAAATAGATAGTGAAGAAGAAAGAAAGGAGAATATAGAGAAGTTTCACAACATACTAGAGCAGAACGGGTACAACAAAGAGAAGTTAAGGAACAGAAGAGGGAAGAAAGAAAGGAAGGAGAAAGGAAGAAGAGAAGAAATGGCACGGGATAGAGAGCATTGGGGAGAAGACAGAACTACTAACGAACTTAATAAGAAAATATGGTGTAATGGTGTACAGAAAAGGAAGACGGAGAATTCTGGAAGTGGTTAAGAAGATGAAAAGTAGAGCGAAGGAAACATGTGAGGAAAATGAAGTATATAAAGTGGCGTGTAAGGATTGTAATATGATATACATTGGGGAAATGGGGAAGAAAATTAAGGAGAAAATAAAACAACATAGGGATGATGTGACTTAAGTGAGAAAATAATTTCTTATATACATGTAAACATGTTAAAGAAACGGACTATGATATAGATTGGGAAAGTGTAGATGGGCTAGAAAGGGAAAGTAGACGTATAAGGAAATGGAAAGAAGCGCAAAGGATAAAGAAAGTAAAAAGTGACAAATTAATGAACTGGACAAGTGGAATCTTAATACATGAGCTATGGAATAAATTATTGGAACAAATTGAAGAAAAAGAGCAAGACTAGACAGATCTACATGTAATTTATATTCATATATTTAGCACTGTTATACTTATATATAGTTTTATATATTGTTACATTTTTGTTATTTCTAAATGTTTTTTTTATATTGTTATATTTATAGTCAGTTAGTTGTATTTAGTATAGTATAGTCAGTGGTATTTCAATTATATCTAATAGGCATCAAGGAAAGACTAAGAGGAGGATTTTAAGACAGTTGGTCAATAATAAACAACAGGTGAATTACAGATGTTTGGAAAAGATAAAGACAGATAGAAGGGTAATTAAGTCAGGGCAGGTGGCCGATAGATTAAATCCGAGGAAGAAAGACTCAGGTGGCTTCCCATACAAACTACGAATCTTAGTACTTTCACTTTTAGTGTATATTTCTATGCTCTGAAGATCTCTCTTCCAGTAAGTGTCTGATGAATATAACGTTAAGTTCTCGAAACTGTTACACTATATTTAAGTTTTAACAAATAAGTATATATACTCTAGCCATAGGTGTTAATTATTCCCTTAATGAGTACCAGAATCATAAGTACGGAAATATTAAATATCTATTAACAAGCAAAATGGTATTCATGAACTTTTAGAATCACACATACATTGAATCAATATCATGGGATATAAGTTTAAAAAGTATGATAGTGTGTACTATCACTGTTATTGTGTCTGTCCATCCATCTGGGAGACAAAAATCTCAACAACTACATGAAAGATCGTCACCAATTTTAGCTAGAATGTAGAGGGGTAGAAGTTAGGAATTGAGATGATTGATGAATACTACGATTTAATAATTAAATCAATTAGAACGTATAAAGAGAAAAGGATAAAATTGTTTTTCATCCTCATAATTTCCAACATGTTAATATGACTAAAAGTAGAGAATTTACAAGCCTATAATATTACAACAGTTCGTTCCACATAACCACAATCCAGTATTATTAAATAATATTTTGTATGATCAAGTATTCTTTTTTTCGCTAAGGCATCTACTTATAATTTTCGAACAATGAATCAACAAACATTAGAATAACTTTAATATAACTACTGTTTGTCCAAATATGCTTATTGAACAACGTTGTAAGTTTCGTCAATAATAAATAAACAGGAAGTATGAAGTACTCTGTTAGTGGACTACCTATCTCTAGTATCACGAGGAAGTATTATGATAAGATATTGCAAAAGTTACATGATGTCACTGAGGCGCAATGCAGTGGATGTGAATAGCTGTTCAAAGCATTCTCATTTTGCGTGACATTGACAAGGTCACATGTCCCATGTTGTGGTTGCCAAATTGACTACCCTGGGATTTCAATAAGTGTATTATCCTTCTTATTCATATGATTTGACTCCCTCAGATTATTATTTCCTAAATTTGAAGAACAAAATATCTCAAGGGACATCATTTGAGAACAAACCTACTGTCCAATTGCAATTTACAAAGACCTTCTAATGTAAAATACAGCCAATAGAAATTTTATTTGGAAAGAGGTTAAAAAGGTATGACATACCATTGGTGTATCAAGTGCATTACTCTCAAGAATAATATACTGAATGACTTCCATGCCTCTAGATCTAGTCTTTCATGACAAAACCATGAACTCTTCCTCACTCCATTCGCACAACGAAAAAAAGTCCTGTTTCCACCGATGAGCTATTGGCTTAGGAGTTGAACCCAGATTTAACCCTTTATTTAGCAGTGTTGCTTACAAGCAACCTCGCATTCCATTGCGTTATCCACACGAATTATAACTTCAGTGATAATTTAATTGGCATTATTTCTTTCATACAATATTCATATATATGATTTAATTGTCCTTTGTTTAGATAATTCTAATCTTCGTCAACAGGGGACAGTCAAATTTAGTATTGTAGAAGGTTTGTCTTCTATGTTCCGTGAACGTTCTTTGTATGTGTGTGTGTGGGGGGGGTTCTTGCTCTGTAGAAAGATATTTCAACGAAACTGCTGCTAATTACTAAAAATATTCTTTTGATATTTGACCATAATACGGCAATGCTGCTCACTAGCAACACATAAGACCTATTTTATGGAAAGGTTGCTTTGAAATAAACATCCTGTATTTTGTAACCAAAGTACAAAAATATTTTAAAAATTACGAAATTATGATGAGGAAGACATGGTTCAACCATAAAAACAAACTAAGTATTTTAATGGTATTGCTATCAATGCTTGCCAATTAAAGGGTTAAACAATTTATAGAATTATCAGCTTACATTGCACTGACTCGATAACAAAGTGACACATGTATTAACATTAAGTTACTAAGAGTCAAATTAAAGATGCATAAGAAGAAATTTCCTTATGAATTTTAGGAAGTAAATTACACAACAATAAATGCAATCATTACGATGTTGATCTCCATAAAGCGTGAAGATGCGAAACGTTAAAGAGAGTTTGTTTACATGTCGAAATTGTTTTTGGCGTTACAAATAATAATACTAATAACATAAAATTGATAATATAAAAAATACCAATAACGAAAACATATGTGAACCACATGCTATCAAATAAACAGTGCAGAATTAAATGTGTGAGAAAGCAAGAAGGAATAAAATGAAGGAACAATTAAGAATGTAAAAATAAGTGACATTTTCAAAATAGCTACACATTCTGATTAAATATCTAATGAAACAAAGCGTCTATGTGGTCATGAGTGATGATAATACAACCTATTCAGGAGAGATGTAAATAATTAGCAAAAGTAATGTTAAGAAGAAAGATTTCCACGAAGAAAAGTCTATCAAATTCCCAGTCCTGACTTTATGTAGAATATTTATCAAACATTCATTAACTAAGTACAAAGATGGAAATTAAGAGTAGAAGATCTACGGTAAAACAGTTGTATTATATCATTATTAGTAGGTCGATTAGCGAGGCAGAAGTTTTCCATACACTACGGCCCTCAGCTAACTAACCTTTTCACTATCGATCAAACGCTGGTAGTAGTTGAGATTTTCTGTCTCTCGGACAGACATAGATATAGAGTAAATATACAAAGGAGATGTTTTAATAAATGGAATCTAAGATTGGTCAGTCAGTAATTGTCTGGAATTCCTTTATATCTCTGTTGTAAAGTATCTCTCAGAAAGTAGAACAATTACTGAAGTTGCTACAGTAACGGCTATTGACATTTTCTTCATTATAATTTATAACGCTTTATATGAATACCAGAGAAGTGCCTGGTATCGGACGGGAAGAATAATACGTACTTATGCCCAATATTTGCAAATAAAGAACTTAGTAGAGTAAATAAAGCGTTGTTTCAATCAACTCCCAAGCCACTTGGCATGTATGTTCTTGACTAAACTTAGGATTGAATATCAGCGAAAATGTCACAAATCAACTTAGCGACTTCGAAAATTATTGATTCAATACTAATTCGATCACTTTGGAAATTTAATTTTTTTTACTCGTTTTCTTCGTGCCTACGGCAATGCGAGCTGAACTCAGACTTTAACGGCATCGGGGATGTCACTACCCATCTCAGTAAACCCGAAAACATGGATTTCACACTAGTGTTAGTCGTTTCCGATTATTTTTACCTGCTGCATCATACCATCAAGCTATAACTGTTGTAACATTATAGTATTTTTCCTAGATTTAAGTTACATGTGTATTCAACTTGCTTTGCAGAATGACTTTACACACTGAGTTTCATCTTCCTAATATAAAAAGTTTGTGAGGTGAGATACAGCACTTTGGTATTTTTTTAAAACCGCCAATTCCCCTTAAAACCTCCTCCTTCCCCTTCAGAGTATGCATTTAAAAAATCAAAATAGTTCATTTTCTCTTCTAGACTTCGATACACTTATTTAGAAGTATGCCAACCCAACGGTTTGCATTTGTATACTGGTTCAACGTACAACCACTTTTTTATATATAAGATTTGTGTATTAAGATTATTGTATATAACCTACCTGTTACAGCATCATTCACACACATTGTATCAGCCTCATTGCATAATTTGTTTATCCCACCTGCAGATAATAATGAAAACAACTATGAAATTTTAAATTTGCTAGATGATGTAAGAAAATTGATGTACCCTTTACTAGATTATCGAAAATCAGAAATAGCTACAGTGAAACCTCTCTAAAGCGGACAGCCATGGGGAATCAAAAATTGTCCGCTATAGAGAGGTGTCCGCCTTAAAGAGGTTTCAATATTTTCTTACGTACATTAGTAAATAAGGTAATATGCAATTTTTAAAAATATTTTTGCATGAATCATGTATTCACAAATATTACCAAAATGTTACTGTACCTGCATTATCCTTCGCCATCCAATACTTTATGTTCTAGGCACAACATGCAAATAAGATGTTATAGTTCTCTGCACTTTACATTTATCACTAGTTACTAGGTTTTCAGTAAGTCGCTTTAATTTGTGAGTTAATTGCACTCCATTAGTGTCTTTTTTGAGACAATATGATTACCCGCAGGCAAAAAGCAACGAACATTTCTTCTGCTTGGTTAGAGATTCCAGTGAGGCAGTAGAATAATGTGTCATCCCAAAAAGCGGGCAACTGCCAATCGCTTTTGTATCTAAAACAGCTTGGATGGGAGTGGAATGCAAGCAAAAAACATGAGAATGTTGTTAAACAGAGAAACTTTGTCTGGGTTGCTGAGCAGAAAGTGGAGGAGGCAAAATGTTGTCACAATACTTCCTTGGTGGCACATATATGTATTACTAAAGATGTATTTTTACAGTACTTTTCAACTTGTTTCTAGGGAAAGTATCTGTAGTACGGACGTAAATAATACCTATGAAAGACAGAAAAGACTGTCCGTTTCCGTACTAGAGAGTGTCCGCTTTAGAGAGGTTTGCCAATATGTTTTTTCCTATTACAGTGTTTGGAGATTACAAAATATGTCCGTTACGGAAGGTGACCGCTTTATAGAGGTGTCCGTTGGTAGACGTTTCACTGTACTTAGTTTTAGGACCAAAGCTGTTTAATAAACTAACAACCTCTACACAGCAGCTGCCGTTCAAGTTTTATAAAAGAAAGTTATATGATTGGTTAATAGCAAATCCACTCTATTCGATTGAAGAGTTCATTGAATATGTAGAAACTGTATCGTAATTTCCAGAGTCATTCTATTTACAAATATTATTAGGCTATTTATTATACTAGTAATCAACAACTGATTGTTTGTATGTTATGATTATTTTTTCTTCTCTTTTGTTTTATACAGACCTATATATCTATATGTATATCTCGTTTGGACGTTGACTATTGCTTGTAAAGCTCAATGGCAATAAAATATATTATACTATCTTATTATATTTCGTATTTATATAATTGTAATCCTTACAAATTATCTTACTTTTAGTCAGCGGTGCAAATTTGTTTTCAACATTGTGGGGGGGGGGGGGACGAGTAGGACCGTTCCTACAATCTTATTTTTTAAGCAATATTCAAAATATTTATGAAGCTGGAAAACAATGTTGTGCAGGATCAGAGGAAAAGAGTTGTCTTCAACATTGGCAGGTGGGCAGACTTGAGGCTTACTTTGGGGGACATCAATTTCATCTCACTTTCCTTTGGGGCAATCGGACACAAATCATCACATTTCTCCCCATAAAACACATTTAAAATCGGATTATTGAGGGGACAGTCCCCCCAGTACCAAGATTGGAGGTGACGTCCCCCTCAACCCCTCGGAATTTGTGCCAGTGCTTGTAGTACATGTTTTATTCAAATCTACAAGCTACCAAATTACTCAAGACTGCTACACATTTTTCATAATATTCTTTATTTAACTTATTCAGCTTAACACATCCGATCATGAATACCTCTAGGTCCCCTTTTTTAAAACCCAAATCCACCAACTTCCACTACATTACTAGTACACAAACTCATTAGACATTTCCCTAATACTTGCCTACCAGTTCCATCATTAATAAACAACAAATCTACATAGCAACGCTCTTATTTTTCTTTTTATCGGCATGGTACAACCTTTAAATACTTTCCGCGCTAAACTTCTATTCATGACGCCAACAGTAATTAAACATGATATTGCTTTCTTTTAAAACTCCTGACCAAAACGGTGGGGGTGCTGACTGCCACAGCCAATTATTCGTGCTGATTGCCACGACTGGCGTTGATTGCCAATATCAAGGTGCTGACTGCCACGATGGTGTGCTGACTGCCACGAGCCTGAGGGAAAGTTGCTAGTCGTAACATTACCTGACGCCAAGAAGCACCAAAGAAATTAGATGATCCTTAAGATCGTGTTGTTCAGACCAGCACCTTACAAAGGTAAACAGGTCTCTGTATGTACACTCATGTCCAAAATTATTGTCACATGATTATAAATATGTTGTTCTAGTAATATAATTTGATAATGAATTCGCCCGGTATTTCTTATAATGTTAGTATGTGTATAATCGGCAAAGACAAGTAGGCCTATGTGGTAAATTTCATGTCAAAAGAGCAGTAAATAAGAACAATAAAACGAAAATAAAATTTTCTTGTTTATTTAGTTACATTTTATTTTACTCATTATGATTTTCGAATTTATAATTCTTTTCCTATGAAATTTATCATAAATATACATTTCCTGATTATACACATAATATAAGTATTAAAAGTACTCTGCAAAATTATCAAATTATATTCTTACAAGAAGACAGTTATAGATATGTGACAATAATTTTGGACATGAGTGTACTTTCAGTTTTCTTAGGGAGCGGTGCGTACAAAATTGGTACGATTTATGTATTCTCACTTGAACTCCCTATGTCAGCATGTACTACGTACAGCTGTACAAATTGTTTTAAGCAGGTCTTGAAAGTTCCATCAAAAAAGCACTGCTGGCTGTACCTCATAAGGGAAGTTCAGGAGAAAGCACTCGCCTACAGAGAAACTAAGCATGCCATTTGAAACCCTAATTAATGGTTATTACAACAAGTTAATAAAATTCCTGTACGGTTGAGAACTGTTCGAGATATTCAACTTGGAAGTTTATATGAGAAAATAAGGATATACGCATTTATACGCGTTAAGTACAACATAATTAGTAACGAACATTGACATACGAATTGAAAGCTATCGGAAATAACAGAAAAAAGTGTTTCGCAATAACTAACAGGTTTGTTAGATACAATTAGTCATTACATTGTTCACAATAATCATAGGTTAGAGATGAAAATTGATCACTGTTGTTCTTCTGTTTTATGAAGAAATGACGCAGGCAAAATACTCCCTTGCACCATGAACATTTTATATGTGCAATTGTGTTGCATCCGTCAAGAGAACAGTTCCCAGAACCAAAGCAGAAAGCAAATTCGACAAGTGATTCAAAAGTTATAGGCCTATAATTTGTTCGTAACCTGCCTTGCAGAATGCAAACTGAAACAATCCAATGTATCGCGGTGATAGGAAGTGATTCGTATGGACACGAATTTTCTTTGATTGTTTCGTTGGTACATTATAACGTCCAGATGTAGAAGATTCATACTATGTACAAATCTCCTGCCATAATCTTTGATTGATCGGAATAAAAACACATCAAATGGTTGCACAAATCGTGTGCAATTCTTTGGTATCTTCTCAACCATTAGGTCTTTGCCATCCGTCATGCAACTTGTAATGGACAATTTGTCTGTAAATGGACCCCAGTGATCAAGCAATAGCAAGTTCAAACCATCAGGCTTCGCCATGGGAGAGGATACTTAACGCATTGAAACGTGCATTCACTCATTTTCTCATATAAATTTCCAAGCTGAATATCTGGAACAGTTCTCAACGTACAGGAGTTTTATTACCTGTTGTAATCAGCATGAATTGGTCCTTCAAATGACATGCTTATTTCTCTGCAGGCGAGTGCTTCTCCCAAACTTCACTTGTCAGCTGGCTTCAGACCATCATATCCATTAAATAATACAATAAAACAATTAATATAAACAATGAAATGTGCAAATTATACATATAACAGAAAAGACAATCCCTTTATAAACATCCAAGTGTATGTCGTTCCACTTAGTGGGCAACTTTGTAACTTATAGGATGCCACATAGATTTGCTGTGATGATTACTAAATTAATCCCTACTAAATTAATTAATAATCATAAATTTAGTATGAGGGATTAATTTCTCTTCTTCCAAATACAGTTTCTCCTAATATTGTGGCAGTCAGCACGCCGTCGTGGCAGTCAACACCTTCATATTTGCAATCAGCGACAGTCGTGGCAGTCAGCACCAATAATTGGTTGTGGCAGTCAGCACCCGTGGCAATCAGCACCTATCCACCAAAACAACTGTCAGAACACTTTTTAGAAACATGGGTTTCATAAAATGCAGTAAAAGGTTTTTATAAGTAACTTTTTGTGGGTATGATGAAGAAATGAAAACCAATACTGAATCATTCTGCCATCCATTGAAGTAACGATTGACTAACTGGCGGTGGCTAACTCATATATGCAATCAAAGTGCTTTTGTATAACTTAAACTCCCCATGGAGTTACATTTTTCAGGGCAACGTTCTCTGTCACTTCCGTTGCAGTATTTTTCTGAAATTCGACGTGTGTGAATAATCACATTTTATCTTTATTTGAGGTAACTTTTTCCCTTTTGCACGAGCAAAAGGGAATGGTTTATGTTGTATGACGCTTACATATCAACACATTCAGAACACACACAAGCAAGCACGTATACAGGAATTTATTTCAGGAAATCCATTTATTTTTTGAGGGGCAAACATAATATGAGGATAAATTACATTATAATTTGTAAAATCACCCTTAAATGTGCTTATGAAGAAAATTATTGCACTACCTTGCAATATACACTTATTTAAACTGTTCTAGTGACAATGTTTCTTCTTTACGAAGAGAGGTATACACTGATTATAGAGGATTCCCCTTCATCCCCTGAATTGTTAGCACACTGCATAAGAGACTTTTCCTGTGTAAATAGGGAACGCCAGGCTCTCACATTTCACCTCATTCCAGGTGGTAGCCAAATTGACATATAGTTTTGCTTGTTTAGAAATTTGTGCAAGCGAAGCGAACAGAATACACTTTTAGGCATTTATCTAATGTGCTATGGAATACAATGCCCTGTGTGTGGAAAAATAAGCCTGATCTCTCTCTCCACACCTATCTATCTGTCTATGTATATATATATATATATATATATATATATATATATATATATGGGTAAAAGTGAGGGGGAACACGAGGGGATGCAGTCCTCCCACCTCCTAAAAATATGTACGGTGTCCCCCCAGTTCCATTCAAATTACAATTGGAAAGAATAGACAGGGCGACGGCGTGACGTCATACCGCTACCTAGGCATATTACATTTAAGTAGAAAGTACAATTTTGCACCTTCAGTTAAAACAACTTGTTAGCTGTACTTGACTGTATAGTAGGTGACCAAGATAAGTCCTGAGCCCACACCTATGCTACATTATTTGTTCCACGAATTTGAGGACATAGCTACAAGTAAAACGTAGTGCTATCAAATTCGATGTTTCTATCAGGGTTGCCAAATAAAAATAGTCAAAATAAGGGACGGCTTCACAAGTTTCAATAAATATTACGGGAAGGGTTTTGATAAACATGATCTAGTGGTCAGAAATGAGCCAGGCATCAAATAAAAAAAAAAATAAATAAACTGAAAGAAATATAAAATTATGAACTAATGTAAAGAGTTATTGTAAGTAAAATGAGGTTTAAAACATTCAATTTAGGTTACTTAAACTTTCTTGTAAAGATGTATTTCACGCTTGACTTAACTGCACTTCTAATCATTTTGAAGTTTGAATTTTTCTTTAGGCTGTCGAAAAACTCATTGCAAATTAAAGTCGAAGAGTTGATTGCTATTATAAGTTCAACTTTCATCAACCGGACAGACCATCTATTTCTTGTGTCAATATATTTCAAATTCATATGTGAGAAAACTCTTTCTACAAATGAATTTGACGATGGGATGCTTAGGAAACAGGAGACAACCTTAAATAAAATTGGCAACTCACAGCTTTTTTGAAATAGCATTTGCGATTTATTGCCCCCACTCATGACGACTTATTAAAAATTACGGGCTTTAAATTCGTTGTCTCAGGTAAATTTGTCATTTGGGCAAAATACGGGACTTTAGCCGTTCCGTATCGAAGCTCCCCGGGACGCGGGACAAAATCATAAAAAAAGAACTGTCCCTTAAAATCCGGGACATTTAGGAACTCTGGTTCCTATGATTTGGCGCGAACAACAAATCGTTGCTTTTGCTTGTCACGTGCAGGCGTCTTTCTTTAAATCTAATCAGTATCCTCCCACTATAGAGCACCATATTCCACCGTAGATCATAAAAACGTGATGAATTACTCCCGCCAAAGACCCTTATATAAGCAGCAACATCTTTGTGCGGAGAGGTGCTTTAGGCATCGTAACACATTATGTTCATTATGCCATTTCGGCTCCTTGAGATTCATTTTCCTTCTTAAATAAACCTAAGAATTGCCTGCCAAATTGGAGTCGTAGCTGTTACTACTGTAGTTTTTTTCAGGAGAGATAAAAAGAAGCTAACGGCTCATCTGACTTTGAAAAGCTATTATTTTCTGTGTACTCAGCACCATGGGGAGCAAGCTAGATTCTCCGGCCTTTGGCTTGCTTAAATTGTTTGGTAACTTTAGCATATAATGATAAGGTCGCAGTTAACAGTGTCACATGTCCTGATGGAAATCGTAAAGAGGAACCCAGGAACTAGAAGTAAGTGCTGACCACTACGCCATTGTTTCCCCCTATTTGTTGTTCCGTAAGTTCCGTACGTCCTTTGGCCCAGTTGCATAAGCCGATCATATTCCAGTTAATTTTTCGGAAAATTTCAGATAAATATTGATAAATACCGCGTCGAGAATACTGTGTCTATACATACGGACACCCGTTAACAACTCGGTTTCGTTGTTGCGGCAACATCTTTTTCGTCAAACCTATGAATAGTGTAAAGCCAATTGCGTTATTAGTTATTACTTACAACTTTTCAATCTTTTAATTTAAACTTTATTATTATTATTATTATTATTATTATTATTATTATTATTATTATTATTATTATTATTATTATTATTATTATTATTATTATTATTATTATTATTATTATTATTGTATGCTTGACTTAGAGGTTTAGACGGAAATACCCACCTTCCTGCCCAGGACAGTCCATTACTGCCTTGTATAGCAGATATATAGCCTATGATGTATTAAAATAATTATTACAATTTAGAACGTTATGCAAGGAACCAAATCCAATTCGTATTTTATTACTAAAACTTTCAACATGGCCAACTATACACATGATACAGCATTGATTGACTTAGATATAAAATCTCGCAGCCACAAACTCGTTGCGCAAAACCTCGTGTGGCCAAAATCTCGCCTGGTCAAAAGCTCACCGTCCAAATCCTCGCGGGCGAAAATCTGATCACTTTAAACTTCGTATTACGAAATCTCTAGTAAGACAAAACTTCTTCGTCCAAAAGCTAGAGAAATGAAATTTCAGCCATAGCAGTTTCTTCAGTGTAGAATGTTGAAAATATCACTACATGTACAGTATATACACAAAAAGTAGCATTTACAGTTATACCTTCATCAACGGACAAATTCATAACTTAATATGGACAGATTTTTTTGTCCCGGTAAGAATACGTGCATTATTCCTTAACAAATCCCTTTATTTCACGGACACTCTCAGAAATGGACAACTTAATTTATTTTGTTTGTTTGTTTATATATTTATACAAGTAACAATACAGACATAATGGACCCACACACTGCACACACAAATAGTATATCTATTTTTAGGCCGGAAGTTCTCCGGTACTCCAGAAACTTATTATCAGGCCTATACAAAAAACTTAGTTTACATACTAGCCTATATGGCCGGATGGCCTCCGGTATTCCACGAGGCAAAAAAAAAAAAAAGACATTAAAACACATACTATGAAATACATAAAGACAGACAGACACATACATATATATATTGGTGGCAACACTTCTAATACACACACCACAACTATAAAATTATTTATTTTTTTCTTTTACATTTATTAGCACTACGACTGGTAACCTCCGGACCTCCTTGAGGTTCCAGTCCTTGGCAGGGTTTATTTAATATTAATCAGTATTATATTATAAATCATTTTTATAGCTGTTACTTTTTTTTACTACAATTTTAATTAACTATCATTTAATTTATTATTAATTTTACATTATCTTTCAACAAGAAGACACATACATAATACAACCTTTCTCGGTAACTTCTACTCTCTACCTGTAATACTAAAATTAGCTTTCGATTGTCTATTGTAGTTTTCTTATTTTCTTAGAGGTTTTGATTGTAGTTCGTGTATGTTCCTTGACAATGCAATGAGTGCAATGATGAGTGGCTTGGTGCATAGTGGGAACCATTGATCATTACGGCACAACAAGATTGTCCAACTACCTTCTTTTGCGCTTATTTTACCTTACCAGTTACGCTTTAGTAGTTATACACGTACGGTCTGAAACACAGTACATTATTATTAACAATATTAACAGGCGTTTTGTAATCAACTAACTCCTCTGAGTTTTATACCCCTTTTATTCTCGTTTCTTGAACTGTATAAATACTTACTTTAGCCACTGCATATCATATACTCTATTTCACATTTCATATCATATTTCATAAACTGTTTCAAATCAAATAAAAGAGCTATTTTTGGTTTGAATACAGAAAATAAATCTGTTCTCTGTTTCTATTTTCATGATTATTGGAAAAGGAAAACTAACAAAAAACCAATACAGATTTTTTTTCCGAAGTGGGGGTTGTGTGTAACGATTTCTCGTTAAATAATAATAATAATAAAAAAAGAAGTATTTATGCGGAGAGGGATTTACTTAACTTTCTGCGTATAAATGTATTGTTTACTTTTTGACTTATCAGGAGGCTAGCGCGCTATCAATTTTAATACTACTTAGAGCGCTACTTGTAAGGGGTGGTGGAATTCCGAACTTGGCTGAATGGAGGAAGCGCGCTGGAGTATGCACGGGGCATACAAGTGTGAAATTCGTTGAGTTGAGTTGAGTTGATTTTGAGTTTAACGTCCCTTCAGCAGCGAGGCTATATGAGAGGTGGACCTACTGATTAACGTGGAATCCGAATCACATGAGCTCCCGCCGGGAATCGAACCCGGGTCTCCCGCAGTGTGAAATTCGGAACGGCTAACACTTCTCCTATAAGGTCTGATAAGACTATAGATACAGTGTACCACAAAGTTTATTAAGTTATGGAAGTAAAATCGTATTGTGGCAATGATTCTCGATATATAGATATAGTGCAATCCAATGCCTAAATGGTGTTAAAATTACATTATAATGAATTGTCCGTGGAAGTAGCTTCTTCAATTGCTTGGTTAATTCATCCATATTTCCATTTTGACGATCTATTGATTGGATTGAATTTTCCACGAGTGGATTGTTCGTGTGGGTGATCAAGTGAAATCAGTAATTAAACCGATTATCCGAGAGTGTTTCGTTAATATTGCTATATTTCCGCAATCTACGAGTTAAGTATGGTATTACTCTCGCACTTCGGGATACTACTGTGTTATTTAAATAAGTACGTAGGCAGAAATGTGGAGTCCTATGTTACGAAGAATTGCTGTTCGTAACTTAGCGTACCATATATTAGGTAGGTTAAAGACTTACTTCCTAATATTGTATTTAATTTTCTCAATAAGTGAAATTCTAAATAATAGTTGTTTCAAATAATGAATTTATATTGCATAAGAATCATGTCATTATATGTGGTGAGTTCACATTAATTATTGAAATTACTTTCAGAAGTATAACTGAAATAGTTGTTTTGCAAGAACATTACTTATACCCTATATATATATATATATATATATATATATATATATATATTATTAAGAAATTATATATATAGTTTGTATTCAATTGATACGATTCTTTATTATAAAAAAGATTCTTTTAAATTCTTAAAATTTTATTTCTGTCAAGTATATAACCCACGTCACTTCATTAGATTGAGAAAGATTCGTGGTAAGAAGTCATTTATGCCCTTTAAATTGCATTACGTATATGGAAATTAGTATTTTAATATGAAATCTAAACAACGTGTGTGAGGTAAGATATTGGACCAGAGTTCCTCCAACATCCACATTTCACCTTCATTTGTATTAGTAAAAGTTATACCCGAGAGTATTAAATAATGATTGTGTAGTGGGCATTTGAGTATTTTATTATTCTAAGCTCACTGGCCGATTCAGAATTCGTCCTTTGATGAATTTTGTTACAGAACTTACCTATTGTTACCTAGGTTACAATACAAATTACTGTTTTACTTGCCTGGCAAACAAACAGGAACACATTCACACATCAAGTGAACTATCTCATAGATTGCTTCTGTCTTGCAATTATATCTCGTATATGTCCTGAAGTAGGTAAGATTTGTTTCGTGTTGAAAGTAACAACCTCTTTTCTCCACTGAGTATGTAGCGAGATCTTTACTGGTTTCTACAATGTGAGGTGTGACGCTCAGCGCCATTCCTTGTTCAAGCACCTTAAGGGACGAATATCTTGTTTCAAACAAAGGCAATTGAACGGGGCTGTGCACATACACCTGAAAATAAAAATAAAAAGACTATGATTAATCAATTCATTACACTTGATTAAAAGAGAAGAATCATGGCAACTGTGATAATGTCGATAAAGAAAAAAACTTGCAACTTTAATACGGAGACGTATTGTCCCGAATATACGCCGCATTTTTATCTAAATTTAAATTTTAAAATTAGAATACATCTTATATTCGCAACCTTACAGAAATCATAATATTTCGTCATTTCTGTGTTGCTAATTTTTTCTTTTCATTTTTGAAGTAATGATAATCCGACAATAGCACAATTCTAGGGTGCGGCAACGTACCATTCATCCAATCCACTTTTCTGGTTTTCTCTTCCACACGAGGTCTTGTTTACAGTCAGCTACGTCTGAGTTTGAGATTAATAATTGGAAACTACATCTCTTGCAATGTATACACGTATTTTCCCATAAGTCACGTTTTCTTTTGTTACAACAATTGGTGTAAAACAGTTTGAATCTGTGAACGAAAGTGTTTGCAATGGTACTTAATAATCATGAATCAATAGTAGAATTTCAAATAAGAAGTTTCTAAACAACAAAATTTGATGAAAATTAATTAATACAATTAATGACCATCTCTTCATAGGACTTTAGTTTATTGTCTAGACTTTCATGAACGGACTTAGCTAATAGTTTTTATTTAAGCTAAAGGAACTGATTAGCGTGAGTAGTTCATACATTGGATTTACAAGAAGAAAATCCGGGTCCAAATCCTGGTTGATCCAAACTTTTTACCATGCCTCGATTTCAATTTCAACCCATACCCAGTGTGACAAGAAGATAATATCCTTTGAAAAAGAAAAGAAATGTTTGAGTGACAAGAATGGCGGAGAATTGGAGTGTGATTATGAATGAAGACAAAGCTTTACAAACTTATTACCTTTAATTGTTTCAGATTTGAATTTATTTCAACCATTCAACCATTTTCTATCTCATGTATGATGAACTTATCAACTGCTCGAAAAGTTACTTGTGCGTTGGGTTCCATCATCTATCCAGGCATTTGTGATACCACAAAAAGTGCTGGATCCGACCTAATGGAGTTATAGTATTCAGGGTTTCAAGCAGTTTCATCGTTGTTTCTACAAGTCTAATTTGTGATTAAACCACTGGGAATAAATTTCATTCGTTATTTTTACAATTTGCATCTAGAATAATTAAATATTACATATAGTGAGGAAGTTCAATATCTTGTAAAGCATAACAGAATTTCAATCTGTCTTTTTGTAGAAAATTCTACAACAAACTGTCTTTGTTTTAACGAAATTGGTAGCAAATGATTGTATGTACAGTTTTACAATATGTCGTCAAATTAAAAGATTAGTCAATTCTCTATTTGCTCTACAAGTAATCTTTTAGATTTATGATAGAATCTTGAGCATTATTTACGTTAGTTGCATAAATATGGCACGTAGTCATTTTCAGTGAGTTTCAAAGAAGTTTTCAAAGCCAATTTACTAAGTTAACAATGGGTGTATAAAAAACATTCCACACGCTATGCTTTTAAATGAAAATAAAGGAAAGATAGTGCATTCAACATACGAATTACTATTTCTTTGATGTTGCTCAGTGAGAAGATTTAACCAAACGTGAAAATAGAAAATCGACTCTCTCTACTAAATGGAGAGAAGGTTCTACGTTCACAGTTCGTTCTCCTTTAAAAGATCTGTTCTGCTTTCGCTGTAAAATGTTACCATACGTAAGAAACACCAAATCTGCGTTTATCTACACTGACAGTTAACAGATCACGAGTCCACCAGAGCAAATCATGACAGCTTTGAGCGATGGAAACGAATCAATCGACAAAAGACAGTCAATAATGAAACACATTAGGTTGTTGCAACAGAAGAGGAAATGGAGGAGTATTGTCACACGAATGCTCAATGTAGTCAGGTAACTGGCTTAACAAAACTTAATATTTCGAGGACAGCAGGAAAGTGTTGATGCTGTCAGTAGAGGGCAGAACCGGATTAGGTTTGACGAGGCCCTAAGCTATTGAAGGTAATTGGGCTTTCTATATGTCCAACTGTCCTTTGTCAACTGACACTTTAGGGAGCAGGTTAGCAGGTGGAGTCCTACTACTTACATCATAGAAGCACACTGTTGTTAGATGTAGATCTTATTTTACTTTTTATCCTATTTCTAGAAATGTATATTCAGTTTCTTCCTTTAAATTTTTGGGGCCCCCAAGAGAGTGCGCCCCTAATCTATAAGTACATACGGCACTGGAAGAGGAAACTTTTTTGAACTGGTAAGTCTCTTGGGAAAACACGATTCGGTCATGCATGATCATCTTACGTCCCTTGATGAGTTTCTTTACTTGTCACTGGACATTTACAATGAATTTATCAGCCTATTGGAGGAGCAAAATTATTCAGCAAGTTAACGAAGCACGGTATACCTGCATAATATTTTACAGTACACCCGATGATTCCAACAAGGGCCAGATTAGTTAAGTTTTACGGTATATGAAAATGGATGGTGTAAACGTGAAAGTTGTGGAATCTCTCGCCAATTTTATTGAAGTAGAAAGGAGGAATACAGAAAATCTAACAACATTCATTTTAACAAGATGAAGAAAATTATGTTGGACATTCAGGACTGTAGAGGACAAGCATACGACAATACCAGAGTCAAACAATGCATCATAGAGGTGAACCCTGAAGCACACTTCGTAAGATGCACGAATCATTCCATGAATCTTGACAGTGTACAGGCTACCTCCACTGCGATTGATTCTACCATGTTTGTTGAATATTTTGGCGTATTTATTACTATTATTATTATTGCTTGTCAACCTACAGGTGGGCCGTTCTTACCGCTGTTAAAGAACAAGGTTTGGAGCGCTTGACTGAAACTCTCTGTAGCGCACGACACGATGTAGATAAAATAATGAAGAATTACTTCCTCCAAATCCTAGAAGTGTCTGAACGACTTTCAACAAATGTAACAGAAAACGTCGTAACACGACAAGATGTCGCATTATTGCTTACTGAAATGGAGTCGTTCGCATTCCTGTGCTATCTCGGACTCTGTAGTGGGATGCTTGGGGAAATTAATGGCACATGTGTACTTGCAAACAAAAGGCTTCAGTGTTTATGATCGTGGTGCCAAACTTCGTGCACTAGAAACGTTTTTACCTGTGAATGACAAACTCAAATATACAAAGAATCTATTTCGACGAACTGGACATCAAGTTTACTCCGTGTTGAACAAGGAAGAAGAAGCGAATTCACGGTGATGAATTTGCAGGTGCTGGGCTCTCATACGAACAGAAACGAATAGACGATTTTTACGCCCCTGGATAAGATCACTCAAGAGATCTCCACACACGCCCTGCAACTTCATGCACTAGTTAATCAATTTTGTATCTTTATAACATCAAAGCTTTCGGATCCTAAATGCAAGTGCAAACTAGATAATGTATCCGATGTCTTTAGCAGGGAAGGGTTTGGACTGGAGAAGAAACGTTTGTGAAACTTCATTATCGGATGTGAACAACAAGATATTATGGACAAGGATCCTCTAATTTATCCTCAGTATTTCTGTTCAAATATTGTCACAAAATACGGAGTCTTTGACGATTTGAATTAACGTTGTCAGTTAAAAGCGCAGTTTCTCTAATTTAAAAGAATTACATAAGATCTATGACCATGGCGAGGTTAAAGAACCGGGCAAAATTTTTGTCGATTGAAAGAAAAATGGCGAACCAAAATAAATGATGATGTGATTTCAAGAGTTTGTTGTTTGGAAAGCGTATAAAAATTGATTTGTAATGGGGCGTTTACACTTAGTCGATTTGCGTTCGATTCAGTTGAATTGACGTCACTTTCAACTTAATCGACCGTGTAAACAGGACTTCAACGTAATCGCTTGTTGATCGAATGGGACTAATCGACTGGCAACTGAATTGAAAGACGTTCTATTTTCTGTGGTTGAAATAATTGAACACATCCATCGATCTGATTCGGCCTAGTTGCTTCGATTTAGTGGCAAATGCAGCGAGTCGATTTAGTCGTGCGACTAAATCGATTTAGTCGTGCGACTAAATCGACCAAGTGTAAACGCCCCATAAGTGTTGTCAGCTGTGTGTTTACAGGTATTTTGGTACGCCAGAAAATAAACAAATGCACTTAATTAGCTGTATACGCCAACTTTTATCTTGCCTCATAAATACTAGCCGATAAGATTAAAATTGTACGAGATATTGTAGGGGTAACTTATGGCTTTTAGAAGCAGCAAAATTGTAGTACGCTCCGAACGCCAATAAAGCAAGCTACGCCGTTCGCTGGAAGGTCGTCTGATGATATAAGGAGGATGAGTCAATTCAAGCAGGTGAACGTGAACATGAATCAGTATGTTTACATTATTTGGACATTCTCAGTGATCATGTGGTGCTCACTCTCCATTATCATGACGAATACGTGAGAGAATACTCCCAAACCCTTTGAAGCAAAACACAGATGATCCTGCAGACCAGAGTGGAGCTATTCGGAATAATTTAAGTACTGCAGGGTGTGCTTAGAAAGGGAAGCAGAGACGAAGTAAATTTTATATATATACTTATCCCACTCATTTGCACATCAAGAGTTATTGCCCAGAAATCTCTACTAAATTAAAATGGAAACTACTATACCAATATATTATTGAACTATAACGTACGCACAGAAATAAGCCACAAATTACACACCGGAAAACTGAGAAAATACCTTAATCTGTCCGGCCCTCTTGGTCATTTCGTTGAGATTCAACCACACACGAAAGACATCAAGGAGAGGTCTAGGATATAGCGTATGTAATACACTATGATTATCATCATTCACTACAATCGAATATCCATTTTCCAATGACCAGCTGAGATGTTTCGGAGTTTCTCTGGAATAAGAAAATCATGATAAACGCTGGAAAGTGTTTTAGGCAACAAAGAGAAGGAACAAGTGCAAATTGTCTGCAGAAAAAAGAAATCAAATCATTTTAAACACAATACATAAGCACAATTAGAATGAGATATGAGAAAATCACAAATATCTTAATTAGCCATAAGTAGAGATGCAAGCAAACCGAGTTTCTTAGGCCGGGTGGTTGCTGTCATTAAAATCCGTTGGCTTTTGGGGCAAAAGACAGAAAATTTCACTTTTTACACCCTTTTTATGATTTCCTTGTCCAACTAACACTTTTATTTCCCTGTAGTGCATTCTACACAGAACCGGATTTAGATTTGATGAGTCTCTAAGCTATTGAAGGTAATTGGTTTATATATTCCTTGACAGGCCCGATTTCTTATATTATACAAGCATATTGTTGCTGTACGTAGATTTCTTTTTAATCTTATTTTTGCAAATGTGCATCCAGTATTTTCTTTTAAAGTTTTGTGGCTCCCAAGACAGTGGGACCCTAAGCTATTACTTGTTTAGCATATATATACATCCGGCGCTGATTCTACAATTAAGAAAGTGAATTTACAGCCTCCTTCAGTCCTAGGCTGGCTATTTTGATTGGGTTTCAAACGTATTGCAAATGTTTCCGGTAAGAGTACGTTAAGACACCAGCATATCTCAAAATGTACTCTTTATTGTCAAATCTTTTTATCAAGTTCCTTGAAGTTATACATCTTGATACAAAGTGTAATCAAAAAGTACGGTGAATTTAGTTACACGATGCCATCTATCGATGTTGCATCCACTTCAACTAGTGAGCCCGGTAGCCTAAACCTTTGGTACAGTCAATATCGAGTTTGAACAAGTTGTGACATGTTAATTGGCTTCCAGAGGCAGAAGAGTGAGGACGTGTTAAGAGTGTCTGTCGCGCGAAAACAGTATGTTTTGTTCTTAGCTGCAAACAAGTGCTAAAGAAGCTCACGAAATGTCGAAATCAGTGTATGGCGATGAAGCAGTGGTACTGAAGACTAGTATTTACAAGTGGTATGAGCAATTCAAAAGCGACAAGGAGTCGGTTGCAAACGAGTAAAGGTCGAGACGTCCTTCGACGTCAAAAACAGATGGAAAACGTGCAAAAAATGGCACAAATGATTTGTTCAAACAGATGAATGACTATTCGAGAGCTATTCAAAGGACTGAACATCACGTATGGGTCCGTTGAAAGCATTTTAACCGCCGATTAAATGGGCAAATGGCTTTCTACTTCACCACAAAAACACGGTGTAGCATACAATGCTTTCGATCCGCGAGGTTTTGACCGAAAAATATATTCCTGTCCGTCTACATTCGCTATGCTCTCCAGATATAGCACCATGATACTTCTGGCTCTTACCAAACATTAAAACCATGCTTAAAGGAAAACGTTTTGACGCCGTTCCTGACATTGAGAGGACCACGACAGAGCAGCTGAAATGCCCTTCCAAAAGAAGATTTCCAGAAATGCTTCCAGTCAAGGATTCAACGTTGGGATAAGTGCATTGCTAGCCAAGGACAGTACTTGAAAGGAGATTAGACCAATTTCCATATAAGCTTATTACTATGTTTCTAATAAAATTATTCACCGTATTTTTTGATCACACCTCGTAATTTGCATTTTTGCGAAAATCAGTAGCTTTTAAACATTTTCGAATTATCTTTAGCAAGTTTAATTTCACATTTGTTCTGTATTATTATTATTATTATTATTATTATTATTATTATTATTATTATTATTATTATTATATTATTTTAGTTTTATGTCCCACGGTTATGTAGACTAAAGGAAATAGATGATTAATGGAAGTGTATTATCGTGATAGAATTGATGGAATAAGTGGAAACGGCTGAACCCAGAGAAGATCCACGGACAGGATGTTGTTAACTACAGATTAACAGCTTGGGATCAAACTAGATCACAAGTGTGTGCTTTACCACTGAGTCACCGTGCCTGCTGTATTATTATTATTATTATTATTATTATTATTATTATTATTATTATTATTATTATTATTATTATTATTAACATATCTTGTCTTACTAATATTTCTCTGCATGAGAAGCACTTTATTCTGAGTTCAGTTCAAACTTAAAAACAATAAAATGTTATTTATTTATTTATAATAGGTTTCAGATACAGCACTACGCCATTTTACACTGAAACATTTTAACAATTATTTAACATAACAATTCCGCTATGATGTAAATTTAATATCATTATGCATTGAATTTCTCCTTTTTATCCTGTTATATTGTGTCCAAAGTTTCCAAGTAAGAAATTTGTAGATAGCATTTCAAAAATTTCTCTCTCGAATTTAATTGGTCTCAATAAATGTTTAAAACTATATTGAAATTTTAATTTATTTATAAATTTTAAATGATATTTTTTTTTACCACAAAATCTACTACACTTTCAGGACATTTATTGCTAACACTACTCAACTTTTTAATGAAGGATTTTTGGCATTGACCATTAACCAAATAGCTCTATGAAAAACTCGTTGGAAGCGTCCATTGATTTACAATTTGATTCCTGAATTTTTTCAGGGTTTTCTCTTCAGAATGCAGTAATTAAAGGTCTTTTAATGTTATAATGGAAAACATCAAGGTGAAACGTACAATTATCTGTCCACTAAACTTGGAAAAATTAAAAAATCCCGGGCAAAAAAGCCTCAGATAATAGTTTATAAAAGACAATTTCTTCCGAGCCCCTACATCTCTAGTCCTAAGATATGTATTTATTATCGTGCAAAAAACTCAATATATTAACCAAGTATTCACTACATTAGTAACTGTACTACCGATTCTTTACACGGAAGAAACTAAGATTACTGAAAATATGTTTGAAACATTTACAACCTACGACTCCAGAAACTCGTTAACAAAAATTCGAAACCAATATAGTTCCTTAATACAACGGTTCCTCAATCCAATTCAGTTTCCCAAATATTGTTCCCTGTTTTTCACAATGTGTCTCTTTGTCGATTAATATAAAGCACACTGAGACCATTCCCAATGATTTCCTATACAAATATAATCTGAATCATGAAGAAATAGCTTCATTTCATGAATGTAAAGCTATGTTTTGCGAAATAAGTACGCTGTGCTAGCAATAAGATTAATTAATAGTAAAAGAAGAGAATTTAAGCACTCTGATGCTAGGATTTTTTTTCAATGTAAGGGCTCTCCAGAATGATTACAATATAAATTTTTGGATTGACCTTTGCTCCCAGTTCCCTGGAGTCACCTACTTATCACGATCATTTTAAACAGTGCACCCCCACAATAAGTGAACTACGTGTTAGCAGATATCTCCAACTCCAAACCGTTTCTGTGAAAATTGCCCGGGGACACTTTACATCGATACAACGGCAGAGATTTAACATGTAGTTTGATCGTCACTATCTGTGACCCCTTTGTGGCCACCTGTGTTACCATTTGTTTTATCTTATGAGCTTTGGAATGAACCCTTTTTGACATAACTCACCATTGAAAATTTTTATGTTGGTCACTCACTCAAACACACACACACACACACAGACATATATATAACGTTATATATATAGGTAGTCATAGTCATGTGTATATATAAAATTAACTTACTTTGACTTGAACATATCATTCCGATGCAGCATGTTAAAAGCGTAACATATTTCTGTCTGAGTAACATATGTGTACATGATAGACTCACAGTTTCGACGTTCCATATGCCATTCGCATTTCTCCAACAGATCTATTTTCTGTGGATAAAATATAAATTTAGTAAGTAATAAGCAAATAAATAAAGAAAAGCAAACCTATTTATTGACTCTATAAGGCTACATCTATAACTAACACAAAGTTAACAGTCTGTTCAATTTGCATGAATATCTCAGCTATTATTAGATAAAGCAAAACTCACACAATGATATAATGTAACTGTGACATACAATTAATTTTGTACTAGTTGAACCTGCGCTGTCTACTCAGCGCATCGTTCTGTTATGACCATGAATCTCCTTGCCACTGTGCATGTCTCCTTATTCACACAAGTAAAGGATAGGAGACTCACAACGGAAGTGAATTGCTAAGTATATATGTTGGAGTGAATTTGTAGAAAATTTATAGAAATAACACGATATCAAGTGGAAATATTTTTTTCCCTAAAAATCCACATCCGTCCGAGTACGTTTCATTGCCCCTCTTGAGGCCTTTGAAGTTGCCAGCATGCAATAGGTTTTGCCATTCAGTTAAGCAATATCTATCAACCAGCCATACGTAAGTTCTCTACTGGTGCCTAACACCGTAGTTTCGACCAACAACAATGTTAATCTTATGGGCTCAAAACGGCCCCTAGAATATTGAATAGAATAATAACATTTTTTTTTGAAAATTTGAACTAGATAATCTACACAAAATTTGGAATCGACCAGTGAAAACGGCACATTTCTAGCACTTGTGCTTTTCGAGATCTTATTGTCGAAAGGATTGCAGACAAACATATAAACCTAGCATTTTAATATATAGACTAGCTGAACCTGCGCTCTCTACACAGCGCATCATTCATATATGAGCATGAGTCTCCTTGTTATGCCTCACACGTACATGTCCCTTTACAAACACAAGTGAAAGACGTTTTGATAAAAATTGGCAAGAGATACCATAAAGGGGAGATTTTTTTCGATTACTTTTTCAATATCTCGCACCGTTTGCAAGATATGAGCCTACTTCCTGTTGGAGTTTTTAATTCATGTATGATCAGTGTTTTCTTTCTTCTTGCACGCAGTGCTTATTACACTACACAAACAATTAATTATAATGTCAGTAACATACGGTGTTCATTGGGCAAAACAATCCAAACAATAAAGATTCAACTTAGAGTGGAGAAATGCTTATCCTTCGTTTTTCATTATAATTTAGCCATGTAATAAACGCCTGAGAGGTATGCAACCCCCGTATACAATTTTGTAGTGTTGGAATGTATAAGGCGTAGGATATGATGCCTTAGTTTTTTTCTGATTTCAGCACTTCCAGTGTACCCGTAAAAATATAATAAAGAAATAATGGCCATGTTTTTTAAATATTCAATTGGACATAAAATTTGCAATCAATCAGTGAAAACGTCATATTTCTAGAACATGTAGTTTCCGAGATCTCATTGTCGAAAGGATTGGCCACAAACATATAAACGTCCACAAACGTATAGTTTAAATGAACTCCAAAGATCGCAGCACAATTAATTTCCATTGAGTTTGGAAAAGGCTTTGAACAATAATTTAAAAAGGATAAACTTTATCAAAAAAGGGATCTATTTAAATAATTTATTTAAAGGACACATACTTTAAAATATTTGTCTTTATTAAATGTGGAATCACAAATAACCGTAAATCAAAGGATTGAAATTCAAAGTTATAGGTTGGAGCTCAGGCGCCTTTGTTGCTATTGTAGCATTTTAATAGATAGTTTATCTACCAACTGCACAGACGTATCCCAAACGGATCGGATTTCCTACTTGAAGTTCACTAATTTAATTGGCTCGATGCTGATCTGATGTCATGTTTAAATTTGTAGGTGGGTCCATAATGACCCGTCCTACAGCGCTCACCTCCAGCTTGATATGAACTTGATTCTATTCCAGGTCTTGTAAGTTTGTAGTAGTTGTTCCATTTTTCCTCGTTTTTATGTTCGTACGATGATAATAAAGAAAAAGTGTGGGGTGATCGTGTAAAAAAAAAACGGATTTGAAATTTCAATGGATTTACGTTTAATGGTCCCTACTACATATCGCATAAGGATAGTTTACTGACGATTTTTTTTTCGAAAACAACTCGAAGATTTTATTTATACAAATATTTCATAAACCAGTATAGCATTATCAATCCTATGGTACAGTATACGTCTGTTTTCTAGTAAACACCCTGAAGGGATACTTTACTCTTGGGCAAATTTCTATTGACGATTTTCTCTAAAACGACTCACCCAATATTGTTTATATTTCATTTTTTTTAAATCACTAAAACCATGCAATATTAATTTCTCAAGAAAAGCCAAGAAGGAGTAGTTTTGTCTTAGGGATGAGTTTTCTTTTGAATTGCCATCCTCCTAGGCTTCGTCTATGGTGTTTCATCTATTAGCATAAAAAGATAGGACATGTTAAATATAATTAACATTAAATTCATCAATACGGGACAATGAATGAGCAAGAATGCTATTAAAACTAATGATGATTTTGGTCGTTTATTTTTGTCCCATACTTTATGTATATTATCATAGTCTACCATTGTCAATCTACTGCTGGATGAAGGTTTTAACAAATTTTGTTCGCAACATCCAACTGCAACTTCCTCTATCTTAGTCAACTTTTTTCTCCGTTACTCCGCAGTGTTTCTTGATTTCGTCGCCACAACTGTATAACTCCTCCTAGATCCATTCTTTTATCTTGATATCCAGTGGAAAATTACTTTTGTTCATCTATCATCATGTCGTGTTGCAATATGTCCAATTCACCGCCATTTCAATGTTTTTCTTTTCATGATAATATCTGTCATTATTGCTGTCTTTTGAATTCATATGATCCTTTTCCTATCTCTGCGAGGGATTCGGAGCATACATCTCCATATACTTCGTTGTATAGTCTGCAGACGTTGAAGGTCAGATTTCGTTAGTGTCTCGACTCTGATCTACATGTTACATATCCTATCTAAAAATAGAAATCAATTCATTGGAAATTTTACACTCCAAACACATTAGCATATTACTTTTAAATATAAAGCTGTTCATTGCGAATGCACTCCAACTTAGCTTAATATTTTTATTACTTTCTTCTTTAATGTAACTATTCATGAATATGCTGAGTTCTAGATAGACATAGGTATTCACTCCTTCTACTTCCGTATGTTCATCTTAAATTATTGACTTCTTTGCAAAGTTGTTGAACGTCACATTCGTCTTTTCTATATTTGCTTCCAATCCAACTTCCTTGTTCTTCAAAATTAAGCTCTTCTATCTTATATTACAATTCTGAGTGTTTTGCGAAATGAACGATGCTACCAATGATACGAAGATTGGTCAGATGTTTTCCTTTTACATTTATTCCATTGTTCTTTTAGTTCAGAGATTGATAGAAATACTCAAGTAAATTTGTTAAAAGCTTAGAAGAAATATCCATGATAATTTTTGCGTAGTTGTTTTCTTCAGAATAGGAACACTTTCAAAAATTTTAACTGGGAATCTAATCGGAAAAAGACCGTCAGGAAGACCTAGGCACAAATAGGAGGGCAATATATTAAGATGGATCTTGGAGAAACAGAAATACAAAGTAGAAACTGGATCCAGTTGACTAAGAAAAGAGGCAAAAGAGAGCTTTTGCTAATGTGGTACTGAACCTTCTAGTTCCATAGGCCATAGTGTTAGTTAATAAATTTCTCTATTATTCAACTGTCTATCTTATTCGTAGAATTCTTCCACTTCATCGTCTGAATGGCTTGTTGTGGGAGAAAACTCTTGAATTACTTGTAGTTTGTCTATTTGGCAAAGTTCGATAACAAGCCTTGCTAATCAATTTGAGGTACTTTCTCCAAGACATTGCTCTTCAGCGTTTCGTTGATACGTAAAATTTAATGCCAATGGTCTTGACACTCGTTGATGTTGTAACCGGCTGGAGTTCGTGGTCCATCTTCGGGCAGCTATTTATTTATAACCGCCTGTAGTTCTGTTCGCTGTCCTTGGCTCGTGGTATTACCAATAAGTATACTCCTGATACTTTAACTTACCTGGACAGGATGATGAAGACCTCTCCAAGAAAGGTTACAAACTGTTTCCAGAAAGCTCGTCGGTCTCAATAATGAGATGAGCATTAGGCGCCGAGAGGTTCGGGTGTCTCGTCTCGAAAACCTCACGGACGATCAGACGGTCATCCAGACCATAACGCACACAAACACCATTCATACATACAACGAAAACACACTGGGTTAAATGACACTATACTTATTTATTAGAACACTATTTTGAAAAAAAAAATATAACGAAGAGAAATGAACACAACACTGGACACTAATAAATTTTGCCGCTGAAATTACGCTTTGCCCTTTTCGGGAAATAGAGCCCTTTCTATATATATGATTATAATTCAGGTATCACTATAAATACTTTGCTCACACCATTAACACACTTGGGGGATTCGCACTGGGGAAAAGTTGTCTGGATCGTCCCACGATGAATCCAGTTGTTACGCTGAACAGTCCTGCAGCGTAAAGGTGAATCTTCAGCAAACACACAAAAGAAGATCTCCACAATGGAATACAGATATTGGAGGGCGCGTATATAACATTTTAAACGCACAAGGTCTGAGGACCTGGGATTTCACTGATTGGGGCTAGCCGTAAGAAATCGTCCTTCACCGGCTGAATAGCTTGGGCCCCTTAACACAACTTATGTTTGAAGTTCAACGCGAGATGCGTGGTTGCATCTTCCAGACCTGGAGTCAAACTCCCTGAGCATTCAAGCTCAAGCTACGGGTTGCAATGGTCAACAGAAAAGTGTTGGCAGTTCATTTCAAAAATCACTCGGTTAACTCACCTGTATGCACATACAAACAGAATACGGAAAACAATTTATGTTAATTTTAGTCAACTGCCTATAATGCACTAGACACGGCGATAACACTGGCGTGAGAAAGTACAGATAACGGGCTGGAATACAACGCAGTTGGTGCCACTTCGGCTACTGGGACATCTGATCAGCCCGTATTTCTCTAATCTATTGTAATGTTTCCATAAGCGATTAACGAAAGCACTTAATTCAGTTCCCAATAACTATAGAATATATACTGTGCATATAATAAGTCAGGGAGAAACACTGAAATGGTTAGTCACTAACTGAAATGTTCTCAGCAAAAGCAATGTTTTAAATATATATATGAAAAAACGATGAAAGACTTCTTTGTCCAATTGTGTGGGAAAGAAGCAATTCCCACCAAGAAAGAACTTATGTGCGTTGCAGAATAAAGTATAAATTGAAAATAATGATCACTGTCTTGACGAAATATACAGAGTGTCCACAAAAAATCCTTCTATAACCTGGTAGCGGTTATAATGTCCACTCTTCAATTAGGTAAGTTCTCCTTTCCTTGTGACAGCTTAATCCTAAGATGATCCAATTGATCTTTGATATGACTATGATACGTAACAGGAAGAAAACCAGTACGTTGAGAAATAGTCAAAGAATTATGAAAGCGACCGTATCAGACACCCATACCTGCCACTATTACACACTGGGAACTTGCTTTCCACGAATAGTATTTCAGATTTCGCTAATGATAGAAGGGAAAACAGAGAGGAAGTTTGGTTTTGTGTAGCACGCATAAGAACACACTTCGTAACGAACACACATTTAACAAAATTCGTTTAAATGTAAATTTTTACTTACTTATTTAAATATATTATTATTTAAAATGTACAGCTCAAATAATCAGAAGGAACTTTGATTGTTAAATATGCTTATGGTAATATTTTACTATGATACGTGTTTTATCTTTTACACTTATAAAAGTAACTGCCTGGATAAAATTATATACATCGCTGCTTAATAAGCAGATTAAAAAGCTTTTGTTTAGAAATATACGTCTTTTAAGAATATAAAGAAGTGGAAGACACAAGCATCACAATTGCAGATTATTTTATTTATAAGTTTAATGGTTAAATAGGTGTGAAATATACCATTTATCATTACAAAAATATTGCTTAACTTACCTTCATTGATTTGCCTATCCTTTGTGACAGGAAATCTTCATTTCTAGAAGTTGTGTCACTGGAAAGTATTATATGCCACCAAATGAAAGTCGTAAATAGAAAATACATTCGGAAAATATTTAGCCAAGTAATAAATAAAAGAAAATCTTATGTTCCAACATAATCCACACATGAAACCAGTGATCTACGCAGATTTTCGTCAAGCTGGATTTCAAACACACAATTTCAGATCCTTCCAATATAAGTGTGACTTTTGTATATACATATCTTAATATAGTAAATGTTCATTTTTCCATAATATGTTGCTCAAGTGGACTTAAACCACAAAACTCTTACCAAGCTAAGTACATTTTGGAGCCCTATCAGAGTTTTTTTTTAAACTTAACTCTTAATTCTGAGAACTTAATTCTTAGTTATGTATTCTTAATGGCTAACTTTAAATTTCTTATAATATTAGCGTTTAAGAAAAGACTAAGTCCAAAGATGAGATATAGACCAATCTATATATCTCTTTGAACAGCTCAGAATGATATAGGTGAGTGAAAATCTTCGTACAAGGTGTTTGAGAATATCGAGAAAAATTAACTGTTTTTTAACTGGCTTCAAAAAGAGGAGGAGGTACTCCGTTCCACCCGTATACAAGGTCCACTTGATAAATAAGTGGAAGAGTTGAAACAATTACAAAACTTCGACAAAGTTAATGCTTCTTTGTTATTTTTTGATGAGGTCCTACTGTAGAACTATTATCAGATAGGCCTGGCACGTCTGTCTCGTGATTAGGATGCTGGGAATCAGTGAACAAGATGGCGGCACTCTTGCAGATTTGCTCCAACATGGAACAGCGGAGTGTCATTAGATTTCTGTTAGCTGAAGTTTCGAAACCAATCGAAATTCACCGTCGGATGGCAGTGCAATATGGTGAAAGTTGTTTAAGTCGAACACAAGTATACAAGTGGGCAGATAAGTTCAAGCGGTGTGTAAGCAGTTTTGAAGATTAGCCACGCCCAAGACGCTATGTTTATACAGTCACGGACAATATTGCGAGAGTTGATGAGTTGATACGGGAAAACAGGCGTATAACGGTGAGTGATATTGTACCAAGGATGCAATGGTGTAGCGACATTCTTTATCTCCATAACTCAAGAAGGTGTGATGGTTTGAAGCTTCAGCTAACAGAAATCTAATAACCCTGCACTACTCTTCGTTGGTGCTAACTTGAAAGGGTGCCGCAACCTTATTTCAGTTATTCCCAGCAATACGTTCGCGGGACAGGCGGGACAGGCCCATCTGATAGTAGTTCTACGATACTACCAAAATATCGACGACTTAATGTCAAAGGAACGTATCTACATTTTTTTTAAGATATGAACATTTCTTACATTATCAGAGCTCGAATGTTTATTTCTGTGAAATGGTTATAAGTCATACTTCTTTGTAAGAAATGGTTGATCAAATAAAAAGCATTTTGGATTATCAAAAATTATAATCAAATACGAAAAAAATGCTTTTCGCGATTCTGAAAAACTAACTTTTTGTAGATACGTTCCTATGACACTAAGCCGTCGAAATAAGAAAGCAGCACACTCTTTGTCCAAGTTTTGTACTTTTTATGCAACTTTTCCGGCGATTTATTGACTGGACCATATATATCTATATCTATCTATCTATATCTATCTATCTATCTATCTATCTATATATATGTATATATGTATATATATATATATATATATATATATATATATATATATATATATATATATATATATATATATATATATATATATATATATAGAGAGAGAGAGAGAGAGAGAGAGAGAGAGAGAGAGAAAGATAGATAGATAGATAGATGTGTGTGTGTGTTCTGTCTACGTTCACTCATAACTTGCATATATGAGCACCGATTTTTATTCTTTGTTTGTTTTGAAAGAGAATACTTTCCCGATGATCGCACGTAAAATTCGTTCTTTGAAGCTAGACCACTAAAAACCCTTAATGGTACCATCAAACACATTAGTGTGAAAACTGTAATTAACCGACTTTAATATGTGTATGTTTAGGCGTAGCTTCGACATAACTTCACCAATTTTGTTGATTTATTTTTTTGTTCGATAAGGTAGATCTATTTCTGTTTCTTTCTTTTTTTCTTTTTTCCTGTAATACCACGTGAGCATCATAAGTGTCTAACAATACTCTTGGAAGCTAGACTATAAAACTTTTTAACGGCTGACAGTGTTAGTGTACGGAGTGAAGGGTTCGATTCCCGGTGGGAGAGCCTTTCGAATTTTAACTGTCCTCGATGTTTCTGTGTTCGTGTCCCTGTCGTTCTAGGATACCGGTAAAGTGAGTTAAACAAGTAAACAGGGAGTAAAATCAAGTAGAAACTAGCAGTAATAAAAAGTGGTAGAGCGTTCGAGAGTTCATCTCTGCTGCATGGGGTCCGTGGTTCGATCCCAGCTCGCGCCAAGTTAGCTTTATGGTGGACAAATTCCGTGTGCTTGGGTTTTCTCGAAGTTCTCTCGTTCCCCTTACTTTCCTCATTACTTACTTTCATTCATTTCTCATTATTACCATCACTTTCAGCTTAGCTGGTATAACCTGCTGCGTAAAATATAAGGATTCCATTTATTTTTTTTTCACTATGTGCATGTTCACACACATAAAACTCAAACATTTCATTTTCATTTTTCAATGTAGAGGTACACTCGTGTCCAAAATGATTGTCGCATATCTATAACTGTCTTCTTGTAAGAATATAATGTGATCATGATTTTGCAGGGTATTTTTAATACTGATACAATGTGTATAATCGGGAAATGTGTATTTGTGGTAAATTTCATACGAAAAGAATTATAAATACGAAAATTAGAATCTGTAAAACAAAATGTTGCTAAATGGACAAGAAAGTTTTATTTTCGTTTTATTGTTCTTATTTACTGCTCTTTTGATATGAAATTCGCCACATACATGTCTTTGCCGATTATACACGCACTAACACTTTAAGACATACCTGGCGAATTCGTTATCAAATTATATTCCTACAACAACATATTTATAGACATGCGACAGTAATTTTGGACATGAGTGTACCCTATTTTGATTATCTTTGTTTTAGTTTCAAAGAATATACTTTTTCACTGATTCCAACATAATTTTTTATCAAGATTTGATTAAAGTCATTGAAGTCAACAAATGATAGTATAAAATCTTTGAGCTTTACGTCCCACGCTTATGCCGGCAACACTAAGGGAGACGGTGGTGATGATGAGAAATGAATGAAATGGTGGAATGAAGAAAGTGAGAGGAAACTGGAGAACACCAATGAAATCTACGCACACGGTGTTTGTCCGCCAGAAAGTTCATTTGGCGCGAGTAGCGATCGAACCAGGGACCCCATGCACCAGAGGTGAACGCTCTACTACTGCGGCCTCACAGATGATACTGTTAATACCGTGTGTATGTTCACGAATAATCCCCTAACTCGTAGACCGATTTATATATGGTCATACATGTTTCGTAGAGCAACTACTTTATAGCAGAGTAGTGTGCTACCTTTAAGTTTAGATATCTAACTAAAACTACTGACTAACTAAAGTGTGGACAAATTAAATAAGCTTAAAACAAAAATAACCGACTTGAAGAACGCACTAAAAACAGAAAATAAAACCTTCAAAAATTGTATTAACCGACTTCAACAAAAACGCTAAAATGTGGAAATTAATAAAAGTACTAGAAAACAGAAAATAATAATAAAGCGCTGAATAACAGAAAATAATTCATTTCTACTATCTAACAAAATTATAAAGTCCCTGCCAAGCCAAAGAAATTAATTCTATTATATAAAAGAGAACGCACAAATCCTTTGTTAGCTCATCACGCTAATACGGCTGAACCAATTTCTTTCATTTTTGGGGGGTTATTAGGATTTGGACCCTAGATGGTTTTTATCATATCACTTTAATTTTTAATTACCAGTGTCTTGAGATAATTGACCATTCAAGTGTCCATAACGTACAAATCCTTTGTTAGTTCATCATAGGTATAAAAATAAACGTATTTATATGCAACCCGCATGACCGTGTCACTCGGCGGGTTAACATAAATGACAGGCGATATAATGTTAACATTTACTGGAATCTACTATGGTTTTTATCATATCACTTGAAAGCGAAAAAGTAAAAATTATCTAAGTAACAAAGTTTATTGCGTTCCGGGGTGACCGCAGCGAAGCGGGGCGGGTTAACATAAATGACAGGCGATATAATGTTAACATTTACTGCAATCTTCTATGGTTTTTATCATATCACTTGAAAGCGAAAAAGTAAAAATTATCTAAGTAACAAAGTTTATTGCGTTCCGGGGTGACCGCAGCGAAGCGGGGTGAACGCTGCTAGTACCTCATAAAATATTATCATTGAAAGTAATTTTACGTTAGATACTAATTGATTTGGTTCGGCATAAATAATATTTTAAAAATAATAGTAATGAATTGTTGTCTGCTTTTAAGAGTATTATTATTATTATTATTATTATTATTATTATTATTATTATTATTATTATTATTATTATTATTATTATTATTATTATTATTATTATTATTATTATCTGCTTTTTAGCTTTTACTATTTTCTACTTTTTAGTGCTTTTCTTGAAGTCAGTAAATATGGCTTTCCTAAAAACAAAAGTATATAAACTTAAAAGCTGACATTGTATGATAATCATGCAACCTATTAGAATGAAATTAATGCAAAAGTATTAGCTCATAATCTTTTCATTGTAACACTAACAGCGTGACAATACACAGCATGAATAAGAAATATAGTCCAATATTATATGGTTAACACTTGAATTTTAATTCATTGTTTAACTATAACAAAGTCCAAAGAAAATATATAAATTGGCAGATGACATCAACCTCAACCAAATGACAAAATAGAAGATAAATTCTCATTCAGAGTTTTAGAGAGAGCCGAGAAAAGCTATGTTTTATTATCCTAAAATACTTAAATATCATGTTGCTGGTATCTGATATTTTTTCATTCTGCTATAATAGATTCTTTATGTGCTTTATATGAAAATCATACTGAGTAGCAGATTGTATTTATTCATGTTTGATCTCCTCTAGCACACATACACCTAACAGTGCACCACATAATCTTAATAATGACGTATGTTATCCTGGCAGTGACGAACATAATCCTAACAGTGATCCATATAGTCCTAACGTGTGATACACATTCTCCTAGTAGTGGCACACATACTGCTAATAGTGACACATATATTCCTAACAATAACACTTTTACTTACCTCATAACAGTGACATATATATTCCTGCCAGTGACACTTTTACTCCTAACAGTGACACTCCTAAAACACTGATACTTATACTCCTAACAGTGACAGACATACTCCTAACAGTGACACATATACTCATACAAGTGACACACATACTCGTAACTGTGACACATTTTCCTAACAGTGACATGTACAATTCACACAGTAACACACAAATACTGCTAATAGTGACACACATTCTTCTAACAGTGACACACATTCCTAATAATGACACACATACTTTTAATAGTGACATACTCAATTCTAACAATGATACACATAATTGTAAGAATGATGAAATACTCCTAACAATAACACACATAATCCTAACAGTGACACATTATTATTATCATATTAAGCTTACTTTGCTGACATTTCAATTCCAAAATTGTCGTCCGTATCTTCAATGTCTTGTAATTGATTAAATATGTTTGTACTGTTCTTCAGCTTTCTACATATAGAAACAGCTGGAAATGGATACTTTCTTAAATTAATCATGTTGGGGTCTTTCATCCTTTGCAGCGTGGGTGAATCATCCCATTCCCGGTAAGCTTTTGCAATAAAATGGCCACATGCTAAAGTTGAGAGTAGAACAAAAACAATCCAAACAAATCTGAAAATAAATAAACAAATAAATAAATAAGAAATAAATGAAGAAAAGAAAAATAACGTTAGTGTACAGCTCTAACAACAATTTATTATGATCTTACATACTTGAGACTTACCATCGTTTCACTTAACCACCTAATTCATACAGTTATGACCAGTAATGGTTTCAGATAATTTTTGTCCAGGGTGAGTTTCAATACAAAAAGAGTTTAAGTAGTACTGCAAAAATACTAGTAATTCTTATTTACCATGACCATTGGTTAGATTTGTCCCGGAGGAGTTTTGCAGCTCCGAAAGAAAGGAAAGTTGCCCAGGCCAACCTTCTGAAATCATCACTGCTTATGACAGTTAAATAATAAGCTTTGTGTCCACTATTCTAGGCGAAATAAAAATCCTTGTTTTCCTTAATTCTCTTTTCGCTAAAATGACAAACAATAAAAGATCACGGAATTTGATTGGTTAGTTACGGCGTTGGAGACTGGTATTCCTATTGAGCCTGCTGCCTTCTTCTAGTATTACTATTGTTTTCTTCACTTTTCTTTCCCAATAACCTGAACCACTTTACTATCAGCGTTGTTTCAGAGAAAGAGCTAAGCTCTGTCAATCCTGATTTTTCTGCTTGCTATCATTTGATGTAATCGTAATTTTCATTTGGTCGAATTTCAATTATACATCCAATCTGTCCAATAGAGGTTTTCCCACATTTACATGGAATATGGTACACTCCTGGTGTCTCAAGTCGTAAATCATCTTTTACTGGACGTAGCAAGACCCTAAGTTTTCACTGAAAATAAAATGATTGGGTTAAAATTAATCTTATTGGTGCATGTTTTAACCCAACCAGGTGGCTAAAACTGCTCCAACCCAAGTAAGGTCAAAGTCTTTAGCTAAACTGGGTTGAAAAAGGTTCAACTCAACATGTAGTTAAATGTAGGAGTCCAACCCAACGACCCAATTAGTGTGAAATCGAATAACCGGTTAATACTGTAAGGTTCCGCATGTCTTCACACCAGGCTGTAGCCATGTGTTTATTACACGTGTTTGCAGTAAATAAATACAGCGCAGACGACAGTCCCGAAAAGGAGTCGCCCGGCCTTCAAAAATTTGCAAAATTCTCTCAATTGCTAGCATCAGTGAAAGAAATCTTGTATTCTCATGCTGCAAAACCTTACGATATTCTATTTCAGCATATTCATAGAATTCATTCAGCTGTCACATGTACAGTGTAGGTGTGTTCGTATTTATAGATTTTAACTACTAATGCTTCCAATTCAATAACTACTAATTTTAACTACTAATGGTGCTGTATGAATAGAGTCATGTTCAATGTGGGCACCATAACCAAACACATTAATGGATCTAACGGGCTCGTTCTTGATAAGAGTGAATACGTTGTTTCTTCCTTCTCTTTTCACTCCCCCAAAGTTAGTATTGCAATTGTCGAAAAAAAAAAGTGTTCCAAGTTATTTTTCCTGAAGACTGAGGGAAGATGATTTGACAATAACGTTGCACTTTCAGATGCAACGGATTTAAAATCCAACAGCTTAATCTGGATCCTAAATTCGTGTTTCAAATACCGTATAACAATAGGCATATTTTTTTTTTATTTATTTCTTTCCTGTTTGAAGCATCCATACTTATTGTTAGTGGTGCTACAAAACTTGCTTTCTCCAAAATCTTCACATAGGTCCTCCAATGCCAAAAGGTGCTATTACATTTACCACAACTGCTTCACATTTTCTTTTCTTAAGGAAAATTTATGTTCACAAAACTGTGAAATTAACTTGGAAAAGCATGCATTTGAGTTAAAACTCAGGCCATGGTTTGCTGTACGATAAGCAAAGGTAGCTTCTTGTGCGATTATATTTACTTAATTGTCCACAGAGTTGTTACTCTAAAAACTATTTTACTTTTGAGAACCCAGCAGCAGATAATAAACTATCTTTGTGTCTTTTTGTCTTTAAATGGTCAATTATGTCTGAACGGCCATCATGAGCTACAGAAAATTCCTATCCACACTTTTCACATTTAACCTTACCATCTATGGCACGCACCTATTATAAGAAAGGGAATTCACTTTGTAAGCTCTCGGAAAATTTACATGATCTTTTTGACATTCTTGCATATAAAATGTACAGACACATGAAAGTATAACACAAATCTTAACTACTGTACCAGCACAACATTCACATTATCACAGCCATTAGCACTGAACACGGACAACAAACGCTTCCTCCTCTTGTTTCGTTTTTGGATTGGGGCAATGTAATGGAGTTAAATATACACAGGAGTAACTGCGCATGTAGACACAGAAGTAACTGCGCAGTAGCATAGCATATGTAAATTCCCTACTGTTTAGCTGTGAGACGCCCATGGAGCTAGAAATAATGCCGGAGTAACTAGCATATATGTGAAGTCCCTATTTTTTGCTATAGCAGCATTATGTATCTAGGTCCACGTGGGACGCCAAGAGATTGTTGTTATTATAGGTAAAAATCATTATGCTATGCACGTTACAAGCGCTGCGCAGAACGGCTTCCCTGCACTGATCGGAACATTTCGGCAACCGTGCGGGACACCGGGATTACACTCTGAAACCGGGCCTGTTCCGGCCAATCCGGGACGTATGGCAAGCCTATTTTTAAGGCTCCTTCTTATGTTTTTATCGCTGTAGCCATTTTGCTGAAACGTGGCCTTCAGATACTGGAGTTTGGCCTGTATGCTTCCTTCATCTGATATGGCAAAAGCTCTATGAAACAATATGTCTATTAGTGTTATGCGTTAAGGCTTGTGGTTGAAGCTATTGTTGTTACGGTGGAGGTTCATATGTGTGGGTTTCCTGTGCACGCTATGTCCAATTCTACCGTCTTGTTTTCTTCTAATGAGAATGTTCAAAAATGGTAAGATCCCATTGTTGTCTATTTCCATAGTGAAAGTGATGTTCGCATGGTTACTATTGAGGAAATCAAGAAAGGTTTGTAGAGACTGTTGTTCGTGGGGCCAAACAGTGAAGGTGTCGTCCAGATATATATGTAGAAATGGGTTGGCTTCAGCGGTGTTGTCTGTACAATGTGGTATTCGAAATCTTCCATAAATAAATTAGACAAGGCTGTCCCATGGCAACTCTTCCAACGTTTCGTTGTCTGAGCCGTTTTTGAGAAAATCGTTCAAAAGAAAACTAATCCCAAGAATAAACCAAACCTTCTTGACTTCTTCCAGAGGAACGACTTATACCAGATAATGGAGTTGTTTCCGGAAAATTAATTTACGAAGTATAAAAAAAATTGTTAGATCCGTATAGAAAATCGCAACTGAAATAAACTACCCTTATTTTTAGAGATAGTACGATAATTCCAAAAAAAACTCTGGAAAATCAGATAGAAACCTTAAGTTTAAAATTTGGTTAAGATATGTTGACCGATATAGTCTGTAGGTGAGTGTACATCTGTCCGAACTTACGAATGGACCAACGTACAAACAGACGGACAGATGTCGAAAATTCATTTTTTCTATATGTATGGGCTATGAAACGTCTAAATACTTTGAAATCTCTATTTTTTCTCATAATCTCCATACTTTCTTCTCTCTTTTCGTTGCTCGAAAGTAAAAAAAAAGGAAAATATATTGACAACGTTTCACGCCATTATTGATCTGCGAGAAAAAGCGAAAAGAAAAAGCGTGACATACTACCTTGAAAAATATCCTTATGTGTTATTATTTCGAAAGATCAAACACACTTGCTATCATACTGATCGCTAAAGAGACAACGAAAATTTACAAAGTAGAGCGACCGATCATTCAAGCCCATTGTTCAATCCCAGCTCGTGATAAAATAGTTTTTTGGTACACAAACACACACAAACACACTTTTTAAAAAAGAAAATATGGGACTCTAGGCTCGCCCTTTCACTTCCAAGTTCAGGAAAACCCAGTCTCCAGAAAAGCTCATCGTCCACAGTGCGATTTTTTTTATTCACACTTTCCTAACAGTTTTACTTGTCGACAACAAACGGCCAAAACCAGCAGTTTAGGATATCTAAGTTGTCTGAATGTGGTATATACACGGGTTTAAAGACCTATACGGTGGATTTTAAATATTTTTTAAAGGTGATCGAAAAACGAGGTGATGTTGAACCGGCATATTATACAATTTGGTAGTTTCTTTGGATATGTTACAATCTTTTATGGGAACTCCATATACATCGACAACCAGCGTTGGCAACACGCTGGATGTTTTCCAGAGTTCACTGCAGCATAATTCTAGTAAGCAGTAACTCGAAACCCTCCTAAGTTCCTTTAGTGCACGAACTGACGGCAGATGACTTTGGTCACCGCATTAAATTTTGTGAAGTAACGATGCGAAATATTGATGTAAACGACATTGTGTTCTCTGATGAAGGAACATTTATCTTAAATAATCAGGTGAACCAAACTAACTCACTATTTGAGCGATGGAAACCCGCATTGGATGATGGAACATCATACCCTGTGTCCACAGAAACTGAATATTTGGGTAGGAATGATAGGATATATCAGAATTGTCCATTTCTTCATTGACGGCAATCTGACATATGAAAAGTACTTGGCAATGCTTCGTGAACAGATTGTCCTTCCCATCCAAATCACCACATACAATTTTAATCAGTTCGGTTCTAACATGCCAGAGCCCCACCATATTATGAATAGGATGTTTCATAATATTCACATGAAACTTTTCCACAATGATGAATTGGAGAACGAGGTAAGATAGAGTTCCCTGCAAGATCTTCCAATCTATCACTTCTGGATCACTATCTATGGGATATGCATTAGGAACAAGATGTATCATATCAAATTAACACTGATTGCTCTACGTGATTGCATTGTGGATGAAACAAAAGGACTTCCTTGGAATATGCTATAACGTGCACTTTCCAATTTTAACAAACGGTTGACATATTGTCAGACAGTCGACAGGAAGCAGTTCAAACACATGCTTTGACGCATTCTGTATGTAAATGTCATGTTTTCTTATTCATGTTGGCAGTTGTACAGTTACTCACTAGTCACAAGAAAATAGTGAACCTTCTTTGAGATAGTAGTGATTCTTTTAAATGTCAAACGTAGCACATTCTATATTGTAAAGGATTGGCAATAGGTCAAACTAAGTCAAATATGAGCTTAGATTCTCGTTTGTGGGAAGATTCTAGTCTAAATGGATGTGCGTGTTACACATACGTACTTCTTTCTATTTTAAAAAAAAATGTGATCTACAATATGACGGAATCTAAAATGGTTGTCATGACATCTACATCCCCACGGAATGCAGTTTACCCACCAAACCCCACTTGCTTTGCTTTTCCTCCATCCATACGTTTTGTTATTCTGTCAAACCCTTTAAGTTAATCCTGTATACTGATCTACATGTATGTTCTTTTGACACATATATACCAGATGCTGTACACAGAATAATGTTCATATTCATAAGCATTTTCATACTTTGTTCTCAGGCATTTTTTTTTTTTTTTTTGATCTGGGATCGCTTTGACCCGGGTCTTTTTGTTGCGAGACCTTTTGACTCGGTCTCTTTTGACATAGGGCCTTCTGATACTGGGTTGTTTTGACTTGGAAGCTCCTGACGTGGGATCCTTTTGAGAGGGGCACGTTTGACGTGAAGCCGTGATATCACCAGATCAACAGTATTGCCAACTCAACATAATGTAATATATTTTTAAAAAAAGCCACTACGTTATGTTATTACACAGCATTAGTTTAAACCTGCGTGTTAAGCATAATATTTATAAAAAAAACAAATTTTGGTGGCTTCTATAGCAGTAATAACGTGACTAAAATGGTCAAGGCAATGCACATCGAAAGTATCTTAGGATCTAATACTATGATCAAGATATTATGGATTTCGAATGAATAGGAACATAGTTACACGGGATAGAAAATTTGACTTTCATTGAAAAACCTTCATTTCGAAAAATAGCTCAGATAAATACCTCATCCAGATATCAAGGTGATTTTCAATAGATGGTAAACATCATAATGCTTTTTACAGCAATTTGATATATCAAGTTGTTCTGGAGATATAGTGAACACTGTTAAAGTTTGCAACACTGCTTACAATTATTTAATTCCAAGACTTTGTTCTAATTCTGTGTACCAAAAATTATTGTTGTAATTATAGAAGCAAAATAAATTTTAAAAAGTGGTTTAAAAATTCCCGCAAATACGTTATTTTAAGCAATATAGCCGTCTCTAACATTTTTTTCGTATCTCCGGAATAGTTTGAGAAGTTCAAATTGCTGAAAATGATATGATGATCTTTATGTGTACTGAAAACCAGCCATGTAATTACAAATACTTATCTAACAAGGGACATCACCCAATTGTCCGGCTCCGATTTCAATGAAATTTTTGTAGCTGATAGAGGATATGTATTCATTACTTGTGATGACAGAAATTTTTGCCATGGTGCAAGTTTTCTATTTTTTAATAATTTTTAAAGATTGTGATGTAGTTAATAGAGATTACTGCAGATGTCCCTTACTACCCTTTGTAAACGGAGTGTTAATAAAAGAACAACCATGTAGATAAGTATAGGACCTAGGGAAATGTCGTATGGTACGTATGACCTTGACGGCAGCCATCTTGAAATCCGCCATTTTGAATTAAGGTCAAGTTCTTTAAATAGGAATAGGGTAATATGATACATAATTTCGGGCTAGAATTTAATCAGGAAGACAATGGTGAAGTTAGTTTTAAGATGCGCCCATTTGGTGAAAAGTTACAGGCATATTAATTGTTTATACTTACTATGTGCGTAAGTCCCTTACCTCCGCTTCTAACCCGCGTATTAATGATAATAAGTGGATAAAGGTTTCGGTAATACATATTATGCCTAGAGGGAAGTGACTGACGGCAGTCATTTTGAAATCCGCCATTTTGAATTAAAGTGAAGTTTTGAAAACTGAAAACCATAGCATGTGGCACCAAATTTTAATAGTAAATTTTCCCCAAAAGCCAATGATATGCTTATTTTTCTTCTATAGTTAACCAATATGAATTTATGACTCTTCTAATATGCACGAAACGTCCATTATTCGATCTTTGAAATTGGCAACACTCCTAATTTTCATCTCATGTTTTAAGATTCCAACTGGCACTTTGCAATTGTTTCCATGGCTCATGTTTTCTAAATTTATTTCCTTTTTTTAAGAGTTGCGATTTGTCAGTTCATGAATAGTGTTGGGATAAGCATCCAGCAATCTTTCTGAATTTTGAAGACTTCCCATGTAATTAATAATTTCCTAGGCAGTGTAATTATTTATTTTAACCCAGAGTACATGAGGTACCTATGGACCTATGTGATGTAAAGAAATACAAATGAAATTATAAGAAATTGGTGTAACACGAACTAAAAATTATCATGAAATGTAGCCTACATGTTGCGCAAACGACAAACAGTATTTTTTAAAAAATAAATACAACTTTATAACTTTAAAGGAACAGCAGCAATGATAGAAAATATTAAAGAGACATAATATGACTGTTCCCAATACACTGTTTGTACCGTGAACAAAATATGAAAACAGGTAACTTGTTTATAAAGAGGTGTAACTTAATCGAGTTTCCGATCAATACTAATTATAAATCTTACAAACATGAACCACCGTCAACAATCGCTAGAAAACGAATGACTTTTTTGTCTGACTAGCTTTTCTAAAATATTGCCATAGAAAATAAATAAATAAATAAATATACAATGAACAAATAAATATAAAACAAAATACCATTGATTTACACAACAATCATATTTCGTTTCCTTTTTGAAGTGAATTTTCAACTTATTTCTCGTCTCATCTACTATCCATTACAAGCTACGTCTGCGGTATTACCTGAATGCAAAGTTGGAGTTCTTTCCTTCTGCAATGATTCATGTCAGTAAACGAGTTTCTGAAGGGCAGGTATAGGAAATAAATAATTACATTGCCTATGAAATTAATAATTACATGGAAAGTCTTCAAAATTCAGAAAGATTGTTGGATGCTTATCCCAACACTATTCATGAACTGACAAATCACAACTCTTAAAAATGTAATAAATTTAGAAAACATGTGCCATGGAAACAATTGCAAAGTGCCAGTTGGAATCTTAAAACATGCGATGAAAATTAGGAGTGTTGCCAATTTGAAAGATCGAATAATGGACGTTTCGTGCACATTAGAAGAGTCATAAATTCATATTAGTTAACTATAGAACAAAACTAAGCATACCATTGGCTTTTGGGGAAAATTTACTATTAAAATTTGGTGCCACATGCTATGGTTTTCAGTTTTCAAAACTTCATTTTAATTCAAAATGGCGGATTTCAAGATGGCTGCCGTCAATGATACCCTTATCGTATCACTTCCCTCTAGGCATAATATGTATTACCGAAACCTTTATCCACTTATAATCATTAATACGCGGGTTAGAAGCGGAGATAAGGGACTTAGGCACATAGTAAGTATAAACAATTAATATGCCTGTAACTTTTCACCAAATGAGCGCATTTTAAAACTAACTTCACCATTGTCTTTCTGATTAAATTCTAGCCCGAAATTATGTATCATATTACCCTATTCCTATTTAAAGAACTTGACCTTAATTCAAAATGGCGGATTTCAAGATGGCTGCCGTCAAGGTCATACGTACCATACGACATTTCCCTAGGCCCTATACGTATCTACATGGTTGTTCTTTCATTAACACTCCGTTTACAGAGGGTAGTAAGGGGCATCTGCAGTAATCTCTATTAACTACATCACAACCTTTAAAAATTATTAAAAAATAGAAAACTTGCACCATGGCAAAAATTTCTGTCATCACAAGTAATGAATACATATCCTCTATCAGCTACAAAAATTTCATTGAAATCGGAGCCGGACAATTGGGTGATGTCCCTTGTAAGTACTTTTCGAACTAAAGTCCTTTGAAAAGGTCCGATTTTCAATTCTAACTTCGTTTCTATTTCTTTGTAGTATTAGATGAAGGAGTAGGAGATTAAAAAGTTCAATCAAACGGCGCTAAGTGGAGAAATCCGTTACTATTATAGAAATAGAATGTTGCGAGTTATCATATGACTGCAACTTCTTATTGATAACACAAAAATATTATAAACGTTCTTTTCCACGTTAAGAAATAGAAACTCAATGCCATACGGTCAATACTACTAGATGTAGTTGCAGTACTCATGAAACTACAAACAAAAAGCATCTCTTCAGCTTTTTCATGAATTTTTGATAGATGCATCAATATTATTATGTTGTAAAGCAGGGGTTTTATTTTTACACAAACTTTAGTCGAACAGCGCTATATCTTGCTCTAGTGGCTAGCGCGCGCGCCTTGATTCATGAAGTCAGTCCCCTCCTCCATAAACTGTAGATCCACTTCTCATATATTCTCTGTGCTGAAGAAGACCCTAAGCTTCTATTCAACCTACCAACTACTCTAAAACTTCCTTTTAGGTTTAAAAAACAGTTTTATACTATAGCAGCAGCCGTCCAAAAAGTATTTACCAACAAAAAGAAATTGTACCTTTCGATCCATGGCCTTCCCTTTCCTCCGATATACCATAGTCCATGTAATGTAGTACGGTCACAATATTCTCGAAAAACTGTTAACCATACCCTTCTATGACTGACTTCGCTCCTAACAGTAGCATTAGTCTCGAGACTATCAAATTCTTCACCCTTAGCGTCTGCATTGCTCCCAGTGCCAAAAGTATTTTCAGCGTTTGGATGGTTTTCTTCATCGTGCGAAGGTAAACGAATAATGATATATCGGTGCCTAGGGGTTTCGTTCATGATGAAAATCCTGAAATACAAAAAAATTGAATGAATAAGTGTTCCTGTAGTATCGTGCATAGTACGAGAAAGCAACCCGTGATTTTTTAAAGTTAGATTAAGTTGTATACTCTCCTTGCATTCTTGACTTATTTAAGCTCCATGCAATATAGACTAAGCTCAAAGCATAAAGATAACATCTCATGTTTATTCAAAATCAGATAACTTGTTCAAGAGTGACAGTTAACTAGATAGCAAGAGTTGCCAGCTGTAGACGAGTAATTATTCTTATCGTAAATTTTTGAAAACAAATTAATTTATTATTTTATTGATACATTACGTTGGCCGACATGCGCAAGGATGAGATACACTTTCGGTAATACTTTTGCCACAATATTATTTCCAGAATTCACGATTTTAAAAAAAAAGAAATAAATGTGCTTTTTCTGAATATGTAAAAGTAACTCTTAGTATTGGCAACGCTGCAAAACAACAGCATACAGTTGTTTTTCCTGTTCTTCGCGATTCATTATCAGCAATTTTATTTTTTTCTAAATTACACTTTAGGTAATTTAAACAATTACTAAAATTCAACGTGACATTGTGTCATTGGTTTTCTTCTCAAGCTATCTGGATTTACAGTCAGTTAGAAATCTTTGTACCCTGTGGATACTACATGACTTGACCTACGAGCAGATGGCACACCGTGTTTTATGGTGCGGTGAAATGTTGAAAAAATTTAGAAATGGAAAATCTTCCTTTGTGAACAGTATTGTGACAGGTGAAGAACATTGACTCTATTACTATATCAAGACCAAGGCTCAAAACAAGGTATGGGTGTTCGAAGATGAGGTGACCCCCGTGGCTGTTCGAAAGTTTACATCAGCACAGAAGAGAATGGCGGCGGTATTTTCTAGTGTGCAAGGAATTGTCCAGCGAGTAGTCTTTGAAACTCAGAAGACAGTCACAGGAAAGTGGTATACCAAGGAATGTCTGCCTAAAATCATTACAGCTTTCAAAGAGTTGCGCCAAACTCAAGGACGGACAAATGGTTTCTTCACCACGCCAACACTCCAGCGCACCCTTCAAAAGTTTCCTCAGATTATTTGACCAGCATTGAACTAAAACTGTTAGATTACCCTCCGTACAGTTTAGACCTCGCTCCCTGTGCATTGTGCTGTTCCCCCATGAGAAGACCAGACTGAAAGGAAGGCATTTTACAAGCGATGACACCCAAACATACTGATTCTTATCGTAACTTATGTGTGACCTATTCTATGTGAATGATTCTGAATGGGGAAAGTGTGTGGGTCTTTGGGGAAAGACGCGAGATTTATTTTAACGTACCTTGTTAGCTAAAGGAGCGAATGATGAATGCTAGTAAATGATATTGATAAAATGGTTGCAAAATGAAAATTGTAGGTGGAGTCCAGTGGCGTATCTAACCCGGGACCGAGGGGCCTAGGTCTCCTAGTTTTTGAGTGTCAAAAATAATTTAAGCTATTATTTATATATTTTTGAAAACCTTCTAGATCCACCACTGATGGGAGTCCCAAGGAATCAGGTTTCTTAGTAGTAAGGGAACCGAATATAACATTTCTAGTCTCATTTTTGAGACGAGGTGAAAACTTTCATGAGTATCGTGACCAACACTAGTTCACCAAAGCCTTAGATCTCAAATCCTATCCTGATGGCCCCACGTAACGTAGTCGCTAACACTTTCGTCTTTGATGCGAGCGCTCCCACTTTCGATTTCCTGTGGGGACTCTCGGCCGAAAAAGTGTACAAGTTTTCTCAGACCAGCCATCCTGAGTGATGCTTTCCTGGGTTTTCCTCACTCACACCAGACAAATTAGGAGATCGTACCTAAGATGCAGGTTCCATGATGCTTCCTTCCTTCCCCAATCCTTTGTTCCTTCCTTTTGGTGTGCTAGCCGAGGAACGTCATCCCTCATACATGACGAGTTAACATGGCCATGGATGAAAAAAGCCCAGAAATCTAATCGCTAATCCTCAAACCTTGTTTTAGTGTTAACCGACTCGTAATACAGATACTATAAATCGATAAAGTGACTGCATGGACATAACGAAGATCATTTAACAACGTGTAAATATTTGCAAGAAAACGCACAATGTACTCCAATATTAAATATGGTCTCAAATGTTGTTATATCGCAAATGCAGGACTCTCGTGGAAGGATTCTGGTTACTTCCAGATGAAATTTAAAAAAAAATAATCAGAATATTAATTTTGTACATAAATTTATGAAACGGGAGAAGAAACATTTCGAAACGAGGTGAGAACGCTTTTCGAGAATCGAGACGAGACGAGAAAATCTAATTTTTTTTTGTCTTGTCTCCTCTCGTAGGGAACACTAATTCCAGTCATGAAAACTATTTATTTATTTATTTATTTATTTATACATATTTCTAGGCATTACCGACATGTCTGGTCTTAAGCACGTATCAGGGACCCTCGGCGAGCACACAAATCGGGAAAAGGGAGAAGGAAAGGAGCATCCTGGGACTTGTATGTTAGGTACGATCCCGATATTTGCCTGCTGTGAATAAGGAAAACTCAGGCTGGCTGGCCTGGGAAAGCTGAGAGTGTTAGCGATTACAGTGAGTGAGGCTACATCACGGAAATTAAGTGAATGTTTTTGTTCGAAACGTTTGAGGAGATATCGGTTCTGTTTGTGAAACCGAACACCAAAGTTATATTTGATTTATGTTCTGAAATCGTTTCATCATCATTGTTACCTCAAGATCGTAAGACGTTGTAACAATGTTGGACAATTCTAAAATGATAACACGGAGGAAGCATCTACAGGAACAAAAGGTTGGCATTGTTACAAATCCTATTTCTCTTTTCTCTGTAGTTTCCATTTTAATATCGTACTAGCATCGCTATTCCAGTAAAACCAGAAGACATGAGAACTGATATTCGTAGATCAATTTTTGATCTAGGCCTGAAAACGGCCTTCTCGGAATTGGTTTTGTTTACGGGTCCGAAACATTGAAATAATAATAGTAATAATCAAATTCTCTTTCGGTTCCTGTTCCAGAACCGAAATCCAATAAATCTATTTATACTTATGGGTTCCGATACCGTTACTAATTCTACGAGAAACCCTAATGTGGCTTGGGGTTGAATCAGAGACCTTCACACCAGTAGGGAATGTGAGTTCCCTCGTGGCTAAGCGGTTAGCGTACGCGCCTTTGGCGTGGGAGACCGGGGTTCGATTCCCGATGAGAGTTCATGTTGGTTCGGATTTCACGTTAATCAGTAGGTCCAAGTCCCACATAGCTTCGCTTCTGAAAAGAACGCTAAACTGAAATCAAAACATATGAAACCACCTACTACTACTACTACTACCAGGAATATCCTATACTTAGGAGCGTGAATCAAATTACAGAACACCCAATTCATATAATGGAAATTTCCCGGTGGTTGCTTATAGCGTTCAGATCTTACCTTAGGTTATAAGAGCATGTTTCACATAGCTTCAAAGATTACTTTTATCAATTAAATGTAGTAGCACTCCCGTATAGACAAGTATTACCGCATCAAGTTCTACGGGACGCAAAGCTTTAGGTGTTGACGGAGAACTGTGAGGCCAATTGGAGCCTTCTTAAAATAAAATGTAAAGGAAACAAAAGCTAACAGTAAAGGAACAGATGCACTCACCATACAAACATGGCCCAATTAAAAAGTCACATGGCTGACTGTAGCAATTCTTGGGTTGTACCAAAGCAGGTACGTTAAGCTTAATGTTACCAACAGTTCAAATGAGAAACGAAAATATGACTGATGAAAGGCAGTAATATGCAGCCGAAGATTTCCCAAATTAAATTTCCACTTTCATTTAATTGATTCAAATCTAAATGACCAGTTTTATAATACTAGATTAGAACAGACAAAATAATATAGTGTACCTCACATATAAAGCGAAAACCATGGATTTAGTTTATTGAAGAATTGACTTTTTTTCCAAAAGTTTGTTTAAGACCCATTTTTACCCTTGCAACTTTAAGTTCACGCAGTTACATACAAACTTGACATCTGAAACTTTGGACAGGCACATACATTCGATGACTATACAATATTTTCACACAAACTCCCTGGTACTTATATGTTTCGCGTACACGGCTTCGGCACGGGAGATCTGGGTTCGATTCTCACTGGGAGCTGTGAACCGGATTCCAAGTTAAGCTGTATGTAGGTTTACGTCTCATATAGCCTGAATACTGAACAGGACGATACAAAAAAGAAAAACTCCACATCATCCCATATTATGAGATGATATTCACCTTAGCTTATATTGTTTTGTTGTAAAATTGATTTTTTTCTAGTAGCTATACATCCTATTCCGTTATGCAACCAAAAATGTTCAGCCGTTAGCATGTACAGTATAACATCCAGAAGAAATTGGAGATTAGTTTTGTTTCAGATTACGATAAACTTGAAAAACTGTTTTTTCATTTTAATCCTCCCCCGCTCTTCCTTTACACACTTATTTACGGGTTTATTATCTTTGGATATTTATTTTGTTGTAACTTTCATTAAAGTTTAATATGTTTTCATCTATTTCGACGATCTCCTTTTAATTTTATATTTCTAGTTTTCTTGTGTTGGTAGCTCGGTCAGTGTGTTAACACTGGGCAGGCGCCCAGAAATTTTTCTTGGGAGGTGTCCAATACTGTAAGTCATTATGTTTATGTAATATTGAAAGGTATTATTCCGCACCCGAAAAGAAGATAAGTAATTGTAAAATACTTCCACCTATATTTTCAGAATACAAATGAAGTGTAAGATCAACTTTTTATGCTACATCAATCATTCCTGTTAAACATGTATAGTTTTATTGATAAAGTGTACAAATGTATATTGAGTTTGGAAATTTTAGGGGAATCCAAACCCGGCGAACATCCTCTAGCCTGGATTCTAACTACAGAATGAAATAAAACGTAACATTAGTAATTTGATTTGAATTTAATGGCCCCTGCAGCAGCAAGGTTATATGAGACGGGGACCTACAGCTTAATGCGAGACCCGAACGACGTGAGCTCCTGGCGGGAATCGAACATCGTTCCCCCACGCCATGCATATACTGACCGCTTAGCCACGAGTGAGCTCAGTACTATTTTTAAATGAATGCATAGACTGAGTGATCATAACGTATCATACTTATCTGAAAAATTACCATTCTATTGAGTTACGCAGCTAAAACGATAATCCTGACTAATTGATGTGAATTACACTGTAGTTTACCAACTAACTCTCTTTCTCATTTATTATATTAGTTCTTTCTTCTCCATGATTGGCTGGCAACACTCGATACTATAGCAACCTCGATAACGCGTCGTAGTAATTTTCTTCGTACATGACCTTGGAAAGCAGAAAGTCGAGTAAACCAGGAAAACTTGGCATTTCTCTGGCCGCTGATTGGCAGAGTGCTTAAATCACGTAAACACACAGCTGCATGTACTGTCTGTCAGGAAAGTAAATGTATAGTGGGCCACAGAAATTCTTGAGGTACAAAATCCGTGAGTTAGGCAACCCAATTAACACCCGCTCCAAGATCAATTACGCCTGGTAGAGTAGCTAGAACAGCAGCATGAAGTTGTCCCCACCTGTTAAAAGAACAAATCGTAAAGAGTGTTTTTGTGCGGAAGTGGAGCGAAACGCTGGGTGACAAGTCTTTGAATACTTGTACTCACAATAATTCTTGTTTGTGTGATACACATGTAAAATTATACACAGGCATTTGAAAAAAATGCGAATACTAGAAACGCCGATAAGAAGATAACAGGCGGGAGACTTAGTTAATCTTATACTGTCATTAACTCAAATGAGGGATTATGTAAACAACTTTATATAGTTCAAATAACTATACATATCCGCCTATCAAATAATATAGGATAGATTATGGTAGGATAGTATAGGATAGTTATTTTTTTAACTAACTCAAAGCTTTGCGCTGAGTTTTGAAAACGATTAACAGTAGTCCTACCTGCAAATCAATTAAAAATATGGATGGATCATTTGGGGGAAAGAACCCAACCCCCAATGGAAATTTTGACCCCTGACACAGACCGTGAGCTCCTAGGTTTCATCGCCACTGACTGATACGTAGTACTACTTCGAAAGAAGGAATTATTGATTTCATTATTCATTAAATGATTTTTGAAAATGCTAACTACTGGTAATTTATTTGCAAATATTAAAAATGCAAACTTCGATAACACTCAGACGAGTTGCAGAATTTATCCGTATTAACGTATTTCCCATCAGGTTACAAATATAACTGAGGGTTCATGATTTGTATAATATTTGTGAAAATTTACACATTGAGACACAAAGAGAAAGAGGGAGAATATAGTATCAATAAACAACAACTTAAAAGTGCACGAAATTAACGGATAATATCAAATATAGAACCATTAACAGAATTAACTCTGTAACTGGTTTTCTCCATTCATTTTTCTTCCTTAATTTCAGGACTGCATCATCATTAAATTTCTCCACTGGAGATTATCTTTCATTTAGCACCATTCAACTGGAGCTCAATCTTGTAAATGAAACATTTTAAAAATTGTGTAAAGGGGGAGGATGAGAATCGAAGCCGAACTCCGGGATTAGAAAAGCACAATTCTAACCACTCATCTAAAGCGTTACTTATTCTCTATTGCCTATAAAAGAGCCTTTTCAGTTCGTTGAAAACAGTTGTTTGTTAATAGTCACATAGATTAAAAAAAAAAAACAGGAATATGTAATGCCCCAGTTTGCCTTACGCCGCCCCTGTTTCCAGTAACCTTGAACGACAGGGACACGAACACAAAAACATTGAAGACAGTTAAATTTTTTCCCAGCGGGAATCGAATCCGGGACCCCGTACACCAAAAGCACACGTGCTAGCCACTAGACCGGCAGAGACAGCAAACCAAATGTATTTTGTAGTGTCTGAAAAGAAAATAGCATAAATATAGTCCTATAAGTTCTGCTGAGCGTAAGTGTCTGTTTTTTACGTAAAACAGTAGAATCACTTTTAACACGATCCACCTTACATGTATTTTATTTCTTTTAACCGTAATGGCAATCGTTTATTCTGACTACAGAAATAGAATTGTAATTCCTCGAAAACAAGTTAACTCGGATCAGGAGTACAGAAAAGTTTTGAAGCGTGAAATAAAATCCTCACCGACGCTAACTACTTATGTGCAAAGAAAAAGAGCAAAATAAAATGATAGTTCTTATAATCATGTTTCATTTATTGCGTAATGAAAACATTTTTGCACAAATTCGGATTCACAAAACTTCCCAGACAACAAACAGTCTGAGCCCAACGTTCATTAGTGTGCAAAAAATTTCAAGCAAAAAGTGTACTATCATATTTGCAAGGGACATCATCCAAGTGTCCGGCTCCGATTTCAATGATTTTTTATTTTTTATTTTTTATTTTTATTTATTTATTTATTTATTTATTTATTTATTTTGTGATAGAGGGCATATATGCATTATTTGTGATGACAGAAATTTCTGCCATGGTGCATGTTTTCTATTTTTTTTAAATAATTTTTAACAGTTGTAATGAAGTTATTAGAGATTACTGCAGAAGTCCCTTATTCTCAGTATCCTTCTGTTGAACGTTTCAATTACATTTATATTTGCTAAAGCATGGCTACCAATATATGAAAATTATTGTGAGGCTATAGGGGAATTCCGGTTTTGCCTTACGATAACAAGCCATTAAGTACCAATTTTTGATTGACTTTTCCTGCGATAAGAATCATACGGCAAAACGAAAAAAGGCGAACAGTGAAGACATGCTTGCAAATATTGTGAACATAAATATTTATGCGCAAATGGTGATAAAATGGTGAGACATGTGTCTTCTAGCAGATACCCAACCTAATTGTTTATAACATTTAAACATTTAGTATGTTTATAATATCTGTAGTAGAGTCAAGTTTAGAAAATCCACTTATATATAAACATAAACTGTTTAGCGGTGTAAAAGTATATGGACTTACTATACCATTTTTACCACATATTTACTTGCATAAAACATATTGTAAGTAAATATACTTTTATACTTACTCTCTAAATATAATAAAATATTAATAAAATAACATAATACCGTTGAGAATATACATCTTAAAGAATCCTCTGGAGACAACTGTAATAATATACTGTGACAAAATAACGAATTTAACTTTGAAATTATAAAATAGTAACAGAATGCAATTTTCTTTGTGATTGTACGTAAATTCCGGGAAAATTCCCAGTTTTGGGAATATTCCCAGGAATATTCCTAGGGAATGTTCCCGGAAAATAACTTCCCTGGAATTTACCCATCACTACTACTGACCTTCTCGACGTATATCTGTGAACTATCAGATCTGTTCTTCGAGATTAAAGGGAATGACTCCCTTCACCAGGAGTAAAGCTAGGTACGATGTTGGTGAAGTTGGTAAATTCTTGACACCGAAGCAATTCTGTTGCAACTTGAATGGTGATGACTGCGCGTTTTGTGAAAGAACGCAATTCATCATCTGCGATAGGTACGAAAAAATCTTTGCTTTAAACATTTTTATCGTGATTTTCATTACCATGAATATGTAAATGACTACATGGAATAATTGAATTACTGAACATGTCAGTTCTTGTCATTTGAATGAATTCTTGGCATTTAATAATTATAAGTCACTGGACACATAACTACGTAGCGTGAAATAAAACATAGTTCCCAAGTACGGAACAGTTTGAAACTTACATACATAAAACTTACGATTACCTACTTTTGAACTAGTGATTCCTTGCAGATTTGAAGAACACGTATCTCTTACTATGCAAGACGTTAAGCTGACTAGAATTAGCTATAGTCCACAGATACAGGTCGAGAGAATCAGTAGCTAGAGCATAAAAAGCTCAATATCCTGTAATTCATTTGAAATGTATTTTAAGAACTGTTGATTCAAGGTCACCAAAAATCATATGTACACTCATGTCCAAAATAATTGTCGCATATCTATAACTGCCTTCTTGTAAGAATATAATTTGATATTGATTTTGCCAGGTACTTTTAATACTGATACATGTGTATAATCGGGAAATGTATATTTGAGTTAAATGTCATAGGAAAAGAATTATAAATACGAAAATTAGAATGAGTAAAGCAAAATGTTGCTAAATGGACAAGAAAAGTTTATTTTCGTTTTATTGTTTTTATTTACTACTCTTTTGGCATGAAATTTGCCACATTCATGTCTTTGTCGATTATACACATACTAACATTGTAGGAAATACCGGGCAAATTCGTTACAAATTATATTCCTACAACAACATATTTATAGACATGCGACAATAATTTTGGACATGAGTGTACATAGAAAATTGCAATAGCTTTTAACCCTTTCCCAGAGGAAGTCGACTTTTGTCGACAGAACCAAATTTCCTTAACATGCGAATGTCGACTATAGTCGACGTGTTAAAATTTGTTTGTCCGTATCTTGGCTTTGTCGAGAGTAGTCGCCAAAGTTGTACCGTTCATTTTTGTTTGTGTTCTATTGTTTTCGATAAATAATAGAAATCACACAGAAAACCTTTGGCGACTACAATCGACAAACCCAAGATACAGACAAATTTTAACACGTCGACTATAATCGACGTTCGCAGGTTAGGGAAATTTTGTTCCGTCGCCTTCCACAGTGAAAGGGTTAAACGCATTCGAGATTTTGAATATACAATCCCCAAGACCAGGCCCAAGTTGCATGGTCGCGGCACCATTTGCGGCGTGCGAAAGCGTTATGGTTCCTGATGAGTGGTTTGGCCAGTGCAACATGACCCCGTAAGTTCACGTCATGTAATTCGCGGCGGGACACTGCTGTTCCACTGCGCCTGACGTAGTATGGAGACCGACCTAACACACCATCACCAGTGGTCCGGCGCTGCGGGCGCCACGACACCACTGCCAACCCATACATCTGACGTGTTGCCAACTACAGGTGTTTCCATTTTTCTGATCACCATCTGTATCATTTGATTCATATTAGTATTAAAAGTGCAATTAGAAATTTACTCAAGCATGGCCCTCTTTTACCATTGACATAAACGGTAATTAAAATATTCCAACTTTGAATTAAGTTTTCTCGCGACTCCATGTACAGATATGTTAAAAAATATTTTCATTGGATTCAGTATTCCCAATTGAACACGCAGACACACAAATGCTGGTTGATCCAAATAGTAGAATGTCGTTTATACTCGCTTCAATTAATACGGTTGATATTAATAATAATAATAATAATAATAATAATAATAATAATAATAATAATAATAATAATAATAATAATAATAATAATTGAATTTTCTGAAAAATGACGATGAATAATAACAAGAACGATCATTGATCATTGTTTATCAGTCTAACTTCTCGTGTTAACCCTAACCAGTGATCATTTCAGACGACTTCCCCCTGGGGAAGGGAGTTCATTACACTGGAGTTAAAGTAGTACTAGGCCGATGCTGGTACTTTTAAATCTTTGTTGGACACGATCGGGAAGAGTTTCCCCGGGTCACTTCCTGAAATTATTTCTGACCCTGACTTTAATTTAATGACTATATTATAGCAGTATATTTGTCGCTGACCTGTTGTAATTTTACTAAAAGTGTCCCAGTGTGGAGAAAGATTACAGTTATTCCAAATTAATACATGACATCCACCTAGATTTTAAAAACCACATTCTTGCAGTATTAATAAATATGGGTAGTGTTATACCAAGGCTATGTCCATCCGTCTGACTGTCTGTCTACAGGAACGACCATTTCCGTTTTTAAGTTCATCGTTATAAAGCATAGACGGTAATAGATGGCGAGAAGCTTTTTTTTTTCTTTTTTGCAGTCGATTCAGAGTCGCAGGGAAAGGTTCTTTCACCATCCATATTATATCTCTACTAACACTGGAAACGGTAGAAATCCTCTACTAGTTCCGGTTTTAATATTGAACTCTAGTTAGTAAAACAGGTAAGGGATTGCGTGAAATGCCTTTTTTTAAATATTGATTCAGTGTACCAAAATAATTTACACCTTTCTTGAAATCAGATGTAAAGAAAATCTACAATTTTCGGTTTCAATATTAATGACAATGGTGAAAAACGCTATAATAGACCGGGAGAAGCAGTTTCTTTCTAAATGTAAATTCTATAGCACAAGAATAGGATTCAGCACCCCAAGAATAAGTCTCATCTCACAAGGAAGGGAACACAGTTTTCCCAGGCCTATCGCGATCAAACTCAGTGAATAGGTAAACATTAACCCCAAACACAATAAGCCGTTGAATTTTTTTTTTTTTTTGCAACTTTTGGCTGGTTCCAGAGTTATAGGTTTTTTTTTTTAAATTTTGGGTATGTTGGTTTTTGTCCTCTTATAGGGAGATAAGAGGTCGTTTATATCACTAGATAGTATTAGGTAAGTACATTAACTTGATATCCTATATGATTCTATAGCATGCAGGTATAGACGTAAAACAACAAAATGTGTCGAATTTGATACATACACACAAATATATATCCCCCTATTCCCAACCACGGGCCGTGTTTATGTGTGGAGAACGCCCAAAGAAGCTTATGATCTGCAGTGTCTCCGCCCAACTGTGAAACATGGCGGCGGCTCGGTGAAACTGTGGGCCGCCATATCATGGTTTTCATTGGGTCCTGTGGTCACACTTAGCGGACGAATCACTGCCAACGATTATGTCGCAATTTTAGGAGACCACTTGCATCCTATGGTCCGGATGTTGTTTCCGGACAATGACGCCATCTTCCAGGATGATAATGCACCCATTCACACAGCTGGCGTTGTTGCAGCGTGGTTTGAGGAACATCGGGATGAAGTTCAACACCTCCCCTGGCCCGCTCAATCCGCAGATCTCAACGTAATTGAACATCTGTGGTCCGTCTTGGAAACACGACTCCGGCGACGATTTCCAGCTCCATCCTCTCTCACAGAATTGGCCGATGCCCTGCACGAGGAATGGTGTAAAATTCCACTTGCTACCATTCACGACCCCTATGTCTCCATCCCACGTCGCATCAAGGCTGTTCTGAAAGCGAAAGGTGGCCCGATACCATATTGATCTGGTAAGTTGCAATTTCGTTCAGGTGTTTCCATTTTTCTGATCACCATCTGTACTTCTTTCTAGTATATGCCTCCATGAGATGAAGAGAAAACACCTCAAATTTGGTATATTTATATTTATAAATCCCAACTTTGAAATTATTGATCTCGTGATCTCACGAAAGAATATACTTTAGAACAGTTCCATTATATTTAATGTTCTCAAATTAGTATAAAAAGCGCAATCAGAAACTTATCCAAACTTGCGCAGTTTTACCAGTAACATAATCGATAAATCGTTTTCCGATTCTAATGAATCTTAAGAGTCTTCATCCCGGCGAAATTAAAATATCGCTAATTTTACAGTAATTATGTGATATCTTCAAACAGATAAAAGATAATTGAAATATGGAACAAGAGCGCCCTAGACAATATTATTTTGCGTGTGGTATCACAAGTCACCTAGTGGCTTTCCGTTTTCAGCTGTTTAGAAACGCGAAAATAAATGCCGATTTTCAAAATGGCTCGAAACCGAAAGCAGATAAATCCTTTAAAAGTCGTGATAACAGTTTCTCATGTAAAATAATATTGTTTAGGGCGCTCTTGTTCCACATTTCGATTATCTTGTATCTATTTGAAGATATCACAAAATTACTGTAAAATTTGCGGTATTTTAATTTCGCCGGGATGAAGACTCTTAATATGTGTTTTCCTCCAACTGAGGAGAGAATTTTATTGTTCGCTGTTTAACCCAACAAGAATACGGAGGTAAAATCCAACCAATGTTGCTTGTTTGCAAATATACATAGTGTGATTTCACAGTATAGCTGATAGTACTTAAAGGTTGACTGCCAAAGTGATTTGAAGATACTGGTCCCAAGAGGCCATAAATTTCTTCTTACCTTTAGCTAGATTATTGATAGTTAATATCACATTTTTGTCGCGATATTTTTTCTCTCGAAAATGTACCAATGGGAGCCGAGCACCATATGTGATGCTCATGGTCTCTCACAGTAATTTGTGACAATGATCATCATATATGATGCCAAAGAACCTGGATAGGTTAGTAATTTGTGATATCAAACATTAGCATCATGTATGGTGCTCATAGCCCCACAGAAAAATAAGATAAGCACCACACATGATGCTCATGGCAGTCAACCTGTTAAAAATTAATCATGTTTGATATAGAAAGAAAAAAGTATTCAATATTTTTCTCAAGTATTTCCAATCGTTCCCATTGGTTGCAGTTGAATTAGGAAAATGAAAAGACGGTTTAACGGAATAAGTCCTCCTCAGCTTCGAAAAACTTTCGCCAAAATCATTCGAGTTTGGTGTAACTTGCCACATACTTCCTTTGAGGTTTTCCAATCATCTGCTCTACTTACGATTAAAATATATAACAATGCAAAAGTAACATTTTAAAACACATTTTTCTGACCAGAACAAAATGAATTATTTAATAATTATACGATTTTTGTTACAGTTTCAAGGACCTAACGTCCTCTTCATCAGACATTGAGAAAAGACAGATGACAGCAAATCTTATATCTTCCTCAGCCGTTAGTTAGCATTTTCATTTCTCAATGTCTGATGAAGAGGACGTTAGGTCCTTGAAACTGTAACAAAAATCGTATAATTATTAAATAATTCATTTTGTTCTGGTCAGAAAAATGTGTTTTAAAATGTTATTGTGATTATCCAGAACCATGGAGTATATTTATAATGCAAAAGTAAATTAGCCTTCCTCGGAATTTTGATTGTTTGAAAGCTTGCTGCGATAAAGCCTTTACATCTAAGTTTTTCATGCAACATTTTTGTTTCTTTCTTTCTTCACAAAATACGTACGCCGAACATAGTAACAGAACTATTAGAAAATAAGTGTTTTCACTATTCTTACCTTTAGAAGAAACCAATTAACAACTCCGAGAACAAAACTCTCACTTGGCGTACTCCGTCAATTGCATCAAAAGAATACTTTTAACCAATAAAGGAATCACTCGATGATTAAAGTAGTCTTCATTCTTCATTTTCAGTGACGCAAGTACTGGCAAAAGGAAAGTTTTGTATTCATGCGCTCGTTTAGGAAAGTGTTCTACAGCTGAGAGCCAGTGTGTGAAGCCTCCTAGGTTAATAGATTAGTAAGGTTGAACTATATAGTACTTCACCATAGGAGCACGTTGATTGGCTGGTGATAGACATCATCATAGAAGCAAAGGAACAGCCCACAATCACAGACTGACGACTAATCATTTTTTACGTACGACAGTTTCACTGACAACTTTTTTGTTTCTAGAGGAAACTGTGACTTATAGAAATCAAGGCAGAGCTTCCTGGAAGAGAATGAAAGTGCTTACAAATCTCAGATCTTTAAAAAAAAAAAAAAAAAAAAAAGAAGAAGAAGAAGAAGAAGAAGAAGAAGAAGAAAGAAAAATACTCAGTTGTCTCTCTGGACCTTACTCAGTAGAGTTTTCGTCAACGCAATGCTACAACTACATCTTAATTTGCGATAATAGAATAGCAGTTATAATTGCCCATTGCTCTTTACGTTGCGTTGTGATCAGCAAATTGTAGGATGAAAGTCTCTATCTTTAATACATTATGGGAAACCTCGTGGTAAATAGGGAAATTTTAAAGATGCAAATTATAATAGAAAATTGGATCTCAATAAAGTACACTGTGTTATCCCTTGTGCTTCTGCTGTGTGTTTATTTTAAAATGTGTATTTGTTTGTATGGATCTGAGTTCCTTTCAGCACTGAATGTAAATAATGTGTGGACCTACAACTTAACATAGGTTCCCAGAGGAAATCGAAGCTGGATCTCCAGCACTGAAAGCGCGTACGCTAACCATACAAGCAAGGAAGCTTAAGGGCTTGCGTAGGTTTTATATTATTTCTGTCGTCCACATTAAAGTTTGGGGAAAAAGCGATACAAATTGTATTGTAAAGCTTTTTTTTTTTTTTTTTTTTTTTTTTTTTTTTTCAAATCAGGATCACTGTTGATTTCAGCCGAAATTTCCTTCACAGTAGAAGCTTTGTTGGTTCCATTGAACCAAACTTTATGTACTTTTTGACGTATAACACGCTTTGTAAAGTCGAACATTTTATCCAAATCACACCGTCTCTTGTCTTTACGGGTGTTGACACTTTCCCCTCTTCCAAGAATTCCTTTTTCAACTAAAAAATCATGTCATATTAGCGGGAAGATTAACAACATCACTCACACTCTTACAGCAATCGACACGTCGTAAATATGAATACACGTTTAAAATAATTTGCCTTGCTTGGCTACTTAATGGAAAACCACTTCTATGTAATCGAAAATAACACGCAGGTGAACAGACACTAAAATTTCCCTCGCACAATACGCCATATTGCACCTGTACAGCAGAAAACAAGCTGTTTTATACATATGTATGAATTATTGTACTTCAGAGATATATTCTAGGTTTTTTTTTTTTAAATCATAACTGCATATTTTGGTCTATATACAGGATAATCTTCTTTAAAATGTGGGATTATTTGTTTGCACGCATCAACCATGCACCAGAGGTGAACATTCTACCAATGAGCCACCGCAGCTCCCGAAGACTGGCCGAAAAGCAGTAAATAGAAAAGAAGCACTTACATACTAGAAGTCTTTGAGGTTCCTGAGAAAGGATAAGGTACAAAAGCGCTTGATTTTTTTTTTATATATTATTGTTAATTTATTTATTCACAAAGCGGTTATGCTTAATAAATCTAAGAAATGAGATCCTTAAGTTTTACTTCCCACGGTTATGGCGGGTAAGCTAGGAGATACGTCAAATATGGACTTGTAATAAGGGTGGGGGACTCCTTACAAGTCTGGAGCTCTGCAAGCTTGGCGGCTCTTGTGTTCTACACTGCTTCACGTTATTAAAAAGCAGCTTGACAATCAACTTGCACTAATAAGCTTTAGAACATTATCTATATATATAAAAGAGAACGTACAAATCCTTTGTCCGCTCATCACGCTAATACGGCTGAACCAATTTCTTTTATTTTTGGGGGGTTATTAGGATTTGGACCCTAGATGGTTTTTATCATATCACTTTAATTTTCAATTACCAGTGTCTTGAGATAATTGACCATTCAGGTGTCCATTACGTACAAATCCTTTGTTAGTTCATCATAGGTATAAAAATAAACGTATTTATATGCAACCCGCATGACCGTGTCACTCGGCGGGTTAACATACATGACAGGCGTTATAATGGTTTTTATCATATCACTTGAAAGCGAAAAAGTAAAAATTATCTAAGTAACAAAGTTTATTGCGTTCGGGGGTGACCGCAGCGAAGCGGGGCGGGTTAACATAAATGACAGGCGATATAATGTTAACATTTACTGCAATCTTCTATGGTTTTTATCATATCACTTGAAAGCGAAAAAGTAAAAATTATCTAAGTAACAAAGTTTATTGCGTTCCGGGGTGACCGCAGCGAAGCGGGGTGAACGCTGCTAGTCTTCACTATTTAAATAAATACAAACTCCACCACCACTAATTCGAGAAACATAAGCAATGTTTATACCTTGCACTTTATCTGCAACAGCCAATAAATAGTCCTCTAAGACTAAACCAGGAGTACTATCGAATACCACAGCATTTTTTATTAGGTTGCATATTCAATCCTGTTTGTTTTCCGTTATTTACAAAATTATCTGTATTAATATCAGTAGTAGGCGTTGTTGCCATAGCAGCCTTATTGGCTCCTAGTCAACAAATTTGTAGTTATAAATTCTTCATATATATATATATATATATATATATATATATATATATATATATATATATATATATATATATGTGTGTGTGTGTGTGTGTGTGTGTGTGTGCAAACAATATTACCCACAAATACACATTTCAATTCACAGAGTGTAATGAAACTTAACACTTCCGCAGACTCCTAGATAGATAGATAGATAGATAGATATAAACACTATGCAAAGTGTTTTTTTCAAAATAACACTGACAACGTTTAGGTGGGGATTCCTGATACCAAGATAAGACAAAAAGTATAGCCCAATCTGGGTGCTGCCATGCTATGACCAGGCTTTCGACCTTCCTTTCGACGCTATGAAAATCCAAAAATTTTTCGGAGAAATGGAAAAACAGCCATAACTTGAGAAAAAACTGTCGAACCATTTGCTATCCATAATAAGATTCCCTATGCTAAAAGACTTACAAATCGAATTTACTTGATGTCTTTATACGCTATTCGTACCCTTTGCAGTTCTTACAATCAACCTACAATAGTAGTCCTCAGTCTTTTGATGACTACGACTTTTCTCAGTCTTTGTGAGCCACATCTGATCAATCCTTTCTTACAAATACTAATAGCAACAATAATAACACGTATTGAAAGCTACCTTAACAGTAACCCACCGACAAACTGTCAACAAGTCCTGAAGAGACGCGGCCACCTGTTTGGAATAACTGACTTAAGAAAACGTACTTACTATTTCTGGACGAAAGAAACTACGAATTTCACATTCTGAGTGTCTTGTACTTTCTGTACATTGGTTTATCGCACATTATTTACATATCTGTGAGAATCACAGTTGTTCCTCAGAAGTGGGCTTAAGATGGCTTAGTGATGGAGGGCTCACTTGTAGGGTGAGGGAAACCTCGTTCGATTCCAGACTACAAAAGTTCGTTGTAAACAACATCATATAGAGATTATTCTCGGTCCCGGGTTTTATTCCCGGTTGAGGCACTCGATCAAAAAAGTGTAAAAATCTTTTTAAGTCCGGCAATCCTAAATGAGGTTTTCCTGGGTTTTCTTCATTCACACCTGGCAAATGTTGGGATGGTGCCAAACATATAGGTCCCAGTCCGCTTCCTTCCTTCCACAATCCTTTCTTCCTTCTCTTTCCTCTGATAGTATGAACGAAGAGGGACATCATCTTTCAAAGACGTGACTGGCTACCATAGCCATAGATGCCGAAAGTCCAGAAATCTAAATCCTAAATCCTGAATAGGGATTATTCTGTTTTCTCCTACACTTTCATTTCATGAATTCTTTCGCAATAATTACAGTAAGTAGCTCTCATTTATAATCTGTCTCCCTTATTGGATCAGAAAGCGTATGCGGCTTTAGCGTGACAAACCCACCGGGAATAGAAGGTGGTCTTCCACGGTAAAGCCAGAAACGCTACTTACATAACTGGGAGTGATCTCTCTTTTTCCATTAGCCTAGAGAGCATAAAAGATAAACGTTATAGATTTCGTATCACATCAGTTCTTCCTCCGAGAGTTTATTCTGTACTGAGACAAAGTAGATCAATCAAACATAGAGTCATTTAGGGACATTTCGACACGTTAAGAGACAACTGGACACTACTCTGAAAGTTACGATAATTTTATTCTGCAAAAGCCGTAATACTTGCAATAATCCTTGCCCTAGGTATAAAACACAAAATCTTCCTCGTGAATGCAGTGTTTGCAAATACAAGAACACATAAACGGAATCGTGCGGAAAAGTGGATTTTGGAAGTCTTGAAGGATAAATCGACAGTTACTGTAGGAGATGTCGACACTATATAAACAATGAAATCCTTCACATCTTCGAAAACAGTGTCCTTAACAACAAACATAAAACGCAATAAAATGCTAGATGTAAGGTTTCTACTACCTACATATGACATTTGCAAACTTTGCTGCGCTTCATTACAACCTAAGTTGAAATACAATAACACTGAAACAATGTAAGCTCGTTAATAGAAAACTTTGTTTTCAACCTGTTTTGCAACACATTGCTTTCAATATTTCACTACGCATAATAATCAATAATCGAAAATCACAACTTAACACAATCATTTTCGGAATCCATATGCGAAGAATCCAACAGAAGTTGATTTCTTCCATCTGAAACTGACTTTCTCATAGTCTTGTTCCACAATTTTGTCAGGATTCCTACAAACAAAGTTGCCATAAGATAAGTTGAACTTATTTTTCAAACTGCGGAAGAAAGATACATTAAGGATTGACAGTTTTGAGTACTGTGTAGTGGGAACATTAGAGGCTTTCTTTAATACATCAGGATCTTTGACACATGTACTGTGCTAACCTATAACCAAAGGTGCTTTACCATTAGGCTTATACCGAACTGAATGAGCGTGTTTGTTACGTAACCTAAACTTATGATGTATACACTAAAATGAACCAAACTGTAGTCCTTTTGTCTGATGATTTTCCTTATAACAAAGGAACTACATTTCGAAATCTCCCTACAATCACTGTCGATTTCTCCCCTAAATGCATTGATCGACAAAAGCTGGTACGAGTTGTCATTGTAACAAGCAATGTGTGTCAGTCTGACACAGATGAATACAGAGGGTGTACTTTATTATAATAACAATCCTTTGCCTCCTTTCATTAACATATATTACCGCTATACCTAATTTTTGACTTACTGAAACTTATAACATGGATGTTTGTTTCTTAAATAAAGCTTTATGTACACTCATGTACAAAATGATTGTCGCATATCTATAACTGTCTCCTTGTAATTATATAATTTGATAATGATTTTGCAGGGTACCTTTAATACTGATACTATGTGTATAATCGGGAAATGTATATATGAACAAAAACACCAGAGGTGCAAAAAGTGCAGCCAAGTTCGTCAGCCTCAAAAAGTGTTGAGATGAGGATGGATGAGCCAAGTTCCTTGGCCACTGCATCTGAAAGGGACACTGGAACTTGACGCGAGGTGTCTAACATATTCGAATACATTAAGATGTCTGTTCCTAGTTTCACGGCAGGGACATTTCAGTCCTAAGGCTATTGCTGATCCCCAAATCCACCACGCTCACAAACACCACCCCTAAGGCTCGTTAACATCATTTACTTTGACACTTCGTGGAGGAATATAAGTTTTCCTTGTCTGGGTTTGGAGCCACCAATCTTACTGCAGTATTCTGTATATGTGCCTTAGCTCATTAGCAAAGTTGATATTCCTAAGGTTGATGGTGGTCCCAAACCCACCACGCCCACCACCACTATCCCTAAGGTTCCTTAACATCATTTTCCTTGACACCAAGTTCCAGTATCCCTTTCAGATGCAGTGGCCAAGGAACTTGGCTCATCCATCCTCATCTCAACACTTTTTGAGGCTGACGAACTTGGCTGCACTTTTTGCACCTCTGGTGTTTTTATTCATATTTCACTTCTTTTTGTAGTTCACCATGTCAATAGCGTATATCTTAATTGTGGCATATTATTGGATTTAAATTTAAAATTGTACATTTTTAAAGGAGTCATAATGTGTCACATACAACATTAGTTCCCAAGGGCTCTCCCACCGGAAATCGAACCCAAGACCTGTACAAGAAAGGCGCACATGCTAGCCACTAGAACAGCGGGGAGGATTTATTCTATCAAATATCTGTCAGAGCGTTATGTCCAAACGAGATTCCTATTCATTTACCCGAACTACAAAATCACGATCGCTAACATCTCATTTTTCATTGCCTAAATACGAAGAGTATCAACAGGGCCCAAAACCCTTGATGCTGAATCCTCGCTGCTACATCACTAAACATAGCTGGTGTTTCAATATACCTAGTTGTTCTCTACCTTTTCACATTGCGAAATTACGAAGTTCATTACATGACGCGCATGTTGCGCAGTTTCATACTGCCTCGGGTTTTCCTTCCAATGATATACGCCTTTCAAATAGCTTGTAAAGTTAATAATATTTGCCACCAATATATCCTAACTGTATATAAAGCTACATGAACTGGCATAAATTAAAGAGGTGCTTCCGGTTGACGTGGAAAGTTGAATGATGAAGGGGGATGAAGAATTTTCCCATGTTATTTAAATGGGTCTTTTTTTTTTTTTTTTTTTACATATAATCTCATGTTTTAGGAACTTGGAATTGGAATAAAAAAAATGAAATTCAGTATGCTTGTACGTTTTCATTAGTATTACCTAAGTAAATCAGTAAAAATAAACAATTCCAACTTTGGAGTGGTTTTCTGGGGAACTGAAAAATCTTTCCCATGGTACGTATTTATATGGGACACCTTTTACACCTCAAAATTATACGGCACTTCCTGTAGGGCTACAATGATTAAATTTGACGTGATTGTAGTTTGTCGGAACTAACCGACAGAAAAATTGCCAAAACTGAATATTTTTGATTTTTAGGGAGTCTAAAGAGGAGATGAAGAAATTCCCCATGCTATTTAAATAGGCCTGTTTTTGGACTTAGAATCTCATATTTTAGGTACTTGAAATTGGAATACAGACGTGAAATTCGGTATGCTTCAACGTTTTCTTTTGTATTACCTAAGCAAGTCAGTAAAAATGAAAATATCCAAATTTAGAGTGGTTTTATGGGGAACAGAAAAACCTTTTCCATGTTATTTATATTGGACGTCTTCTACACCCCAAAATGTTTAGGCACTTCCGGCAGGGTTAGAATGATGAAATTTGGCACGATTGTATCCTCCCGGGACTAACCAACAGGAAAATTGCTAAAATTGAATATTTTTAATTTTTAAGGAGTCTAAAGGAAGATGAAGAAATCACCATGTTATTTAAATAGGCGTTTTCCTGGAATACAAAATCTTATCTTTTAGATAGTTGAAATAGGAAAAGAAACTTGAAATTCGGGAATTGTAAGCTTAAGAGGTGTGAGGAAGTACGACGAGCAAAGGCGAGGGTGTGGGGGCAAAACCCCGAAGGCCAAATTCAGAAAATATGAAGAGCAAAAGGCACGAAATTCACTGTTGATGAAAAGGCTAATACGTAAGAGATTCTCACACTGTTCACAGATAGAGACACGAAGTATCAAGAACATTTTTACATAACGAATGTGGTAACTATAATATAATTCTGGTACCAATATATTTACGAAATCGGTTACATTTTATTGCTAGTCTCACATAAATTCGAACAATTGGATTTCTCATTTATTCGAAAACTTCATTAATTTTAAACCTCTACATTCTCACCTCTACATTATCTTACTTATCAAATTAATTTCAATATCTATTTAATACCAATGACTGCAATAAAGGAAAAATATTCACCGAAAAAAGACAAAATATTGGCTTTCCTTGTCTGGGTTTCCAACCACGAAATTTACGGCAGTATGTACGTGTCTTAGCCCACGGTTTTAAAAGTTAACTGATTCACAGAACGTGCCTCATTAACTTGCTTAACTACTTATTACTAGCTTTCACTTATTTTACTCGCACACTGAGAAAAACTGTATGTGGCGTACGTAAAAACGTTTGTTACATGTCTTAATCCTGTAGTTGTTGGACTTAACGTACACTAAAATATGACTGAATAAGTATATTTGAACGTACTTTCCGTATAAGTGTTCCGAATAAACATACTTTCCACACGAACGAAAAGACTGTATGTAGGCGGTCAGGATCTCACATACAGATGGCCGTATGTAACTTATAGCTGACGTACGTAATGTACGGAAGACTGTTAGATATCAGACATCCTGCAACGACATTGTGTAACATCTAAGCGGGAAAGAGGGCAGTGCGTATGTAACATATGGATAACGTATGTTAAGTATAACCAATACACCAGCGAGGAGGGCACCAACTCGACCACTCAGACGATTGACAACATTATCACTATGCACATGATGTATTCAATAACGGAATCGTTCCCGATTTCTGATTGTAACGACAGTTTTTTTTTTTTTGCTAATGAAAAAATTTCAGTAGCAAATTCCTCAAATTTCATTTTCAAGCCGTTATAGTGTACCTTTATGGAGAGTTTCGCATCTTTATCTCATTAAGAAGTACCTAATGGCTATGGACAGTTCTTCGCCCATAAAAATTCCCATAGTACATTCCTTAAATTTGGAACCTTTATTTACACAGGTCATTCATTACATATGGTAGGTACCATTATGCAGAGTTTCAAATCTCTATCTCATTTGGAAGCACCTAATCAATGATGAGTGAGTAAATGAACCTATCTCTGTTTGAGTAAGGACAATTTTTCACACATAGAAAACTCCATAGGACATTCCTTAAATTTCGGATATTTTTCATATTCAAGCTATTATAAGCTACCTTCGTGTAGACATTCACATCTTCATCTCATTGGGAAGTACCTAATGGCTACGGACAATTTTTCGTCTATAAAAAAATTCCCATAGCACATTCGTCACATTTCGGACTTTTTCCATACTCAGGTCATTATAAGATACCTTTATGCAGAGTTTCACGACTTATCTCATTGGAAATACAAAATCAATGTGATGAGTGAGTGAGTGAACCAATCTCTGTTTGACTAAGGACAGTTTTCACCCATAAAAATTTTCCATAGCACTTCCTTAAATTTCGGACATTTTCCATACTCAAATCATTATAAGGTACCCTTATGCAGAGATTCATCCTTCTATCTCATTGGGAAGTACCTAATTAATGCTATGAATAAGTCAATCATTGAGTGAACCGATTTCTGCTTGGCTACGGACAGTTTTCACCCATAAAAATTTCCTTTAGTACATTACTTAAATTTCAAACCTTTTCCATACTCAAGTCATTATAAGGTACCAATATACAGACTTTTACGTCAATATTTCATAAACAAGTACTTAATCAATGTGACGAGTGAATGAATGACCGATATCTGCTTGGATAAAAAAGTTTTTCACCCATAAAAAAATTCCCATTGCACATTCCTCACATTTAAGACTTTTTTCACACTCAAGTCATTATAAGGTACCTATATGCACAGCTTCACGTCATTATCATTGGAAACTAACAAATCAATGTGATGAGTGACTGAATGAACCGTGCTTTGCTAAGGGAAGTTTTTCGCCCATGAAAAATTTCCAATAGCACATTCCTCACATTTCGGAATTTTTTCACACTTAAGCCATTATACGGTACCTTTAGCCATTATAAGGTACCTTAAGCCATTATAAGGTACCTTAATGCAGAGTTTCACGTCTCTATCTCATTGGAAAGTACCTAATCAGTTTGATGAGTGAGAAGACGAACATATTTATGTTTGGCTAAGGAGTCAGTGAAACGATTTTTTTCCTGGCTAAGGACAGTTTTTTGCCTATAAAAATTTCCCATAGCACATTCCTCAGATTTCGGACTTTTTCCATACTCACGTCGTTATAGGGTACCTTTATGCAAAGTTTCACGTTTCTATCTCATTGGGAAGTACCTAATTAATTTGATGAGTGAATGAGTGAAACGATTTTTTCCTGGTTAAGGACAGTTTTTTGCCTATAAAAAATTCCCATAGCACATTCCTCAGATTTCGGACTTTTTCCGTACTCACGTCGTTATAGGGTACCTTTATGCAAAGTTTCAGGTTTCTATCTCATTGGGAAGTACCTAATCAATTTGATGAGTGAGTGAGTGAAACGATTTTTTTCCTGGCTAAGGACAGTTTTTTGCTTATAAAAAATTTCCCATAACACATTCCTCAGATTTCGGACTTTTTCCATACTCAAGTTATTGTAGGGTACCTTTATGCAAAGTTTCCGTTTCTGTCTCATTGGGAAGTACCTAATCAATTTGATGAGTGAGTGAGTGAAACGATTTTTTTCTTGGCTAAGGACAGTTTTTTGCTTATAAAAAATTTCCCATAGCACATTCCTCAGATTTCGGACTTTTTCCATACTCATGTCCTTATAGGGTACCTTTATGCAAAGTTTCAGGTTTCTATCTCATTGGGAAGTACCTAATCAATTTGATGAGTGAGTGAATGAAACTTTTTTTTCTGGCTAAGGACAGTTTCTTGCCCATAAAAGATTTCTCATACGATATTCCTCAGATTTCGGACTTTTTCCATACTTATTTCGTTATAGGGAACCTTTATGCAGAGTTTCAAGTTTCTATCTCATTGGGAAGTACCTGATCAAATTGGTGAGTAAGTGAGTGAAAGGATTTTTTCCTGGCTAACTACAGTTTTTAACCTATAAAAAATTTCCCATAGGACATTCCTCAGATTTCGGACTTTTTCCATACTCAAGTTATTGTAGGGTACATTTATGCAGAGTTCCAAGTTTCTATCTCATTGGGAAGTACCTAATGAATTTGATGAGTGAATGAGTGAAACGAATTTTTCCTGGTTAAGGACAGTTTTTTGCCTATAAAAAAATTCCCATAGCACATTCCTCAGATTTCGGAATTTTTCCGTACTCAGGTTGTTATAGGGTACCTTTATGCAAAGTTTCAGGTTTCTATCTCATTGGGAAGTACCTAATCAATTTGATGAGTGAGTGAGTGAAACGATTTTTTTCCTGGCTAAGGACAGTTTTTTGCTTATAAAAAATTTCCCATAACACATTCCTCAGATTTCGGACTTTTTCCATACTCAAGTTATTGTAGGGTACCTTTATGCAAAGTTTCCGTTTCTGTCTCATTGGGAAGTACCTAATCAATTTGATGAGTGAGTGAGTGAAACGATTTTTTTCTTGGCTAAGGACAGTTTTTTGCTTATAAAAAATTTCCCATAGCACATTCCTCAGATTTCGGACTTTTTCCATACTCATGTCCTTATAGGGTACCTTTATGCAAAGTTTCAGGTTTCTATCTCATTGGGAAGTACCTAATCAATTTGATGAGTGAGTGAATGAAACTTTTTTTTCTGGCTAAGGACAGTTTCTTGCCCATAAAAGATTTCCCATACAATATTCCTCAGATTTCGGACTTTTTCCATACTTATTTCGTTATAGGGAACCTTTATGCAGAGTTTCAAGTTTCTATCTCATTGGGAAGTACCTGATCAAATTGGTGAGTAAGTGAGTGAAAGGATTTTTTCCTGGCTAACTACAGTTTTTAACCTATAAAAAATTTCCCATAGGACATTCCTCAGATTTCGGACTTTTTCCATACTCAAGTTATTGTAGGGTACATTTATGCAGAGTTCCAAGTTTCTATCTCATTGGGAAGTACCTAATGAATTTGATGAGTGAATGAGTGAAACGAATTTTTCCTGGTTAAGGACAGTTTTTTGCCTATAAAAAAATTCCCATAGCACATTCCTCAGATTTCGGACTTTTTCCGTACTCAGGTTGTTATAGGGTACCTTTATGCAAAGTTTCAGGTTTCTATCTCATTGGGAAGTACCTAATCAATTTGATGAGTGAGTGAGTGAAACGATTTTTTTCCTGGCTAAGGACAGTTTTTTGCTTATAAAAAATTTCCCATAGAACATTCCTCAGATTTCGGACTTTTTCCATACTCAAGTTATTGTAGGGTACCTTTATGCAAAGTTTCCGTTTCTGTCTCATTGGGAAGTACCTAATCAATTTGATGAGTGAGTGAGTGAAACGATTTTTTTTCTTGGCTAAGGACAGTTTTTTGCTTATAAAAAATTTCCCATAGCACATTCCTCAGATTTCGGACTTTTTCCATACTCATGTTCTTATAGGGTACCTTTATGCAAAGTTTCAAGTTTCTATCTAATTGGGAAGTACCTAATCAATTTGATGAGTGAGTGAATGAAACTTTTTTTTCTGGCTAAGGACAGTTTCTTGCCCATAAAAGATTTTCCATAGGATATTCCTCAGATTTCGGACTTTTTCCATACTCACGTCGTTATAGGGTACCTTTATGCAGAGTTTCAAGTTTCTATCTCATTGGGAAGTACCTGATCAAATTGGTGAGTAAGTGAGTGAAAGGATTTTTTCCTGGCTAACTACAGTTTTTAACCTATAAAAAATTTCCCATAGGACATTCCTCAGATTTCGGACTTTTTCCATACTCAAGTTATTGTAGGGTACATTTATGCAGAGTTTGAAGTTTCTATCTCATTGGGAAGTACCTAATGAATTTGATGAGTGAATGAGTGAAACGATTTTTTCCTGGTTAAGGACAGTTTTTTGCCTATAAAAAGATTCCCATAGCACATTCCTGAGATTTCGGACTTTTTCCGTACTCAGGTTGTTATAGGGTATCTTTATGCAAAGTTTCAAATTTCTATCTCATTGGGAAGTACCTAATCAATTTGGTGAGTGAGTGAGTGAAACGATTTTTTTCCTGGCTAAGGACAGTTTTTTGCCTATAAAAAATTTCCCATAACACATTCCTCAGATTTCGGACTTTTTCCGTACTCACGTTGTTACAGGGTATCTTTATGCAAAGTTTCAGGTTTCTATCCCATTGGGAAGTACCTAGTCAATTTGATGGGTGAGTGAGTGAAACGATTTCTTTCCTGGCTAAGAACAGATTTTTGCCCATAAAAGATTTCCCATAGGGCATTCCTCAGATTTCGGACTTTTCCATACTTAGGTCATTATAAAGTACCTTTATGCAAAGTTTCACGTTTCTATCTCATTGGGAAGTACCTAATCAATTTGATGAGTAAGTGAGTGAAACGATTTTTTTCCTGGCTAAGGACAGTTTTTTGCTTATAAAAGATTTCCCATAGGGCATTCCTCAGATTTCGGACTTTTTCCATACTTACGTCGTCATAGGGTACCTTTATGCAGAGTTTCAAGTTTCTATCTCATTGGGAAGTACCTAATCAATTTGATGAGTAAGTGAGTGAAACGTTTTTTTTCCTGGCTAAGGACAGTTTTTTGCCTATAAAAAATTTCCCATAGAACATTCCTCAGATTTCGGACTTTTTTCATACTCAAATTATTGTAGGGTACCTTTATGCAGAGTTTCAAGTTTCTATCTCATTGGGAAGTACCTAATCAATTTGATGAGTAAGTGAGTGAAACGATTTTTTTTCTGGTTAAGGACAGTTTTTTTGCCTATAAAAAATTTCCCATTGGACATTCCTCAGATTTCGGACTTTTTCCATACTCAAGTTATTGTAGGGTACCTTTATGCAAAGTTTCAAGTTTCTATCTAATTGGGAAGTACCTAATCAATTTGATGAGTGAGTCAGTGAGTCAGTGAGCCTGAAAACTGCATTTTTTGCGGGTCCAGTACTCGAATATGGTTGAAGGTAGGAATGTGAGATTTGGCATATGAGTACATATGTGGGATATCTCTTTATATTCTAAATTTCATGTTTCTATCCTTAATAGAATCGTTTTTACAAAGCCTCGAAATCGGCGATTTTACCCAAAACTCTTGTTCGTGTATCAACATGCACGGCAGTGCATGGCAGCCAAGTTCCGCGAAGCAAATGAAAACTGGCCTGCACTGCCGTAAGCATATTATACACGAACAAGAGTTCTTACGGCAGTGCAGGCCAGTTTTCATTTGCTTCGCGGAACTTGGCTGCCATGCACTGCCGTGCATGTTGATTTATGGTAAATTTCATAGGAAAAGAATTATAAATACGAAAATTATAATGAGTAAAATAAAATTTTGCTAAATGGACAAGAAAATTTTATTTTCGTTTCATTGTTCTTATTTACTGTTCTTTTGACATGAAATTTGGCACATACGTGTCTTTGCCACTTATACACATACTAACATTATAAGAAATACAGGGCAAATTCGTTATCAAATTATATTCCTACAACAACATATTTATAGACAACCGACAATAATTTTGGACATGAGTGTACTATTTTAGAGGCTTCTCCTTCCTTTGCAACAGGTAAGATAAACTTCTCTGCATATGCAATTTGTCACTGAGAACCGACATTAACCTTTCACGTACTAAATGTTTCTTGTCGCGTGCAGGTATGATCACTAGTTTGCCAGATCTTAAACGTCTCAATAAATGATCCCCTGTGTATCCTTCTTTTCAACTCTAACAATGGTCTTCTAACTTGGCCAACGTGCTGCGACTTTTGTTCGTTGAAATATAGAATCTAATTGTAGTTAATTTTGCTCAATCGTCTGATAAAATACCCCAGAATTCTCTGGACGCTACCCAGGCGCCGCCCGCGCATCACAACCAATAGTGCATTAATAGAAACTACGACCAAAAGTAATGGATGTTCCCTTTTACCTGACTTCAATCCGAGATTTTGTTCTCAAGTTATGACTGTTTTGCCATTTTTCGGACTAATTTTGCGGCTGGTCATAGCGTCAAAAGAAAGCAGTTCTGCACCCAAGTTGGTCTATACTTTTTGTCTTATTTCTATTTATGGAATTCCCCGTAAACTTATATATATATATATATATATATATATATATATATATATATATATATATATATATATATATATATATATATAGGTATAAAGTAGAAGATAAAAATAAATTACCAAAAGCACTTTTAAAACTAATAACAATTTTGGTCGTTTATTTTTGCCCTGTATTATATAAATAGATAAAGGGTGGCCACAAAGTTCCGTTACCCCTTGATAAATACAGCACTCCTTCAGACGTTCGACACAATACCAAAATGAACCAAAGTGATCTTTACCGCTGAGTGTGCGATTTACAGGAGTTCTGGCGCATGCAATGTGGTCTTTTAGTCCACACTTTTATGACGAGTTGGAACAGAATCCCCCGTATGTGATGATATGGGCAGGCGTGACAGCAGACGTGTTTGGGCCGTTCGTTTTCGACAGTGTTGTGAATCACCAGCGATACTTGGACATGTTGCAGAACTGGTTCGCTCCTCTCTTGGAGAGGCATCTAATCAAAGATATATATAGGTTTCAGCATAATGGGGCACCTGCCATCATGCCGTAGCCATACGCGAGTAACTTATGGCAGTCTTTCCTGGACGTTGGATTGGTTTTGGTAGTCCGGGTCTGCCAGCACCACTTGCCTGGTACCACGAAGCTCAGACCTCACAACCTGTGATAATGCGCTATGGGGGGTTCATAAAGGGCATCGTTGCACAAAAACCGTTACGACAGCACTGCCGAACTGACAGAAGCTGTGAAACAAGCTTTCATTCAAGTTACACCTGCAATTCGTCGCACAGAACCTGGCGGTGTATTATCCTTTGCCACCGGTCGACAGACTGATCCTTTGGACACTTAATGTTTCCTCTCTCAGTAAAACGTCTCGAAAGCATTGTTGTTCATATCATTCAGTTCTTTCAGTGTAGTTATTTACGTACGTTTCAGGGGCAACAGGGTTTTGTGACCACCCTGTAGATAGATATAGATACTCTAAACATAAGAACTGAAAGAAGTTTTACACAATGAAACGCCTAAGTGAATTGACTCAAAACAGGATAATCCTTTCCTGATATGAAAAATAACTATTCACAACTATTTAACTGCTTTTTTTTCTAAAGTAATAAATTAACAGTAGAAAAGATTTGTGGTATTATTATGAAATCTCCTGAAAAGAAGACCTTATTTTCATGTACCGATATACCGATAAAAATATACCATCAGAAATGTAAAACACCATAATATGCTGCTGCGCCTCGAAGAACCGCTATGTGACGTTTTTGTCGAAAATGAGTTATGAAATGTGCAAATAAACCTGAAAGCTGTCAGGCAGCATCCCTTACAATGTGAGAAGTAAATATTCAATAGTTTTTTCCGCAACAATTAAAAAAAAATAGATTGAAATTAAAGGCTTTAAATTCTAATCACGTACGTATTGATCCTTTATGTGCTTATAAAGGCGCCAAAGATAAACCGATATGTGCTACATAAACACAAAAATACTAATATAATATTGTTGAAGCAACTACAATGTCTGGTGCATAATATACGCAGAACAAATTTTATTATATTTTTCAAGTTTTTCCGTGTATATTTGGCAAAATTTTGTTTGGAATGTTTTTTACTTCTCCTGAAAAGTTGTGGTTTTAACACATAGCGGTTCTTCGAGGCGCAGCCACAATATACAAGTTATTTGATACACTTGCCTTTAGTTGTAATTATTTGTCAAAATAGATATTTATACAGTAGTAAGACAAGCTTGCCACTGCCTTAAACTTTTACAGTAAGTGCTACAGACAGTACTACTAATCAAGTTCTAGATAATCCTAATTTCTGAAAAATAGCCCAATTTTTGTTCTTCCCAAACTTTGACCTGATCTGTCCTAGTTTGGACTTCACACATACGCCCTCTCACAGCACTTCCACTATCACAAACCTATGACACACAATATTCGGCAAGTGCTCCTAAAAGAAATAAGATATTTATAGCCACTTTTGATATGTCAGGTACATTTCTAATTTCTGAAGGGCTTCAATTTTACAAAATACTAGTTTACGTTATTTTACGCACAAACACACACACTAAATTGTCCGTAGCACTACGTGTTTCTTTAGCGTTAACACTCACTTTCGCAGCTGCATTCAATTATGAAATAATTTCATACTGCAATATAAGCTTCACCACAACACTTACCAACTTCCTCAGATGGTTTGTTTCTCAAAAGACAAAAATTTTGTTGTTTTCTCGTTCTTCGTTGCAAGATCTACAAATGAAGTAGTGGCTAGTTAGTGTTCGATTTACAAAACAACCAGAGAAGACCTTCTGTCTTGTCCTGATCTATTACGCAGGTACAATTTTAGTCCCTTTGAAAATGTATGAATCGGCTGCATGCACATGATAGTGTCAGTATGATTTGAAATGAATCTCTGGTCTGAGGAAATATAGATTTGGGAAGTAAAAACAAATATTGGAATGGTATTGTAGTTAGATCAAATTTCCCCATTTTTTAACATAATTTTTCACCATGTTTATTTCGGATTTATTGAACTCGATTCCAATGTTTTTCCACATAAGCTCCCAATGCTTTTTTTTATTTACGAAAATCGATTGTTTAAGATGGCAAGCTTGCACCCTCTCGAAATAATTTTGCCCTTATCACTAAAGTGCTCAACTAGTTCCGTTATAATGGTATCTAACATAGGATAAATAATCCCGTATCATGAAATCTGCCGACATTTTGGATGATATCTAACCAATAATTAAGAAATTGTTAAGTTTATTGAGTTGAGTTGAGTTCAGTTGAGTTTAACGTCCCTTTCATCAGCAAGGCTATATAAGACTTGGGCCCACCGATTAACGTGGAATCCGAACCACCTGAGCTCCCACCAGGAATCGAACCCGTGTCTACCACGCCAAAGGGCCGTATGCTAACCACTTAGGTACGAAAGAGCTCTAAGTTTATTGCTTCCAAACTTAGATTTTCTCTTAAACTCTTGATCTGTTATATCACAGTTATTTTCCTGAGCAAATTTAAGTACCTTCAAGAAAAGACTTAATGATGCTTCTTCCGTTCGTATATCCTGTAATGTTTTTTTTTCTACTGTGAAGATATGTGTATTTGGACACATGGCAAAGTATCTTATTTTGAACAATGGGACATTTCATTTTAAAAGAACATACAGTTAAAAGAATAACCATTTGTTTTAAGTTAAATTACCTTTCGACTTTTTTTTTCTAAGTTCATTTGCCTTTGCTGTCTGTCATTTACTTCTTATGTTTGTAATTTCTCAATTAATAAAATAACAGATTGCTTCCCCGTCCGCATTCCTATCATCACCTTACCTTGGTTAATCTACGAGCACGCACTTTTTCATCGAGACGCAAATCAGAGTGAATAACCGAGGATATGAACCCAGAAGGAACGCCATACAAAATCGATTGAAAGACTATTGGAAGGGACAGTCGACATGGAGCGAGAGACGAGTTAGAATGTAGACCGCGAACTTCATTTTGAAATTTACGTTTGATAGCCTTGCTCTGTCCTATAGAGCACCTTTGTTTCGGCTAACGCCAGATAGCCATCTACGACGATGTATTGCTTTTTGAGAAGAAGTTTTAAGTTTAACTAAAGTTGCGGTCTTCGTGAAGTTGGTTACTCAGTCCGGGTTTCGCTGACTTTTAACCTTGGTTACTTGAACGACCAGCCAGCCAATCAGAGGGATGGACAGACGTCGGCCCGTTGGAGGAATCGTCGAGAGGACAACGTTCAGACCTGCAAGTAAGTGCGAGTAGATTAACCTATCCTGAAAGTTATTCCCTTCTTACCCCTTTTCATCCCCTTTTACATCACAGTCTGTTTCTTTTGTACGTGTTGGATTTTATTTAAATGCAACCCAGGTTGGATCCCGTACCTCGTATCATGTTAAGTTCAACGTATACAAAATCCTGGGCGCAACTTGTCGGTTCTGCCATCCCCAATCACGTCATTTAACCTGAGCTTTCAGACCGACAAGGGGCGACTGCACATGGCGGAGATGTGGTTTTAACTTGTGTAGATGCACACATATCTGCGACCCTCGATTTATTTTGCTTTAGTTTGTTTGCCGCTCACCGTTAGAATTTAATGCAATTCTATTTGTTTTACCACCCTCCCTCCACCCTCTCAATTTGTTGAGTTATTTTGTTTTATGTGCATTTTAGTTATATTATTTAGAGATATTTAGAGGAAATGGTGAATACTAGCATTATGGCACAAGCTCGACTTACGTCTCTAGATTATATTGAGCGACCCACATTTTTTCACGGCAAGTATGGGGAAGACGTCATTCGTTTTTTTGAGTATTTCGAATCTTGCTGCGTCATTTATGAGTTCAATGCAGTAAAGAAGCGTCATTTGCTTCCATATTTATTACGGGACGGAGCCTTAGCGTGGTTTTTAGCTTTAACTAGGACAGAAGAATTTGTGAACTTGTCGTATGTGGACATAAAGAAACGTATGATTACACTATTTGGAGGTTTTGTAGTTAAGAAGTTTACGGAACACACCATTCGTTCTGGAGATCAAAAAGAAGGGGAACCTATTATGACATATATTTATGAGAAGCTAGATCTCATACTTAGTTTTGATAAAGCCATGCCTATACAAAAACAAATCAATTTCCTTATTGAAGGGTTATTGCCTCAGTACTTTAAGCTTACATGCAATAAATCGTTTTTATCCGTTGATGCGTTATGTGAATTTCTATTACAAGAACAGTCAGCTGAGTTAATAGTGAATTATAAGACGCTTATTAAAGCTAATTCGAAAAAACAAGTCTTGCAGTATATTACACCGGAATTTATCGCTAAGATAGCTGATGTTTCATTGCGCGATAATTCTCATGTTTCATTTCCTCTCGAAGAACAACAGGGAAAAAAAGAAATGCTTGCACGTTTGCATTATCATATCTCATCCGCTGGGAAAGAATGCGGTGATCAACAGTCAGTAGATTCTATTCCGTCTCATCAACAGAAATGTAACTCTTTTTCTTCTTTTTGTTCCTCTGAATGTAAGAGTGCCAATAATAATAATAATATGCATGATAGAATGGGCTCTGCGACGAATACTTCTGTTGTTATTGCTAAGAAAGAACAGAACAAGCGCAAAGAGAATCATAGTTCATCTCACGCGAATAATAAAATACACTGTCCGGCCAAAGTATTAGAGTGCAACATGGCACAATTCAAAGGAAATGATAATTGTAATGTTTTACATAGCGGAAATAGTTCAGGGAATAGTGAGAGACCTGCTTTTAAGACCCTCACGATAACTACGCCCATTGTTAGGGATAGGATTCTGCCTTGTATCAAAGTTACTATTGGAAATAAAGAGTATAAAGCATTGTTGGACTCTGGGAGTCAAATTTCAATTTGCACTCCTTCCTCCGAACACTAGACTTGTTAAAAGACGTACTATCATCCGTGGCATCTCGGGTAAAGGACTAGAAACTAACACGTTAGCTGTACTGAAGTTCAAAATTGACGGCTATTCATTTACGCACACTTTTAGAGCTGTAGACAAATTTGCATCTTCTGTTTTGTTGGGGAATGATTGGTTTCTTCCTCAACATGTAACTATTAACCAGGATATTCACGTAGTTCACATAGTTAGGTTTGGGAAACCTACTGATCACGCGCTACCTGAAAGTCATGCTATAGGCACAGTTTCTGAACAAACAGCGAACCTCATGCAAGCCTATTTCATAACGGCGAAATCTGTTACTTTGCCACCAAATTCCAGTGTTTCAGTACCTGTTCGAAAAATTAATAATTTAGTGGGAGTTAAAAATATTTTGCAACCCAATGAGAAAATCTGTTCTAAAGCCGAAATCTTTGTTAATGAGTCTAGAGTGGATCCTGTTAATCCTGTCATTAGAGTAGACAACCCAACCAACAAAAAGTTGTGTTTAGAGAAAAATCTTCATTTAGGTGAAGCTATTGACATTAGGCCGCATGCACATTACCCAAATGATACAGATAGTGTTCAAAATCATGGTTTAGCCAGTAAACAAGACAACAATAACTTTCCTGGTGGTTTTGATGTCAAGCGTGTGGACATTAACCCTCAACTTTCGGACGATCAGAAGCAAATGTTTTATTCTGTTATAGAGGAGTATAAGGATTATTTTTCTTGGTCAGAAAATGATTTTGGAGTGGCCAAGAGCTACGTACATGAAATTAAAATGCTAGACAACGTCCCAGTTCACACCAATCAGTTTCCTATCCCCTTCCACCTAAGAGAAGAAGTTAAAAAACAGATTGATACTTTGCTCAAACAAAAGGTTATTAGGAGGTGTATCTCGAGTTATAACTCGCCTATTCTTCTCGTGAAAAAGAAGTCTGGATCCTACAGATTTTGTTTGGACTGTAGAGAGATCAATTTACACATTGCACCAGACAGTTTTCTTGTACCGTCAATAGAAGACATTCTTTCGCGTCTTAGTAAGTGTTGCTACCTGTGCTGCTCGGACTTGCTCAGTGGTTTTTCCAAGTGAAAATCGCGGAAGAATACCAACACGTCACTGCCTTTTCAATCCCAGGAGCTGGTTCAATTTGTTTCACAGCACTCCCACAGGGCCTTATCACTAATTCCGCTGGTTTAAACAGATTAGTAAAAATGACATTGGAAGGATTAGAATCTGAACAAATTTTCGGGTACGTTGATGAATTTTTTGGGGGTGGGAACACTTTTGAGGATGTTATCAATCTCACCAAGAAGTTATTTCAACGAATTAGAGAACGTGGTCTTAAACTTGCACCAGAAAAAACGAAATTGGCTTATTTTTCATTAACAGTTTTGGGACACGATATTTCGTACGATGGCTTGCGAATTTCCAAGAAAATAACTGACCCCATTAGTAATTATGAACGTCCGAAGACGAAAAAACATGTGAAAAGTTTTCTAGGATTAGCTAGCTTTGTAAGACGATTCTTACCTAATTTTTCTGAAATTGGGGAACCTTTGAACTCACTTCTCAGAAAGGATGTACCGTTTAAGTGGACGCAAAAACAACAAGATGCTTTTGAAAAAATTAAAGACCTTATCATAAAATCGCCATATTTGATGCATTATAATCCAAAACACCCTGTATACTTGCTCTGTGATGCATCAACTCGTGGTCTGGCTGCCGTGCTCAAACAACCCATATGCTCTCCAGATGACCCAGAGTTAGCACCTATTGCTTATTGTAGCCGTAGCTTAAGTAAAAGTGAGAAGTCTAGACATCTCTATTAACTTGAACTTTTGAGTATTATATATGCCTTTAGATCCTTTCGTTACTTTTTGCTAGGACGTCACTTTTTTTTTGAAAACCGATTGTAAGAGTCTTTTGTTTTTGAAGCAGACAAAAAATGTAGGTAAATTTGCTAGGTGGCTTAGTTTTATTGAACAGTATAACTTTACTGTGACACACATATCTGGGATATCTAACATAGAAACTGATGCACTTTCACGTTTTTCTCGTGCCCCCAGGGACATTTCTGATGAGCAACAAAATGAGGAAGACCCTCGAGTATTTTCTTCCACTGTTACTGAGTGTAACAATATGCGAAGTGACGAGCCTTCTCTCAGAGATGAACAAATGAAAGACCCGTTTTATAAGGATATTTTTGATTGGTTAGAAAACAAGGAAAAGAAAAATCCAAAAATTGAAAGACAAGCATTTTATTTCACGGTTAAAGATGGAATATTGTATAGAAAACAAAAAACATCTAGTGGTATGAAATTTTTAGTTGCTGTACCTGTTTCATTACGCTATAAAGTTTTTGATGCGGCTCATACTTCTGCCATTGGTTCAAGTCACGGAGGCTTTTCTAAGACATATGATCTTTTAGTGATATCTGTGTATTTCCCCAATATGAAACAGTATATTTATCAGAAATGCAAAGAATGTTTAATTTGCCAGTCCAGCAAAAATAAACCTGGTTCTGCTTATGGCACATTGCAAACGTATCCTCAAGTGCCGCCCTTCTATCGCATTTCGTAGACATTGGAGGGGTGTATTCCTCGAGTAATATTTTGAGACACAAGTATTTGATTGTCGTTGTCGATGCTGCTACTCGGTATACTATTTGTGGTTCATTAGCAGATATAACAGCATCTTCTGTAAGTAGTTTTCTTTATGAAAATGTAATTTTGAAATACGGTATTTTCAAAGAATTAGTCACAGACAAAGGTCCATGTTTTACAAGTAACCTATTCAAGGAGTTGTGTGCGATGATTGGAGCTAAGATTCGATTTGTTAATGTTCAAGCACATTACACTAACGGGACTGCTGAGATAGCTATCCGAAACATTGAACAGAGACTGAAATCTGCGTTGTGTAATAAAGATCAAGGGAAATGGGTCGAACTGCTGCCATCTGTTGTGTTAGCCCACAATTTAACTGTTAATTTATCCTCTGGATACAGCCTTTTTAAACTTTTGCATGGATTCAGATGTAGAATGCTACACGAAGCAATTTTGGACACCCCTTGTCAATTTCAGGACAATGCTGAACGTTTACAGCAACTTGGAGAAATACGAGATAAAGCCCATGATAAATGGTTCCAGAGACATAAGACGGCGACGAAATTTTATGACAAACGTCATTCGAAACCCAATTTTAAAGTCGGAGACAAGGTATGGATTTTGGACAGTACCATGAAGAAAGGATCCACCAGAGCTTTCAATGGACGTTATTTTGGTCCAGGAATCATTCAAGATATTGACCACCCAAATTCCTATTTTGTTAAGTTCAGGACTGCGCGAGGAAGATTCAAGGTTGATTCGATTGCAGTACAAAGATTGAAGAAGTACTACGAGATACAGGAGAAGGAAAACGAGGAAGAGGGAGAAGAAGATGATGTTGACTTGGATATACAAAACGTTGTCGAGGATGCTACTGCGAATGCCTGCTGTGCCGAAGTACAGGAAGAGAAACAGAAGAAAGAAAGAGAAAAAGAACACTATGAGATCATTTTTAATTCTCATAGTGTGAATCTTCGTGAATCTATGTGAATCTTCGTGAAGTTGTGATTGCCAACCAATTACCCACTTGGGCTGAAACAGGGAAGAATTGTTCCGGTTTGAAACCGAAGTTTGGTGCCAATTCTGCAATCAACAAGAAAATCAGTGTTTTTCGTGGAGATATTGCTATGATTAAAGCTGACGCTGTTGTCAACCCCACGAATGAATTACTTATTCCATTAGGAGGAGCAGACAGAAGTATCCAAGAAGCTGTAGGAGAAGAATTTCGTAAAGATTGCGATAAAATACGTTCTTTGAAACCAGGACAAGTGAAGATTGCTCTAGGCTATAATCTCCCCGCTGATCATGTATTATTGACGTGTGGTCCCAGAGATGCGAACAAGAAGACTTTGGAGAATTGTTATAACAATTGTTTTGATTTTGTGTTGAAAAATCAGTTTTCAACTGTGGCTTTTCCTTGCATCGTTGCCGGTGCATTTCATTTCCCTAAGGAACCTGCTGCGAGAATTGCATTGCTGAGTACACGCAAATTTTTAGAGAATCATGTGGACAACGTAGACCGTATTGTATTGTGTATTTTCGACAAGGATAATTGGGATCTCTATCAGCGTCTTTTACCTGTGTATTTTCCCCTGGAAAAAGGAAAAGAAGTGGAAGCTGTTTCTCTTCATTGAATTTTTTTTTAAAAAAAAAGAGGAAAAAAAGAAGACGGTTCTCAAAGGAAGATTTGATGGATTAGGGACATCTGTGAAGTTGGTGACGAATTTTGTTTTGACACTGGCCATGTCATTATGGAATTTGTTTTGGTTTGTTTGTATTTCTAAGTCTTGCCGGCAATAACAATTACAACGAAGAGAAGGAGAAAAAGGAGTACTCATAGACATCATTGTTTTTTTTTCAGTTACTTAGAACTGTTGGTTAACTTTGTAGAATACGTTCTTTTTCCTGGTCATCTTATCTACAGCTTATGAACTGAATAAATTAGTATCTAGGCGCCAAATCAACATCTTATTGATACATTATGTTTTGCAGAAGAAAACTAGGGAGATAGACGCAACTATGAATTGATATGTGTATGCTATCTATGTTATGATAGTGATGAAGAAGGAATTCTTACGTTTTTTGCATTTTTCAAGATGCATTTTATGATATAAATGTGGATGTAAAGAAGAATGCAGTTTTTCTTTCCCTGGATTTTTGATTTGATCCTACGATTTGTTATTAGTTATTGGGAATATACTCAGTCTATGTATTCTTTTCAAATGAATATACACTGTTATAACCTCTAGTGTGATTTTAGTGATCTTTTGGAATGATCAATTTTTCATCGCCTGCAGTGTATACCCTAATAAATTTGTGTATTTCATTTTGAAGATGACTTGGGATTTATGTATGATGAAGATTTGTGCTTATTTGATGTATATTTTTGTATATTTGAAGATTTGACTTGATTCCACATTTTCCTGTGGGCATACGTGCTTTTACTTTTGTATAAAAAAAAAAGAAGTTTTTTTTCTTTTAGCGCATATTTAGTTAGGGATTTAGGAATATGTTTGGTGATAGTCTATCATGTTGATTTCTTTTAAGGTTTTAATAGCCAGTGCAGAGGGCTATAACTCTGCCAACACGTCGGACATTGTGGAACTAAATTCTCCACAATTCGTTTTTCTAAAACCTGAAATCAACATTCTTTTGTGTTGTTTTATCTATTCTTTCTATGGGTAGCTAGATTATTTTTTCTTCTACCGCGTAATGATTATTTTGATTATAGAGTTACAATTTTATAGGAATTGGAGTCTTTTTTTAGTTACTATATATAGATATATACGCATGGATTATGGCTTAGTTATTACTTTTGCATTTTTCCCCCTGATTTTTCGTCGATTTTTTTCATTCCATTAGATTATCCAATTATTGTCCGTACTCCCATATCTTACATGTTTTAGACAGTCATTGACTGTATCCTCTAATTTTTGTGATGTTACTATTACATACCTGTCTACCCTACTCCTATAATCTAATTGTACTGAATGAACTTTCCAGTTAAGTGATGTGCAAGGACATTGTACCTGTGATTTCCAGACCTACATTTGTGCTTAGTGATGCTGTGTTTACAACATTAACGTTGCTGTGCTTACGTCATTTGGCATTGACTGTTCTGCTATCAACTGTGTTAGTGTGTGAAAATTTATGCTGTACTCATCATTTCTTATCATATGATTCTTTCCAGACTATATTTGTTGCTGTGCTTTTATCATGAAGACTGAATGGAACTACAAAGATGCTTATGCTTTTTTAAAACAGAAATTCTAAAAAAAGTATTTTTTTTGTTTGTCTCCGAAATGTTTTCATTCGGGACTTTGATTTCAGGGGGGGGATGTGAAGATATGTGTATTTGGACACATGGCAAAGTATCTTATTTTGAACAATGGGACATTTCATTTTAAAAGAACATACAGTTAAAAGAATAACCATTCGTTTTAAGTTAAATTACCTTTCGACTTTTTTTCTAAGTTCATTTGCCTTTGCTGTCTGTCATTTACTTCTTATGTTTGTAATTTCTCAATTAATAAAATAACAGATTGCTTCCCCGTCCGCATTCCTATCATCACCTTACCTTGGTTAATCTACGAGCACGCACTTTTTCATCGAGACGCAAATCAGAGTGAATAACCGAGGATATGAACCCGGAAGGAACGCCATACAAAATCGATTGAAAGACTATTGGAAGGGACAGTCGACATGGAGCGAGAGACGAGTTAGAATGTAGACCGCGAACTTCATTTTGAAATTTACGTTTGATAGCCTTGCTCTGTCCTATAGAGCACCTTTGTTTCGGCTAACGCCAGATAGCCATCTACGACGATGTATTGCTTTTTGAGAAGAAGTTTTAAGTTTAACTAAAGTTGCGGTCTTCGTGAAGTTGGTTACTCAGTCCGGGTTTCGCTGACTTTTAACCTTGGTTACTTGAACGACCAGCCAGCCAATCAGAGGGATGGACAGACGTCGGCCCGTTGGAGGAATCGTCGAGAGGACAACGTTCAGACCTGCAAGTAAGTGCGAGTAGATTAACCTATCCTGAAAGTTATTCCCTTCTTACCCCTCTTCATCCCCTTTTACATCACAGTATGTTTCTTTTGTACGTGTTGGATTTTATTTAAATGCAACCCAGGTTGGATCCCGTACCTCGTATCATGTTAAGTTCAACGTATACAAAATCCTGGGCGCAACTTGTCGGTTCTGTCATTCCCAATCACGTCATTTTTAAGTAAATAATCTGAGCTTTCAGACCGACAAGGGGCGACTGCACACTACTAAGGTATCAAATGCATTAGCATCTGCTAGAGTAATTTCCTCTTCTTGAAGAAATGCATTCAATCCGTCCGTGGTTCCGAAAATGTGTGTAAAGACAGACACACATATTTTTCTAGAAATATTAGTTGTTTTTATAGACCCATAGTGCCATAGGACGTGTCACCTACTTCCCGTAAAGCTTCAAGAACTACGCAGTAATTTTTCAACACATCTGCTTCAGTTTGAAAGTGAGATGACTCTAGTGATGTTGAAGAACTCGGTATACTGGAAAGCTTCAGATCAAGTGATATATGAATATCTTGAAGGCGCCCGTGAGGAAGTACTGAGGAAAAATAATTATGGATACTTTGTAAATTTTTTTTTTCTAATCCTTTGTTTTCCTTGACGAACATGCATGCAATAATACCAGAATAAGCTGATGGGGTTAATAATTTGTATAGGCTGTATAAGGATACACTTCTCTGAAAATAGCTTGATCTCCTGAAATATGCCCTCTGCTAATATTTACACTATCGTAGGCCTGACTCACACGTACACTTTCCGCCTTTACTGATGAATCATGCAAGGCATTTACAAAAGCTTTTGGTATTGCAGGATTCTAAGTTTTATAAATTTTGAAAAAAAAAGTTTTATTGGTTTATCATCTTTAACACATCTTGCACATATACTAAGCTGTTCATTGATACTAATATCGTGGGTTTCATCAGCTATAGTTTTGAATTTCCAAGATGAAATTAATTATTTTAATAACTACCTTCTCTGTTTCATCACAGCATGATATAAGTTCATTTTCCGTTCCATTTCCTTGATTTCCAATTAAGTGCATATCCTGACTACCCATTTTATGGTATTTTTGTGAAAGTAAAAATTAATTCAAAGGCTGTTTACATTTGCGTTGTGTACATTGAACCGGACTCCAGTATCTCTCAATATGATTACTTCTTTCAATTTATTGAAGGTAATTGTGAAGTATGCAGCACTATTCTCATAGTAGGGGATATGAACTATTCTTAAATTAATGGAAGGCAATTTTCTTTTCTTAAGTTGACAGGCAAATATCAGCATTTATATAATTTTCTATTGTATTATGACCTAAGATCCCTTAATAATTTGTGCAACAGCTTAGGAAGAACGTTGGACCACGTACTCTCTAACCTTGAGAATGTTACTGTAGAAAGAGAGCTGCATCCTCTCGTAAAAGAGGACATGCACCATCCGTGTCTTCTCAAATATATTGTGTAAGCAAGCAATAAAATCGAAATCCCATAAAAATATTTTAGGTTTCAACTTTCGAAAGAAAAGTTTTTTGCGACTTTACAAAGATCTACATGAAGTTAACTGGTTAAGCCTGGGAACTTACCGGGATGTAAATAGAATGGTGGACCAATTTTACGAAATAATTTATGACACTTTTCGCAAAAGTATTCCCTTGAAAATAAAAGTCCACAAAAATTTTTCCATGTTGGTTTACAAGTAGTATAATAAAAAAATAAAAAATAAATCGTACCACCGTGCTTTTTGGCTGCGGGGAAAGGGAAATTGTCAATATCATTACAACGAATTTTGTAAATTGCGGAAGGAAGTGAAACAGGAAATAGCATGGGAGTATAAATTATTTTAGAAACGGAAATCAACATCCTCTAAGTATAATATTTATCCTTTAAGTATAATATTTAACAATTTATTCTTTAAGTATAATATTTAATTTTGCAATAAGAAACAATGTTTTCCCTGACAAATGGAAGCACTTAATAGTTTGCCCAATTCGAAAATTGGGAAAGAAAAACAATATTGAAAACTTTCGGCCTGTTGCAATTTTACCAGAATTTGCCAAGATATTTGGAAGTGTCCTATATGTTCGAATACTAAATCACGTGCGCCCTGCAATCTCGGTATATCAACATGGGTTCTTACAAAGTAGATCGACAGTTCAAATTTAGGTAATATTACAGACTTTATAGCTTCTTCTTTGGACAACAATAGTCAAGTAGATGTTATATACACTGATTTCAGTAAGGCTTTTGACACAGTACAACATGATGTTTTGCTACATAAATTAGCTTTATTTAACTTTAGTCCTGCTATGGTTAATTTCTTTTCCTCTTATTTGCATAACCGTAAACAGTCCGTTATCTATAAAGAATTTCTTTCTAAAGAAATAGACATGATTTCAGGAGTTCCGCAGACATCGAATTTGGGGCCTCTTCTCTTTTTACTTTTTTTCAATGATCTTCCGTGTTGTATTACAAATTCAGAAAAACTACTGTTTGCAGACGATCTCAAAATATATGCCAAAATCAAAACACAAGAAGACTGTTATTTATTACAACAAGACCTAAAAAAGGTAATGAATTGGTGTAAGGTAAACAAACTTCAGATGAATGTAGATAAATGTGTATCTGTGACGTTCAGTAGAAAAGAGTTTTCTTGCGAATATTCGTATTCCATTGGTGGGGTAAATTTAAATAAATCGAACTCAGTGAAAAATTTGGGAGTAATATTTGATCATAGGTTATCATTCAACCAACATGTAGATAAAATAACTAATGAAGCTTACAGGAACCTCGGATTCGTAATTCGAATGAGTAATGAACTTAGAAATGAGATGACATTGAAGACTCTTTACTTTTCGTATGTTAGGGCTAAATTAGAATATGCATCAGTTATCTGGAATCCATACTTAAAATCTGAATGCCAGAAAGTTGAGCAATTACAAAGTAAATTCTTGAGATATTTTACCTAGAAAAATACCGGTCTTTATCCCAAATTTGAGCACTATACCAATCTTATTGACAGCTTTAAATTCGTTAGACCAAAGAACGTTAGACAGGATGTTAGAACAAAGAAGAATACTAAACTAACTAACTAACTAACTAACTCTATGGCCTATGGAACCCGGAGGTTCAATGCCGCGTTCACAAAAGCTCTCCACTGACTTCTATCCTTAGCTAACTGCATCCAGTTTCTACTCTGTATTCCAATCTCTGCGAGATCCATCTTAATATTGTCCTCCCATCTGCGCCTAGGTCTTCCTAATGGTCGTTTTCCAATTGGTCTTCCAGTCAAGACTTTGAAAGCGTCTCTACTTTCTTCCATTCTAGCTACATGAAGAAGAACACTAACTGACTTAATTTTTCTCTTTCGACTTCTGCATAATAAAATTGACTGTCCAACGCTGTTACAAAATCTATTTATTCAAGCCCCGTCCCTCAAGACGCGTGCAAAAAATAATAACATATTCTTTTGCCGGAAAGCAAGGACAAATATAGTGTAATGTCACCTACTTGGAGAATTAGTGCTGCTTACAATGCAATAAGTAAAGAGAATGTTTTTGGATATATTCAGTAACAAAGAGCGTCACTTCAGGAGCCAAGTTTTGGAAACCCTATGATTTATGGCTTATTTGTACACTTAATGTATTTTATTTGTCTTGTCTTGTTATTATGCATTTATTTATGTATGTATTTAAACTTATTTATCATCATTACACTTACTGGTTAACTGGACATAAACACTAATGTTAACCTTCTGTAACTGAAGTTTTATACTCTGTTGAGGGTACAAATACAAATAAATAAATAAATAAATTATTTAATTAATGTTGCACAGAAAGGAGACAAGTGGCAGGAGACAATATGAAAGGTCTGCTGTGAAAACTTAATTCTAGAAGAAAGAAAGAATCAGAATTAATTAGTGTTCTATTCGTTTTTAAAAAAATGCATTTTGGCGCTTAGCACCTTTCTTCTTTGTGGGGGCGATATTTTCAGGAAGTATCAAATGTAGATCGGATGAATTGTAGATGTAAATATGTTACAAGTATTAGTCTTACAGCTCCATCAAAACAAACCCAGGGTCAAAAATAAATTAACAGTACACCTATACACGCTAAAGATAAAGTACAAGGATAATTTGTCCCTTAGCTCTAAACGCTCCTAATGAATTATATATTATTATTATTATTATTATTATTATTATTATTATTATTATTATTATTATTATTATTATTATTATTATTATTAGAACGAATAATAAATGGATAAATCAAAATAGATTTAGGGGGCACATGAGACTTTTAGGGGAACCGGTGCACCAGCAGGACTCCTCTCTAACGATGTCATTGTATTCGTAATGATATGTAAAACATAATTCAATGTGTAAGTGTTATAACAAATTCTTTCTTTCTCTCTTTTAGATTCCATTTTGCAGTACCTTCAGGACGACAGAAATGCAGTGTTTTCTTCATGTTAGTATGTATCCATCTATATTTGTAGCTGCTTCTTATAGTAGAATGTAGCGTAGGTGTTATATACCTAGGTATATAAGTTGAAAATGTAAATATAGTAGTAGCATTAGTAGCAGTAGTAATGGTAGAAATAGTAGATAGTAGTAATGAGGAAATAGTGCATTAGTAGTAATAGTAATAGTACTTGTAGTTGTTGTGGCGCCTAGACTTCATCCTGCTCCTTATCGGTTAGTAATGCAAGACATGCTACACGTGTATGTTTATAGCTATTTTAATGACTTGTGTAGAAGACCTTTTGTTCCACTGAAATTAATGTAATTGCTAGCAATAGCGTTACCTCATTATTTGCGTATTCTCTACTGTCTTGTAGTAATTATATAACTTTGTAACATATAACTAACTCAACATGTATCGTAAATAATTTATTTCCTTTCTATACACACTGCTTCCTTATCAATGTTAATATAATTTCCTATTACAAGAATGTAGCCAAATATTTCCGTCTGATACTAACATTAACTTTTCCTTCCTTTACAGATGTCGATATTCTATAACACACACGATAGATGGAAGGATGCGTGGATGTTGTACAGGAAATATAGTAAGCAATATTTTGTGATTGTACCCTATAAGGTAAACTAACATTCTGAACTAAGCATTACTAATTCTTATCACAATGTCCGGATTTAAGTTTGAGTTCTCCTGGAATTTGATGAGTCATGACAATATGTTAAGATGAGTAACTGTATTTGAGATTCCAAATCTTGATTTTTCCCGGCTGTAACTCATGTGGTTCGGATTCCACGTTAATCAATAGGTCCACGTCTCATATAACCTCGCTGCTGAAAAGGAACGTTAAGCTCAAAATCAACTCCACTCAACTCAAAGTCTGATTTTAGAAAGAAGACTTCCTTCCTAGTCCTGGACGCCTCTAATGCATACTTAGATAACACTTTGCACGCCGTTAAAATAGAATATTCAAATTTAAAGAACAGCAATCAATATACTTGCCAACTGCTTTTGCTTGATCTTACACCTCTTACTTTTAATAGATTTCATTTTTTTATCTCTATCTAGATTACTATTCTCAAGACACGATAATGTTTCTAGGCATACTCTACGTTGAACTGAAGTTCATTCAACAGTATTTCCGTCATTTTTTCCTTAAACTGTATTAGAAATTAAGTATTATATCTAGACAGCATACATTTTAATCACGCTCGACTCTAGCCATGGGAGCTAAATACACGATTCTGATTGGTTGAAGTTATCCATTTCTCGCCACATAGCACACAAATACCACAATCAAACGTCAACTGCTGTCGGTCCTCGTGGCCGAGCATGCTACCGCACAGGCTAGTAATAAAAGTCGCTTTTGGTGTGGGTTTAAACCCAAGCATTTTTTAAAATTTTAACACTTTTATCATTAAAAGAAGATACAACTAATACTCATTTGCCATTGTACGTAATATATAATGCAGAGAAAGTTATTTCCGTTGCGCAACATAGCTGAGCGAGCGAAGGGGTTAGAAGCCCCACAGGGCTCATCCTGTTCCGCCTTGACCCCCATGATATAAAGTTTGAGACCAACCTTAAACAACAGGCTAGAGTAGCGCGTAAAACAGCTGGCCAGGGTAGCGCATAAAACGTCATAGAGGCTAGGGCAGCGCGTGAAAAAAGTTACTTCCGAGAGTATTACTTTCCCGAGCGTGAGGACCCGCTCGGGAGAGCAATACTCCCAAGAGTACGTTTTTCCGCGCGCTACTCTAGCCAGCTGTTTTATGCGCTATCCTAGCCAGTTGTTTTAAGTTGGTCACAAAATTTATATCATGAAGTACAAGGGGAACAAAACGAGCCCTATATCATGGAGTACAAGGGCATAAGTACTACAACTACTTATCTGCACAAAAATAAATAAATCACTTTTTTAAGTATTATTTTCATATTATTTTAATTTAATAAGTGTTATAAAAATGTAAAAAAAAACTTTCCTCGGGCCGGGTTTGAACTCGCGGCAAAACAGACTTTTATTACTAGCATATAGCACTAGCCTACTCGACCACGAAGGCCGACAGCAGCAAGCGTTTGATTTCTATTTTAATGCAAAGTGGCAAGAAGTGGATAACACCAACCAATCAGAACTGTGTTTCTCGTTTCTACTTCCGGGAGCATTACTCTCCCGAGCTAGTCCTCGAGCGTGTTGTTTCAAATTAATTGCAGTATTTCTTTGTCATTTTCTTGTTTCTCAGGTGTGGCATGTGCATGGAAGTTCAGTCACTTTAATCCCACATTAGCAAACATCAAAACTTCAACTAATGAATATTAGCAACAACATAACAAGACGACAATAAAAGAATATTAGCTATATAATTGAAATAAACTGAAAAATTTTGTTTAAAATAGAATAAATAACTTTGGCACCATCTTAATATTAAATATAACTTGGTGTGGGTTCCCAAGTCCGAGGTAGCATACTATAGTGTGTTTCGTTCTGAAATGTCTTGGGGGATTTTAATACGAGAACTTATCGTAATGCACATATTCAATACAATTATTTTAATCAAACTTTGAGGAACTCAGCATCATCGGGTCCGCTCAAAATCGGCTCCCATAGCGTACAACTCCATGACTTGTTTAATTTTGTAAAATGTTGAATGAATGAATGTTAATTAGTTTCCTCCACTGTTAGAAACATTTAATTTATGTTCCTTTACATTTTATTAAAGTTAGTTTTAGGCGGAAGCATTTATCGTAGCATTTTTCGTGGTAAAAATCGTATCATCGATATCCTACCATGTAAAGTAGCAAATGCTATAGCATTTCTCATGCCATGGCATATCCTATGGCATTTCTTGTCGATAGAACCTGCTCTATTTTGTAGCATTTTCCCTAACATTTCAGGTCCGATTGCAGCACCGTGGTGTGTTAAAAGGAAGCAAAAGATTTTGTGCCAAATAATTTACCGAGTTATAGTGAATGAAAAACTTCAAGCTACCTTTCTCATTTGGAAAATATAATTTGTTAGAGCATTGTTGCTCCCACGTCCACAATCTGATATTTCAAATCCTTTCAAAAATATCATAAATATTTTTAAAGTATGCAATGCTGCTTAAAATTAATAATTATGAGAACTTGTAATTACAAGTACTAAAAATTTTCTGTAATTTATAGAAACAAGGAAAAACAAACCTTTATTTTTCTAAAAAAAAAAATCCCACAAATATCTAATTTTTAGTAGTATAGCACCGTAATTTCTACCTGTTTCACGTATCTGCTAACGGTTTGACATATTTCTTAAAATTGGGTTATGATCTATACGTCTTTCGAATACCATCTATGTGCTCGGAAGTGATACATAATTATTTAAGCACTTTTTAGAAATAAAATCTTTCGGACAAATCAAATTCCTAATTTCTTGAAACTTTGCTCCTACTCATTCGAAGCATGTCACATGATGAGTCATGATCATACTATACAATAGTAAAGTACTTTGGATGTGTATTGCACCGCCCGCAGAGGCTTCCAAATGGATACTGAATTTGGATATTTCTGATATTGTAGCTTCCTTAGTTTCAACTAACTCAACACTGACTAACAAATGTGGTATTGTAAGTTTTCGTTAGATTTGAAATACTGTTCGTAATAATGTGAAGTAATGCCATTTGAAAAATAAACTTTATTTTGGGTAAGTAGATCTTTAAATTGGTAGCACTGCAGAGTGTGAGAAATAATCTCCCTTGTCGATATTTTCATTAAAGATTTTCTCTTTTGTCATCAGGTCAAAATACCCTTCCCCCATAACGAATTGTTCACTGCAAAATGTTCAATATACGTGAGATGATTTTGAGTTTAACGTCCCGTTCAGCAGCGAGGCTATATGAGACGTGGACCTACTGATTAACGTGGAATCTGAACCACATTAGCTCCCGCCGGGAATCGAACCCGGGTCTCCCACGCCAAAGGCGCGTACGTTCACCGCTTAGCCACGGAGAAGCTTTGTTCAATATACGTATAAGTATATAGCTTTATACATATAAGGGGCTCAGTAGTAGAGCGTTCACCTCCGGTGCTTGGGGCCCCGGGTTCGATCCCAGCCCCCGCCAAGTGAACTTTGTGGTGGACACACGTCGTGTGCGTGGGTTTTGTCGGGGTTCTCCCATTTCCTCCCACTTCATTCATTCCACCATTTTATTCATTACTCATCATCACCGTCTCCTTTAGCCTTACCGGCATAAGCATGGGACGTAAAACTCAACGATTTCATTTCATTTTTTCTATACATAAAAGATCTTAATGAATGATTGGTCAACGTCCAGGTAAACCATTTACGCTTGAAACTTGATATTTGGACAGTTCATAAGATTTGTGACAGGTCTGCACGGGCCAGAATTTTTAGCCCAAGCCCGGCCCGGCCCATGAATTTATAATGTGAGGTCCGACCCGAGTTCCAAATATGTTTTAAGCTTTAGGCCCGAGCCCTACTTGAGCCAATGTGGTAATCAAAAGAGCTCGAAATAAGCCCGAATTACAGAAACTTAATAATTAACGAAAAATTATATTTTTATTTACAGCAATTAGAGGTTTAATTTTGTACCTTAAAAGTTCTCCAGAAAGAACGGTCCGATAAACATCATTCTACAGTATATTTGCAAAGTTATGTCCAAAAATGAAAGAAAGGTACTTCTATGTTTAAAAATTTATTGCCCGAGCCCTGCTCGAATCCGAATTGATCAATGTTTTGTAGGCCCAAGTCCGACCCGCGAGCTCGGCCCGAGTCCGTGAGACCTTGTATGCTCCTACTGAGGGAGAGTTTCTGGAAATTCGACAAAGAAAACGAGGGGGCGACAATAGGAGAAGCAATTATTTTGATATTTTACCTAGGTAAGTAGTTTCCATCACAATAAGATAATTTAGTGCACGTTTAAATAGTCGTTAATGAAAACAATTTTATTAATTACTAAATTCAACTTACATTTTCGTTAAGTGATATTTTCAGTTTCGATATCTCTATACTGCAATCCTAGTATGGTCGTTCCTAAATTCACAGATTTCTTTTCTCTCTTCTAAAAATTATGAACATACAAATTCAAGTGAGTTTTCATTACAGGAATTGGATGACGGTGAAAACGCAATACATAGCGGTACGAAGCGAAAGAGAACATTGATTTAAAGAAGTGCTTCCCTATTCATGCACGCAGACGCATTGTGATCGTCAGATGTTTGCTTCCCGAGAGGGGGTTTTTCATTCATACCGCGATCGATCCGTATTGCGTCGAAGCTGTGACGTGAGCAGCGCCCAGGTAAGACATATTGAACAATGAGAGGATACAAGTGATTACAAATTAGAAAGAAGTGAGAGTTATCAGCGAGCATTTTATTAACAGTTACAACATATCTAAGAAGCATAACGGCAGAAGTGTAAATTCCTAGAAATGAGTATGTATCATTTTTAATGTTAATTATAACATTGTATAAGTTTATAAGTAATCCTTAGTTTCATATGACATCTAACGATCGTTCCCGCTTTAACAGAACAAACGCAAAATTACTAGGATCATATCATACCAAGGTTTATGTAAAGTATATGTTAATTACTATACTATAGTTTGCATGATATTCGATTTTTTTTCATTACGGTTAGTAACTAATATTAATATCCTTAACTTGTTTTGCATTTACTTTAAATTTCTTAAAATATTACTATTCAGTGGCGTAGCGTGTTTTAAAATTTTGGGAGACCACCTCTAAAAAGGCTAATCATAAAAAAGATAAACGTATATTTTAAATAAGTCTGGTTTATGAAAACTCTATGAGTATGATTTAACCTGTCTGTTGGTGTGTCCATTCGTTCAGGAGACAAAGACTACCAAGAACTACTAGATAAATCACCAATTTTGGTCAAACTCAGGAATCAGGTCCGTTGATGGAGGTGATATGCAAACCGGAAGTGGTTGAAATAAACAATTTTTGGTTTTAATATTTATCATTATAGAGGAAGAACGGGAATAAATAGCGAGAAGCGATTAACCCTATCAGGAATACATGTCATCACCATCCTTAACTACCTACTAAAGTCAGAAGGGATGGAAATCCACTAGTATTTCCACTTCCAATATTGATCTACACAGAATAGAAACAACAAGATATAACGAGAAGCAGTCTTTTATGGAATTAACATAGTGTTTCAAAAATAGGTACCATCTTCGCTCTCTCTCAGCCCCGTATTCAAAGCGGAAGTGACACATCAATCACTTCGATTATAACGTTGATCACTGTAGAGTATAAATGGTAGTAGGTAGCAAGGAGCGGTTTCTGAAAAAGTGTTCCAAGAATGTATATCTCTACTATAATCTCTCTACTAAAGCAGTAGAAATCCTCTAACGCTTCCTTCTGACTTCAATATTGATTTTAAGCATGTCACGCTGTACAAACCAAACTTCTTCACGTGGTGTACATGCGACAGCGCCATTTGTTTTTTTTCTAAATCTTAAAAACACAAATGTCCTCTCCAGTCGTACTCAGCACCTTTGTGTGAGAGTATAAAACATTGAGATAAGAAAATGGCCAGAAATTTCTCGGTTCAAATTTCATCACAATGGGTTCCTGAAGTCTCAAATAGTAACTCTGGTGGAATTTACCATCTATGAGTAGGGTAGATAAATGTGTCCGCTGTTTCTTGGTTCAAATTTGATAGGTCCCAAATAATGTTTTCGCACAATTTCAGACCGGACCTCAGAAAGTAGCTCAAATTTACGACGAAATTTACCGCCTATGGGCAAAGTAAATAAAAGACTTATGGTTCCTTTGATATGGCTCCTTAAATCTCCCGAAATCCAAACATTTTGGCCAATATCTGGGTCGCCAGTTTGCCAGTGGCCACCGATTACTATTTGGTGCCAAAATATTCAATATCCTCTTAAGTATTGACCAAGACCAATATGATCTCTCTATGACTTACGATTTTCGAGTTATGGCTCCTTAAATCTTACGGAATAGGAACTTTTTTTTGGCCAATATCTCGGGAACGACAAGAGTGACGCGAAAAATTCCATCAGTTCTTTCAGATAGTTTTTCATGCTTTATCGAATGGAGGGCTCAAAATTGAAACATTCGCGAATAACAGGCACACACACATACACACAAATACATAAAGAATTAAGTAACGAACTTCGTTATCCAAACACAACAGAGTCAATATTAGTGAAACAACTTGGGTCTCTAACCGTAAGACTCCAAGGGAGTGTAACTTTTCTTCACCAGAGTAGTTAAGGGTTAAACAAAGATATAGGTTTTCAAGTAGAGTCCAATTTACAGATTAATAATGCATTGGATCACCTTTCCTCTCAGAAAACCTCTGATGTGAAGTGGAACATACAAGTGTAGATAAAAGGGTTCACGTCTTTTCGGTTCGAATTTGATCCAAATATCTTCCTGAGGTTCCAAGCAGTATTTTCAGAAAATTTCAGACACACCAACGTTAAAAAGTTGCCCAAAAATACGATAGAATTTACTGTTTATCGGAGGGTTAGTAAAAATAGTTCACGGCTTTTTAGCTCACGTTTGATTATAATATGCTCCGAAGATCCAAAATAGTGGTTTTAGAACATTTCAGACCTGGGAATCGCACAAAAGTTGCCCAAAATTATGACGGAATTTACTAGCTTAGGACGAGGTAGATAAAAGAGCCCACGACTTTTCGGTTCAAATTTCATCAAAATTTTTTCCTGAGATCCCAGGAAGTATTTTCAGAAAATTTCAGACCGGGCAAACGTTAAAATATTGACCAAACTTATGCAGAATTTATCGTCTATGGACGGTGTAATTAAAATAGTTTTTTTCTTTTTCTTTTTTTGCTCAAATTTGATTATAATATACTCCTAAAGTCCAAAATAGTTTTTAGAAAATTTCAGATCTGGAAACCCACAAAAGATGCACAAAATTATGATGGAATTTAGCACCTTGGGACGAGGTAGACATAACATCCCACGGTTTTCAGTTCAAATATGATCACAATGTATTCATACAGTCCCAAATAATTTATAAGGAAACCAAAGAAAGTTATGTCACTTTTTCACCCACCACCTTCAAACATCGATATGTCACCTTAAACCGTATCTGGAAGATCAAAAATAGTCCCTATCACCGTCGACGACCTTTTTCGAAGGACATCGAAGTACAACTTGATCGGCCGTGAAGCGAAGTGCATTTGTCCTTCTGCTAGGGATTTGAACTAACGTCTTCTAAGGTGATTGTCCAAGGAATGGAACAGGTGATAATCGGACGGAGCAATGTTCGGTGAGTGCTTCCCATCCAAGTCGTAGAATGGTGTCTCGGGTCATCCTAGCCACGTGGGGTTTAGCGTTGTCCTGTAACAGGAGGACTCCTTTGCGATTCAGAAGGGCTGGCTCCAGAGTCTTGAGTTTTTCTTGAACACAGTTCAACTGCTGACAGTACATAGTTGCATTGATGCTCTGACCAGCTGGAAGCAGTTCTCGATGCACGATACCGCGAGCAGTCCACCAAACACACAGAAGGACTTTCTAGGTACCATCACGGCATTTCCCTGGTTTGAATGAGGAAAACCCACGAAAAGCCTCATTCAGAATGACAGGTCTGAAAAAGCTGTTACACCTTTCCAACCGAGTATCCGCAACGAGAATCGAACCCGAGACCGCTTGCGCAGAAGACGACTGCGCTACACGTGGCCACAAGAATTAGACTTAGGAAAGATGATAAAGCATTTAAGGAGGTGAAATTTATATAAATATGGAGGAAACGAGGTATTATTACGATAGTAGTAGAAAATAAGAATGGGGAGATAGTAAGTAAGAGGTGTGTAATCTTACGAAGATAGAAAGAATATACTGAGAACTTTTATGAGAGTAAAAATAGATTGCATGGCCTAGATGTTGAAGTAGAAGATTATAATATTCAGGATTTTAAAGGGTTTAATATAGTTCGGGATATATTTGAAAAAGTTATGACCGGGATGAGAAGTGGGAAGTCAATAGAGATAAATAAGGTATCAATCGAATTCATTTAGAATATTATTCCACCTTTGTAATGAAATACAGTACATGAAATGGGATGATGGTCAAAAGATTTCCTAAAGACGACTATGAGAACATTGAGTAAGAAGTCAAACCCCAGAGAGGTATGGGAACGACAGAACTATTGGTCTCATACCGTATAAGCAAAAATTACGCTTCGAATACCGAAAACAAGTTTGTATAGAAGAACAAATGAAGAAGTTGGGAGAAACAGTTCGGATTTAGAAGCGGTAAGTGCACGGGAGATGCAATTGGCTTATTAAGAGTAATAGGTGAAATGTTTGTAGAAAAAGGAAAGAAGGTGTATGGTATGTTACTTGGTCTACAGAAAATACTTTTGACCGGGTAGTCTGGGAACTGATGGGAGTTTTAAAGACGGTTAGATTAGAATAAAAGGATCGAATGCTTATAAGAATCTTATACGAAGCAGTAGTAAGTGTTCGAATACACGAAGAAGTGACACAGTATATTGTAACTGGGGGAAGGGGAACTCGACAGCGATGTTGTCTCTTGCTAACGTTATTTAATACATATCTAGAGGAGATAATGACTAAGGGATAGTGAAAACAGGATTCCAGTAGGCGTTAGAATGATTATATGTACTGTATATGGTTTGCAGATGATATGGTGTTTGCTACAGAATGGAGGCAGAAAACATAATTAATTAGTTAGAAAACATGAGGAAGAAAATAGAAGAATGCGGGATGAAAATGTGTTAAAAAGACAAAATCAATCGTGATTGAAAGTTGAAATATAGCATTTATTGTCAAATATAGCGTTAGGGCAGAAAAGTAGAACAGTTGGATAGTTTTCGTTATCTCCGTAGCATTATTAGTAGGACCGTAAGTGCGAACGTGAAATAAAAACAAATGAAATCAAACAATGAAATGGCAGAATTTGACCTGACGATCTTAGACTTTTGCAAAAATTGGTGCACAGCTTTATTACAGTGGGAGATGAAAAAATCCCAAGTATTACCACTCTCCTCCTGAAAGTGTCCCCATACAGGGTGTTCAAAAAAACCGGCATTTTTCAGTTACAGTGATTATTAAAAATTGTCATAAAATGGTTAATATGAGCACTAGAGACGTAGAACAAGCACCATTGGAAAGCTTAAAGATTTCTCTAGAAGTTGTACTATATTCAAAAAACCTGTAAAATAAAAAATAACATTTCAAAAATTCAAATCAAGATTTGATTTTTGAATTTCGCATAAAAATGTCCCTCTGAATTTGTTCAAAATTGTCCAAATTGTAGTCTCATATGTGTACTAACACACCACAAAGTTGCATTTTGGGCACTCAATGGGATCTGATTCAAAATTCAACATAAACCAATCATTGCACGATATTGACCATGTGAATATCTGGGTTCAGATCGATAACCATTTGCCTAGAGTTATTTAACTGTAGCATCAAAGGAATTCACATTCAATTTAATTTGTTTCTTGATGTATTCATTTGAATTTACACAATTATCCATCTTTTGACTTATTTAGAGAGGTATTACGTTTATAAACAGTACTTAATACAGGTCATTATTCTTGGTAATCAGCATGGATGTTTCTAAATTAATGTTCGCTACATTGATACATGTTATTTTTATTTCTTTGTTTCAGGATTGCTATTACAGAACATATTATGATAGGGAGGGATATATTTTCCTCCTTTTCTCAATATTTGTATCAAATGTTTTATGAAACACAGTAACACTGCTCACGATCACTTCACACACTTTCAGCACAAACAATTAGTCAATAAATTCTTTTTCCTATTTCAATTATCCACTTCCACATATCTGTGACAGCAATCCTGAAACAAAGGAATGAAAATAACATGTATCAATTTAGCCAATATAAATTTAGAAACATCCATACTAACAAGAATAATGACTTGTATTGAGTACTGTTCGGAAATGTAATAACTCTAAATAACTCGAAAGGTGGATAATTGTGTAAACTCAAATGAATACATCAAGAAAACAAATTAAAGTGAATATACATTCCTTTGATGCTGCAGGTAAATAACTCCAGGCAAATGGTTATCGATCTGAACCCAGATATTCACATTGTCAATATCGTGCAATGCTTGGTTTATGTTGAATTTTGAATCGGATCCCATTGAGTGCCCAAAATGCAACTTTGTGGTGTTTAGTACACATATGAAACTACAGTCTGAACAATTTTGAACAATTTCAGAGGGACATTTCTATAGGAAATTCAAAATTCAAATCTTAATTTGAATTTTTGAAGTGTTATTTTTTATTTTTCAGGTTTTTTGAATATAGTACAAAGCAATCTTTAAACTTTCAATGGTGTTTGTTTTACGTCTATAGTGACAATTTTTAATAATCACTGTAACTGAAAAAATGCAATTTTTTAAAACATTTTTAACACCCTGTATGGAGACACTTTCAGGGGGGCGAGAGGTAATATTTGGGATTTTTTCATTTCCCACTGTAATAAAGCTGTACACCAATTTTTACAAAAATCTGAGATGGTCAAGTCTGATGACTTGTTGATTTGACATGGGATGTCCCAAGATAAGAATTATTTAGGCGAAAGAAACATTTAGGAAGAAGAAAGGCGTGTTTTTGGTCGTTAAAAAAGACTCGAGGTTTCGAAATGTAAGTGTGGAGAAGAATTGAGAGAATCGGCCAGGTCGAAAGGAAAAGGAATAACGAAACGTTATAGATAGTAACAGAGAAGATAATAATATTGGATGTAATTAAAAAGAGGAAGACAACTTGATCGTAATGTTGGTATTTTATCATGAGACATTGCTAAAAGGTATCGTGGGGATAAAAAGAGGGAAGAAGAGAAGGACTGTGATGATAAGTGAATGCAATGGTGGAATTAATAAAGTGGGAGGAAACAGAAGAACTCCGAGAAAACCCCCACACACGATGTTTGTCCACCACAAAAGAAGAAAAAGGCAGTACACTTAATGGACGGTATTAAGTAAGAAAGTTTTTAGGTGACGACTGTTTGAAACAAGTGACCTGCCTCAATTTGAGGCAAGTGACCTGCCAATAATGTCAGAATCAATGATGATGCTGATCATGAGCGTCGATCCTCGAGCGGGCCGACAGAGCCAAGATCTCTCTGAAGTTTGTTTTGGATATATATTTGTATTAAAATCCCATTGATGTCGTCAGATGATACCTGAGAAATCTGAATGCAAACCTCCTCAATTTTACAGAAGTCAGCGCCACTGACGATAACAGATGGGAGTTTACTGGAGATCAGAACAATTTAGAAAGTTTTAAAACTAGTCTTGTCTTTTGAGAAAATATCTGTATTGTCAGGTAAATATAGAAGGATGCATCGGACCTTGAAAGAATAGGAACCCTACATTAGTTAAAGTCAACATGCAACATTTCAAAACCGGAGGTAAAGTAGGTCCAAATTCATACATGTAATCACTATTAATGACGTAATATTACTGTATTCTATCTGTTGTTTCTTTTACGTGAGGCACCGCGTTGACCACATACAGCAAGCTATGTTATAATTAATTCCGTCGAAATTGATTGCCAACGAACCGCGTCGTTGTACCACGTGATTGTACTTTGTATCACGCACTGACATAAAAGGTAACATTGTATGACCTTTGGTTATTTCTGTCGTCATCGTTTTTTCTTTTTCCTCTTATTTTCAGATTCTTCATATGTTGAAGTACATATTTACATGCCATCGTCTGCCAGTACGTAATTTTACACAACAATAAATGCCTGTTGAAGACACCAAAATACATCATTAAAATCGAGAAAAACGAATTTTAAACTTAGAAATTGATACTGTATAAAGACCATGACACTTACACTGTAAAAAATTGATGTGTTATTTCAACGACATGCCTATGTGTTAACACGATTGTGTTAAAATATAACACAAACAAGTGGTTAGAACAACTCACTCTTCATTTGGAATTGTGTCAAATGCCGGTAGTTGAAATGATACACAACCTGTGTATTAAATTAACACAAGTGTAGAATCTCGGGTGATGTTTTCTGCGTGATTGCCAAATATGTTGGGCATTTAATTATAAAAGCTTATGAATTGAAACCACAGACAAACACAGTAGAAAGAAATACTAAAACAAATCCAGGTATACGCAAAATTTCAAAATGCAAACCGCGCGATGTGTTTTCAATTGTTTTACATAATGTTTCTGAAGAAACCATAACAGCACAAGATGTGCTAGGCATGTACCATTTAGGTGTTCTAAATTCATCTCCCACATTTCATACATTTATTGCTTCTTTCTCTAAGCGATTATATACTAGAAACAACAAACGCATCAACTTTATTGTCAAATATGTTGGGCATTTAATTATAAAGACTTATGAATTGAAGCTACAGACAAACACAGTAGAAAGAAATACTTAAACAAATCCAGGTATACGCAAAATTTCATCTCCCACATTTGATGCATTTATTGCTTCTTTTTTTAAGCGATTGTGTACTAGAAGCAACCAACACATCAACTTTATTAGATGGCAACTGTCGCCGATCATTTGAAAGTGAATTTGGAAGAACTATAAAATAAAGTAAATAGACAGTCGTCATTTTGTTATAAAATTACATGGCGAGCAGATTTTATCTTATTGCAAAGGGTTATGGTCGAATATACGCGGCTTAAAGGAGTACTCTGATTAGTCAAATTCTAAAGACCTCAACAATTTATCCCTCTAAAAGCAACATTTTTTTTTCATCGCCTCCGTGGCGAAGTCGGAAGAGCACGCAGATAGTAATTGAAAGGTTGGTGGTTCGGGCCCTCCACAGGCCACTGGAGTATTTTTTTTTTTACTTGTTTAAAGTGTTTTTTTTAGACTCAGCATAATGTAAACACATTACACATATAGGCGATTTAACATATTTTACTGTGTATTAAAATGAAGCTTTTACTAAAGCAAACTCTTTGCATTACGACACTACCAAGACAATATTTTGGTTAGTGATGTGAGGTGGAAAATGTTCCATTTCGGAAAATTTTACTCTATATTTTTCCGGAAAATTTTCCGTTCTAAACAAATATCAGTGACCAAGTAACAGTTCCTTATTAACCATTAAATTGATTGAATTCATGTATAGAAATATTGAAAAAATTAAAGATCGTTTAAAGAATCTGAAAATGTTCATGACTCAGAAAATATTCTGTACTATGTAGGAACAAGTGAAACAATTTTTCAAGAATCGAAAAATTTTCTGTCGTGTATGGAAAAATTGAAAAGCTTTTTATAAGTCGGAAAATTTTCATAATTTTGAATCTAAAAGTAAAACAACGTTTTATGAATCGGAAAGTTTTATTGCTGTGTAGAATTTTCATGGATCGGAAAATTTTCATTATGACGTAAGAAACAAGTGGAAAAACTTTTCATAACCCGGAAAATCTTGAATATAATGTACAATGATGTTAGGTGGAAAATTTTTCACTATATTTAACTGCACATTGAGCTATAAAATTGAATTCTTGTAAAGGAAAGTTAGACAGCAACAAATTATAATTTTCCAATTAGCTTTCGGGAACCGGAAAATTTTCTAATATTTCGAGTTGGCAAGTAAAACTTTACATTGTGTTTCTCTATGTCTCTCTCTCACTCGGTTTGTCTGTGTGTGAGTATGTAAGTGAAGGGAACATAAATCGAGTTCATAGAGTACAAATATTCTATCTCATTGTTTAAAATGTAACAAGAAAGCGAAAAGAAGTTTTTGTGGATTTATCAATTATTTCAAAAACAGAAAATTCCACTACGTCTTTACATATAGGTCTGCCTATGTAATAACTATGTAAAAGTTCCTTATTTTTGCAACAAAAGATAAGAAGAAATACTTTGATTTTATTGTTTTGAAAGCTATGAGAAAACTTAGTCTCACGTGTATTAAACTGACGAAATATGATTTTTTGAGATCAAATGTGAATTCTGAGGGAAGAATACATTGAAGTTTTTGAAACATTTTTGCAGAAATGAAGAATTTGTTCGATTTTTACTTCATGAAACTTTTTTTCACGCAATCTTTATTACAAGTAAATTTTGCGGCTAAATAACGATGTAAGAATAAGTGGAGTATACTTTTATGAATCGGAAAATTTTCATCACTGACTTTGGTTAATGAGGTATAGGTATAGTTGAAAATTACAATTAACTTTTAAACATCAATTTTTGTAGTTTTTTGTTTAACTACAATATTTTGCAAACATGTGATGTATATCAATCAAACTTAGCAAAATGACGTCCTTGGGGATAAATCCTCATGAGTAGTTGTCGAGAAAATAAAAAAAAACTAATTTTATGGACCTACAATGTCAGTGGCGTATTTAGGGGGGACTATCGCGCTCAAGCCTCCTCCCCCCGAAATAAATGTGTTAGTTTTTCGCATTTCACGTACAGTAATAGTCCTTCTTATACCATTTCTAAGAATTTCACTGACTTTTCATTTTCTTCTGCTCATTGTTCAGAAATAATACTGTATTTGTCAAATTTCATTCCATGTAAGAACTGCGTTCTTTTATACTTTCTCTCGTCTATTCTACTCTTCTGTTTCTATCTTCATTCCACCATTTCACTCATTTCTCATTATCACCGTCTCCTTTAGCCTGACCGGCATAAGCGTGGGACGTTAAACTTAAGGATTTCATTTCATTTCTTCTGTTTCTTGTTCTTAGTTGTTACTTTCTTTCGTTTCTCCTATTATACTTTTCATTGTTGTTAGTTATGATTTAAAAAAATGAAATTAAATCGCAGTTTTACGTCCCACGCCTGCTAGGCTAAATGAGACGGTGATGAGCAATAAATGAAAACTGATGGAATGAAGAAAGTGGAATGAAACGGGAGAACCCCGAGAAAACCCTTTCATACGGTGTTTATCCACCACAATGTTCACTTGGCACAAGACGGGATCGAACCAGGGACCCCATGCACCAGAGGTGAACGGTTGTGATTCAAGTCGGCTGTCATCAGTAACACCTAAGCTAAGAGGAGCTGATAAGCGAAACTGGTGTTCTACACCAACTTGCACGGATATCAACTTAACGGAACTTTAGTTATTATATCACAGGAATATTTACATCGTTTAGTTATAAAGCAAGATGAAAATCAAAAGATACACCCCGAAACAAAATTCTAAATATGCCACTGTACAAAGTATTTCGTTCGTTGTCAATAATGATTTATGTTTTATCAATAATTTTTTATTCAGTTTCAACAATTATTGAGTTACTTATTTATGAACTATACACGAAAAATATACACTTAAGTAGCAGATAGTTTATATCAGTAATGATTTCAGGGATTGTGAAATCACCTCTGCTCCCCCCTTCTGGACAAATCAACAAGGGTTACCAATATTTTGGCAGTACTATTTTAATCTTCTGTGCATTGAAATACCTCCTAAGGAAATTGTCTAAATCAGGCGGTCTCCAAACTTTTTCTTATTGCCTAAGGGGCACACTAACTTCTCCACTAACTCCTAAAGGTCAAGGCCTAGCTAGCTCATAATACCAACATACTGTAGCGCCAGCGTCATGTTGTGGGGAGCGGCAGAATTACACAAAACAACAATTATGTTTGGTTACTCGATGTATGCAGGTGGAACTTCCAAGCCGTAGTTTGGGGACCCTTGATCTAAGTCATCACTGGTATCTATGATTGTTTTATCTTCTTCTGACAAGTACACACGTCTACCTGCAGACACATACGATTCTAACAGTGACACATATTATCTTAACAATGACACGCGTACCATTTGTAAACGCCAAATGCCAATGAATATCAGAAATTCTAAAAATGAGGCAGATAATGTATACAAATTGTTATTAAATTTCCTAATATAAATTCTAAGAGTTTTTTTTTTTATATGTCAGAAGATACAATAATTTTATTGTTTATAAAGCCAGTGTCATGTTATATGAACCATATAGAAACATTAGATTCCTTACTCAAAGACTAGTATTGGGACCGCGGTGGCTCAGCGGTAAGGCGTTCACTTCTGGTAAATGGGGTTCTTGGTTCGATCCAGATCGCACCAAGTGAGCTTTGTGGTGGACAAACACCGTGTACGTTGTTTTTTTCGGGGTTCCCCGTTTCCTCCCACTTTCTACATTCCTTTCTCATCCTTAACGTCTCTTTTAGCCTAGCTGACATAAGAGTGGGACGTAACACTTAAAGATTTCATTTCATTTTTTTTCAAAGACTTGTATTGATTGAACAATAACTTGTGAACTTATCTTTGAATACTCTAATGTATTAGCTTGTTCTTAAACCTATGTAGAACGATCTGCTATACATTAGTATAAAAAGAATGGCTCCTATACTAGCTAGCAGAAAAGATTATTACGAAATGAAATTAAATATAGAGTTCTACGTCCCACTCTTAAGCCTGGTAGGGTAAAGGAGACGAATGATTAATGAAAGTGAATGATTGGTGGAATGAGGATGTGGGAGGAAACTAGAATCCCCATGGACACGATGTTGCCCATCACAGATTCGCGTGATCGGAGATCGAACCCTTGCACCAGAGATGATAGCTATACCACTGAGTCGCCATGGCCCCAAAAGAATTGTGACCAAAAAATCATTGATTTTTACCAAAACTTTCTTTTAAGTACTGTATATAGTCCACTTATTTAACATTTAACACGATAAGGAATAACTTCAAAATTAATATTTATTAAGGTTGTTTAATGCATTATCCACTAATGTTTAATGCATTATCGGTTCTCGTTTTGAACCGGTACATGAAAATGTGATTTCCTTCCCCATTTTGAACTGGTACATGAAAATGCGATTTTCTCCATGTTTACCTGCGCCAATTTTGAAAATTCCTTCACTAATCGATTTATCTCGTCGAATACTACAAGAATCATTTAAAAACTCGCGGACACTTTTTTCTTCCCATTTTGAACCGGAACATGAAAATGCGATTTTCTCCATGTTTGCCTGCGCTGATTTTGAAAATTATTTTACTGATCGATTTCTCTCGTCGAGTACTACAAGAATCAATTAAAATCTCGCGGGCCCTTTTTTCTTTCCCATTTTGAACCGGTACAAGAAAATGCGTTTTTCTCCATGTTTGCCTGCACCGATTTTGAAAATTCTTTCACTAATCGATTTCTCTCGTCGAGTACTAAAAGAATCAGTTAAAATCTCGCGGGCCGTTTTTTCTTCCTCCCAAACGATTGTTGCTTCAATTAACTGTTTTCTTGTTGTAGGTGTTCTTACACAAACCAAAAATTTCAAATCACGTCATAAATTTTCAATAGAGTTTAAGTCTGCCGAATTACCGGGCCAAAGAAGTTAATGTTAAATGCCGCGAGGATAGAATATAATGTCTCTGACACGGTGACAAGGAGTAGAATTTTCTTGAAAAATAAAGGGTACATTGTTGAATAAATCTCTTCCCCAAGGTATCATTTTAGTCTGAACAATCATTTGTACGTTTGTGCATTAACAACACTATTACAAATATGGATTCTACCGATCCCACTGGAAGAAAAACATCCCCAAATCATAACACTTATGGGGTACTTTGAGGTTTTAACAGTACACGCAGGACGAAGTGCTTCACCCAAATAAATGTTGATTTTTGTTTCATCACTGTACTAGGTATAGTACTTTGACCTATTGTTCACTAGTGTAGCTAATCCTTGTGAGCCTTGGTCCACTGCATACACATTACACATAGTTTTTGTGTAAGTCATGATTTCATGACAGCCCTGTGTGAAAGCAAACCCATGAATTTCAACTTGTTTCTCACTGTACGTGAGCAAACGTTGACACCAGACGTTTCCCGCGAACTTACTCCAAGATCTTGTGATGATTGAAACAGTGGCGGATATATCCTGGGGCCGGGAGGCCTAGGCCCCCAGTTTTTGAGCGACAAACATCATTTAAGCTATTGTTTATAGCCCCTATGTTTTTGAAAGTTTACAGTAAACACACGATATACCTACCATAGTCTGGATTCTGGCAGCCTCCCGTTCTCGTTTTTATCTTCTATACCCGCCACTGGATTGAAATCTGTCCTTAAAACACAACTTCCAAATGTACTGTTCTGTTTAGGAGAGAATTTCACTTCGACCACATTTACCAATTCATCCGTTTTTTTCACCTCGCTTTCAGAATCTTAGCCAACTGGATACCTACTGTACTTTTATGCATTTTCATCAGCCATGCAATTTCAGTATTGGTTTTACCACACTCACTTAATTTTGGAATTTTATCGGCTTTTGTCGATGTTATATCAAGGGATGGACAAAACCGGTTTTTATAAACCGGAAACCGGTTTCTAGAAAACCGAAATCCGAAAACCTCATTTCGGTTTTCTCCAAAACCGGCTCGGTTTTTTACTGAAACCGGTTCGCTTTTCACCGAAAACTGTTTAGGTTTTCTCCAAAAACCGGTTCTGTTTTTCAGTGAAACCGGTTTCGGTTTTCATCGAAACTGGTTTCGGTGAAATCTTTTGGGAAACACAAAACTATTTCTGTGGAAAGGTAATCGGTTTCCGGAGAACAACGAAACCCTATTCTGATCAGAGATAGAACCAATTTTTGGAAAAAATCAGAACCAGTTTTGAAGCAAACCGAAACCGGATCTGGTGAAAAAGCGAACCGATTTTGGTGAAAACCGGGTTCGGTAAAAACCCGGTTTTTTGGAAATTTTCAAAACCTGGTTTCGGTTTTCCTGGAAACCGAAAACCAAAATACCGGTTTTTGTGCCCACCACTAGTTAGATCACACCTTTTCTACATCCTGTTCCAAGTGTACTGCATGACTTTTTTTTTGTTTTTCCAAAATGCACTCAGTTCAAACATTGTGAAAGAAAAACAAAACTTTTAGGGTATAAATTTGAATCTCGGAACTGACAACAAGTTTTACTACACGTTTGACAACTTCAACACTCCATCAGTGTAATACTGAACACCTACACAATGAGAATGGACAGAAGAATGGTACTGCACAATCAAAGGGTTAATTAAATAGTCGAGTGCAGAACTCAGGGTAAGCTAGAGTAGGTCGGCTATGAAATGAATCTTCGGAAAGGCTAATTTTTTTCATTTACGTCACAGTTTGTGAAGTGTCACCCATTGTTGCAGATATACTAGTAGGAAACTTCTGCAACTTAATTTGCGTTCTAAATAAAATTTCCTTTAATTGATGTATATTTTATTGTATGTTTATGGTTACCTATATAGAAAACTTGTAAACAGATAAAATTACAGGAAGTTGCTATTAATTTTTACATTACTGTAGATATTTTACCTATGTATATATATAGCAAACGTATACACTTGCCATTTGTGACTTTTTTTAAAAGAAAAAACGGGGCCGCGGTGACACAGTGGTAGAGCGTTCACCTCTGGTGCTAGGGGTCTCGGGTTCAAACCCTGCTCCCGCCAAGGGAACTTTGTGGTGGACAAACACCGCGTGCGTTGGTTTTCTCGCGGTTCTCCCGTTTCCCCCCACTTTCTTTATTTCATTCATTACTCATTATCACCGTCTCCTTTAGCCTAACCGGCATAACTGTGGGACGTAAAAAAAACTCAAACTCAGTTTTTTTTTAAAAAAAAAGGAAAAATAAATCAAGTATGAAAATAAGCATATCGATACAAACTTTGTATCGTGTATTGAATACTTTCTTTTCTTTCTTTTTTTTGGGCGGACATCACAAAATACTTCCTTGGCAACCAAAAACCATCTACATTTGATAATTATCAAATATAGTATATCATTGTTCTTGAAACAAGTGATTTATATACAGAAACTATTGAGCACTTTTAGACCACGAGGATTAAATATTGGATGGTTAGAGTAACAGTGAATGGGAATGTCAGCAGCTAGGCTATATGTCTCCGTCACGATAGATACGCCAGGGAGGATTAAATATTAAAACAGGAAGTACTTGGTTCTACAATTTCCGGTTACATTAGAGGGATAAGGTAACAGATTGAAATTCAGATCGTTGTTCGGGCGCTGAATGAATATCGCAAAGAGTTTCTCGATACTCAGTATATAGGAATCAATATTAAAAATGGAAGTTGCACTCGTTTTTACTGCTTCCGGTTTCAGGACAAAAACAATAGAGTTAGATAGAAACCTGTTCTTAACATCCCAAATCTATATCAGTAGACCGTTTATCACATGCTCTTATCGTTATTCCGAGTAGCTTTCGGCCAGTTCAGTTGGCACGTTCTTGGCTTTTGATTATCTACGCTTGCACTTGAAATGCATGCTTTCATACAATCTGCCTTTTGTTGTACTTGCAAGCGATGCTTTATACCCTTCACAAAGCGTCATAGTATCACTGGTCGTTCATTGGCTATTGACTTGACTGGACTTATAAAACGCTTGCGTCAAGCTTGAATGGAACACTGAATACAAGATTGCCCCCATGTAACTTCGTTACTGGAATCCAGCTTGCGGCATGGTTGCACGTTTTCCAATCATGCAGGATGCAAGCTTGGCCGGCTTCCAATTCAAGCTTACAACAAGCGGTTTGCTAGTTGTCTCTGCTACTAGAGATTGTTCTATAGGGATTAATGTTTGAACCTGGAATGGTAGTAATTTCTACCACACTTCGGGTCGCAATCAATTAATAAAGTTAATGCAATATATATATTAAGCATTCTAAAGTCAATATTTATCGAAATATATAACTGTTTTATACACTGCTCAAATTATCCCATTACTCACGATGTCAAGTAGGGAAGAGTACGACACTCCACAGTAACTTTTACAAATGGTACATTATTGAGGTAAATGTACACTCAAGTCCAAAATAATTGTCGCATATCTATAACTGTCTTCTTGTAAGAATATAATTTGATAATGATTTTGCAGGGCACTTTTAATACTGATACTATGTGTATTAATCGGGAAATGTATATTTGTGGTAAATTTCATAGAAAAAGAATTATAAATACGAAAATTAGAATGAGTAAAATAAAATGTTGCTAAATAGACAAGAAAGTTTTATTTTCGTTTTATTGTTTTTATTTACTGCCTTTTTTGATATGAAATTTTCCACATACATGTCTTTGCCGATACACATACTAACATTATAAGAAATACCGGGCGAAATCGTTATCAAATTATATTCCTACAACAACATATTTATAGACATGCGACAATAATTTTGGACATGAGTGTACATGTAAACCATATACTGTATTTTAATTCCAAAGTATGACATTTAAAGAAAAGCCAAAAAATATCAGCACTCAAACGTCACTTCGCTTGTTTGTATCTGAACTGCCTTTCCTTGCTTAAGAATTTTTAATTTAAAAAAAAGGTCTGCTACAGTTTTATACCTTTTAGTGCTAAGTATAGTAAGGTACTTTCACACAAATGACTTTTTCAATCAGCAGTTAAACTGAAACTAGAATATCTGTATTCCTGCGCTGAAAATAATTACAGAACATTTGATTTTTTTTTTTAACTGCAACAGATACCTCTAAATATTATACCTCTAGAGGAAAAAATAATGCTCTATGGCTTGAGCACAAAAAGACAGTAGCACTATTACGTTAATATGAATACAAAACTAAACTTTTAACGCATAAAACACGTCATTCTCATGACAGGTTCATATTTATTCAAGACTGTATTTAGAAAAATTGATGCCAAACAGAAATGAAGATTGTATTTGTTCTCTTCACTTAAACATGATTGGAGTAGATAACTTTAAAATAACATCATTCATGTCAACGTAACTCGTGGCATTGTTTTGTGGTAATACAAATTTAGAGGACCCTGTCTTTTTACGCAGGAACTGAACTTTACATTCATTCGATGAAACACCATCAAGAGTGTCATTTCAGATTTTGTTTGGGGAGGGGGGCAAAACCCCCTTTGATATAAGTAAAGTTTCGCGTTTTTCACTGAGTTACTACTATTGTATTGATAAAATCTATATAAATCTCAAACTCAGGGAGGCAGTGTCCCTCCCTGCTCCCCCACCTCAATGACGCCCCTGAATACCATTAACCTTTCCTACGTAGTGCATCATACATTTTTAACGCTAAACTTCACAAGTATGAAATCACTTTTCTAAATTTGGATATTAGTAATTTCAAATATTAATAATTTCTAAATTTGGATTTCTGGTTAATTTCTCCCAAATATACGTCAGTGACTGAACTATTGAAGGATCGCAATTACTTTCTCGCAGAGGAGAAGGCGTGTCTTCACTCGATGACTCAGAACTGTAGTCATGTTCTTCCTGCTTAGATGCAAATGATAAGACTTGTTTATGTTGATATTTGCTTCCTCCCAGTCTTCCCAAAGCTTCTGTCTCGATTTTTGCTTTTTCGACAATACTTGTTCAAATTCTTGTCTGACCTCTTTCTTTCACGGCTGTTTTCCTTAGCCTACGCGATCTAGCTTTAGGATGCGGCCGAATATCCTCTGCAGTTACAGGCTTGACAGAAGATGATGTAGAAAACATTAAGGAAGCAGGTTGTGTACTTAATGTAGGACAGAATACAGAATACTTCAGGAACATGCTATTTCAATGAACAAGTTGTACTCTGTTCTCTACGAGGTACCAAGAACAGACTCTGGACAAGTATTATTTTCAATGTCTGTCGGAGAAATGGTAGCTGTAGATCACATATCTTGTGAAGGATTTGGACGGTCACGGACTGATGACATTAGATATTATTCTTCTGTAAAGGGTTCACTGTTGAGGAGATAGATTCCTGTTTTACGAAGTCCAGATATGATATTCGTTTGAGTCATCGCAAATAGGTATAGTATTTGTAAGATTTCCCTGGAATACAATAGAATATTTCATTATACTTTTTTTTTTTTATATCTTAACAATGGCGGCTCTAGAGTTCTGCAACACGAAAGTCACATCAGCAACGGGATCAAACTCACTTTGGATCCGTCCCCCTCCCCCAGTTACAAAATCATCTCCTGGTTTTAGGGCCTCTAGTGCAGTGTCATAACTAAAGGCTTGAGAGCCACCCCGCAGACCCGTGGAGTGGGGCCCCTTTTCTACTTCCCACATCACGAGTTGGGGGCCCCCTGATGGCTTGGGCTCCCCGCAATGCAGGGTCTGCGAGACCCTTATTTACGCCCCTGCTCTAGTGATGTTTTACTTTGAAGACATTCTTAAAATTCAGATATTATATATAAATATTGTCTTTGTACTATATCTACTATGTCTTACATATATAATTATTAAGCTGAAATTTACATCCTTTATTCAGCACAAAGAATTCAGGGTACTCAAAAAATAAACAACGATTGGTGTCGCTAACATTACTCAACCAATGAAATGAAACTTATAGTTTGGGTCCCATGCTGTAGCTCTTTACACTAAAAGAGACGGATAAGTTAATGAAAGTGAACATGATATAATTGGTGAAATGAGAATGTTGGAGAAAACTTCGAGAAAACTCACAGACATATGTTGTCCACCTCGCGGACTGGGATTAACCAGAGATCTTTTACACTAAAAATGAGCGCTTTCTACCACTGAGTTACGGGGTCCCCCTCTCAATCGATTCTGAAAAGAAAAAAAAAATTACATAGCCATTAACGTGCATACTTTAGAGTATAATTGGAACGGATATAAAAACTAAGTAACAATAAAAGTTAACTGGTTTAGTTTCTCGTATATTTACTACTTTCTAACTTCTAGAATAAGGAACAACGATATTTTCATGATGCATTAAAACAAGTTTGCATTCAATTTTGATCGTAATCAAAAGAAAAATAGTAATTCATTCAACCATCTATCTTCAGCACCAAGACGTAGACTCATTGTTCAACGTCGACTCTGAATCAGAAGTATTCCTGTTGAGAATCGAATCCTGGTATCCTATGCCAAAGATGCGTTTGCAAGCTATATGTCCATGAGAAAGCTTCAAAATATTCATGAAGCTCCACAAGTCTGCGGAGAAACGAATTTACTGGACTCTCATGAATGCTGTTCGCCTTAAACCTAGGCTATACCATACCATACCATGACAACTGAATATTCTGTTCATATTATTTTATAATTATTCATTTGAATACAAGTGTAACACTTACATGGTTGTCTGTGGCTTTGTGTATTCCTCCCGACAAGGTCATTTTGAATTACAGAACCTATAACCACAAACACGATGCAACTAATAAAACAATGACGTACCGTAAATATACAACTATACACAGTAAAAAATGGTTGTGTTAATTCAACTCAATTTTAACACGGGGCAGTGGTTCCAGCGTGACTACCATTATGCGGTGTTAATTCAACACAGACCTCGCGGTGTGGCGTTTCACACAGTGAGTGTGTTACGTTTTTAACACACAACCGGTGTTGAGCGATGCTAAATTCGGATCTGTGTTAGTATTTTCGGTGTTGATTCGACACCATGTGGGGTCGGTAGTGTGGGGAAAAGTATTGAGTATTACTTTTGGGCGATCTTGTACTAATACGAAGAAAGTAGCACAGTGTGTAGTGTGTTAATTATTTTGTGTTAATATTACACCATGTCAAGTATCAATATAACACAGTCCCTGTGTTATTCCAACACACCATCTCTGTTATAATTCATGGTGTTAATTCAACGCCCCCTGCTTTAAAATTCAAAGTCAGACCACCACACTAACACCGTTTTTGGTGTTAGTTCAACTCCACTTCTGTGTTACTACAACACCTATTTCGGTGTTGAAATAACTCCGTGTGCGGTGTTGATGTAAAGCTGTTTCTTTGCTAGAAAAGCTTGTGATGTGCGCTTACGGCGGTTCGCCATCTTTGAATACTCGCTAATTAACATGGCAACCACTTTATCGCGTTCGGAAATAACAAAACGAACGAACTTAACGAAAAGAACTGCAACAGATTAATTCGTGAACATCGTCAATTTCGTCAAGTGTTTCCGAACGCGCTCTTTCTTGAAATACCCTGCTAAAATGTTAACAGGACGAGGAATGAAACAAATTACAATTTAAAAATAAGAATAGTAAACAACAGAACACTTCATTTAGAAAATCTTCACAAAATTTTTTTGTCGTCCTCCCCACAATTTATTGTGATGTATTTCTTGATGGTGCGAAACACAACATTCACCAACATCTTGTTCAAGAATGATAGGAAACTCTTACCTATATCCTTATAATATAATTGCTTCTTAATCGCGTTTCTACTTGTTTTCCGCCATATTTGAAACACAGTCCCGGTGTTGACTGGTGACTTCTAGTGCAGTGTAGAAGTGACATAATAATACGATGTTGTTTCTCGTTGTTGACATGTTTTTCCCAGAAACATTATGTAAAACAAATGAGAACACATCGCGCAGTTTACATGTTGAAAGTTTAAGAATACCAGGATTTGTTTGAGTATTTCTTTTCTACTGTATTTGCCTGTAGCTTAAATACATAAGCCTTTATAAATAGATGCTCAACATATTTGGCATCATGCAGAAAAGATTCTACGCTTGTGTTGTTTCAACACACAGGCTTTGTGCTATTTCAACTACCGGCATTTGACACACAACTCCAAATGGAGAGTGAGTTGTTCTAACCATCTGTTTGTGTTATATTTTAACACAATCGCCTTAACACAAAGGCATGTCGTTGAAATAACACAACGATATTTTTTTACAGTGTAACATTACTTTCTATTCCCAATATAAAAATATCTACTCACGTTATATCATCTGCTTACATTATATTTTCCACTTAATAATTACCTAGAGTGGCGCAAAACGTTTGTCTTCTAGAAATACTTCCTTCTAAACAAACTGGGAAGCATTTTTCTAGGAAGTGCAAGTGCTGCCAACCTAATTTCTTACAAAGGAAGGAAACACGAAATGGATAATAAGAGGGAAATTTTCAATGTACCACTCCTCCCTCTTTTCCCCTATACGTAATTTAAACGTCGTTCAGTTTTTATTTATATTAGGGAGTCATTACAGTCCTCTTTAACCATAGTTACCATTTAACTACACTAGTTTACAAGGTTTTTGCCATATAAGTCAAATTTATGTATTATTGATGACTATAGATATAAAAAATGTTCCATTACACTCCAGTTTATAGTAAATTATTAAAACCTATTTTCATTCTGTGATATTTTCTATAAAAACAGATATTTTCACAGAAATGTCTGTCTTTGTAAACATAATTATTGTATTTTAATTAATTGTACCGTATTGTATTTGTTTTATTTGTCTCAGAACCGCTGTCAACTAATCTCTAAAGAAGAGCTAGTTTAGCTGAGATTAAGAGAAATCTATGGAATTTCCCAACAGGAATCCTTTATTATATATATAAAGGATTTCTGATTTGAAACATTATGTCTTTCCTTTTTCGTTTTGAAACATTATGTCTCAACTGGAAACACTGCTTTCTGACTCACGTGAGAATATTACAAATGTGATTTATATTTTTGAGCTTAATGTCCCTTTTAGCATCGAGGCTATATGAGATGTGGACCTACAGCTTAACGTGGAATGTGAACTCAGTTCTCGAACCCAGTTCTCCCGGTTTCGGCTTCTTTCATTTGCTCTTAACCAATTAATATTATTGGTCAAAAGTCAAATATGGAATTATACCTAAACAGTCTTGTTTTTCTCTGACCTGCATATTTGGAATTTGTGCCTTTATTAGGGATGCGCACGAGTCGAAACATGCCTCGAATGTCGACTTGACTCGACTCGAATTCGAGATGAGACACACTTTGTAAAATTTTAGACGATTCGAGACAAACGTATTTCTCGAGTTGAATTTTCGAGTCGAGTTGAAACTGCTCGTAAAAATCTAGACTCGACTCGAATGTCTCGAAAATCTTTCTATAATGTTTAATATTAATTTGAAGAAAGTATTGACTCAGAAGCAGCCTTGAAAAAGGGAAACGACGTCCAAACGTCGAGGGGTTGGGCGCCCCCACATCATTACAGATGTCGGACGTCGTAGGCTGGGCAGACTGGTAAAACAGGACAGTGGCGGTAGTAATATCTGACTATAATGCTGGGCAAAGTACAAGTGTGTTTGAACACACACTGCACCGAACACTCCTAACGATGGGCGTCCGCAGCACGACACATCAATATGCGCATGCTAACACCACGACATCGGCAACTACAACTGAAATGAACACGTGACTATCGCCACTGGACCTTGGCGCAGTGGCAGAGCGTTGTATTGTCTGATGATTCCCGATACCTTCTTCATCATGACGATGGGAGGATGCGAATCCGTTAAGAACAGCTCCTTGACAACTGTACTGCGGGACGGAGACAAGCTGGGGGCGGCTTAATTGGAGTCTGGGGAACATTCACGTGAGCATTCATGTGTCTAGTGGAGCTCGAGTTCCAAGTAATGTGCTGCCCCTCCCAAACTTGCCGGATCTGAACCCAATCGTACAACTCTGGTATGTGATTGGACATAACGTCAGAGCACATCGCTCCCCTCCCCGGAATTTACGGGAATTAGGTGACCTGTGTGTGCACATGTGGTGCCAACTCTCTCCAGCGACCTACCAAGGATCATTGCGTCCATGCCAGGACGCGCCGCCGTTGTTATCCGTGCCAAAGGTGGGCCTAGTGACAAGTAGGTAGGTAGTCATAATGTTCTGGCTGATGTGTGCCTATATTTTAATTCGTAGACTATATTTTGACTCGACTCGAATTTCGAAACGTACCTCTCGAATTCGAGCCAAGTCAAGACAGAAACATATTTTTGAGTCGAGTCAGGCTTAAATCTCGTCTCGATTCGACTCGACTCGTGTGCATCACTAGCCTTTATTTTGGCGGTTGCCATACTTCGGTTGAGAAAGCTTAAAGCTGTGTCTTCAAATGTCTTCCGTAATCATCCAGTTAGTTTAAGTATCCGATACCAAAAGCACCTAACGTATCCACACAGCCACGAGGAAAATTAGACGACAATGTGAAACGGTAAGTATTTTAAATACATAAACATTTTAGAGATACGGACCGTTGTTCTATATGGATGCGAAACGTAGTCGCTTACACTGAGGGAAGAATATAGACTGAAAGTATTTGAGAACAAAATCCTGATACGAATATTCGGACCCAAGAGGAACGGGAATAGGGAATGGCGGAAACATCATAACGAGGAACTACATAATTTATACGGTTTACCCAGCATTGTTAGGGTCGTCAAGTCTAGGATGATTAGGTAGGCAGGTCATGTAGCTAGAATGGAAGAAAGTAGAAACGCTTTTAAAGTCTTGAATGGAAGACCAATCGGAAAACGACCATTAGGAAGACGTAGGCGCAGATGGGAGGACAATATTAAGATGGATCTCGCAGAGATAGGAATACAAAGTAGAAACTGGATGCAGTTAGCTAAGGATAGAGGTCAGTGGAGAGCTTTTGTGAACACGGCGTTGAACCTCCGGGTTCCATAGGCCATAAAGTTAGTTAGTTAGAGATACGAACTAAATATATTGCCCCTTCTTTTTTTATAACATATCTTCATGTATACACGGCGTTAGCAAATACATAAACTCCTATCTCAAGCTCCTCTAAACTATTTTAACCATACAAAGAACTAAGAAAAAACGTGTTTAGCTGAATGTAACTATTCAACCTACATAAGATATGAAACGGAGTATGCTACTGTAGCGAATATTATCTCTTTATTGTTATATAAACCTGGCTAATAAGACTTGGCTAAGAGTGTGTGTTTTATTGTGAAAAATTCGTACCTATATTACAGTTTGGATTTTCCTCTTACAATAAAATTTCAAGTATCTGAATGGCAAGCGTTGTTTTCGCTGCAATGAAGACCAATATTTGTATCTAAAAGTTGGAAAGGACATTCGAAAATTACAAAAACTAATATTGAGTACTTTAATGATCCATCCGCTATAAAACCCATACCGCATGGATCTAAATTCTGGATTTTAGTCCACTTTCAAAGCTAGAATTCTCTCGAGTAGAACAGGAAGATTTGTTATTTAAAACATTCACGTTTTCTGCCCAAACAATATAGCCCAGAACTTGAATAAAATTTAATTTTTCCTGATCATTTTTTCTAAACTGGACAAGTTAGAGATTTCTGATTCTCACTAACAAGGCAGGGTACCCAGGTGTAACACGCCGATTGTGATAAGATTGCACAGGCGTAGAGGTCATCGAAAAAGAAGCGACACGTATTTTATATATATATATATATATATATATATGGTCTAGGAATTAATTCGTGCGGTTGGTACGCACACATTGAAGCTGTAGTACAAACACAAAATACATAAATACCTTAAGAAAAATATTGTCCATCGCTAGCCACCACTTTCGCCCATCTGTCAGGCAATGTACGGATTCCGTGGCGAAAGAAGTCCTCATCCTTGGAAGCGATCCAGTCAGAGACCCATGTTCCGATATCTTCTGAAGAAGTAAACCGCTGTCCAATCAAATCGTTGTTCATGCAATCGAACAAGTAGTAGTCCGAAGGAGCAACGTCTGGTGAATACGGCGGGTGGGGTAAAACTTCCCATCCGACATTTTCTAAATAGGTTTTGACCGGTTTTGCGACATGTGGGCGAGCGTTATCATGTTGAACAATAAGTTTATCATGTCTGTTCTCCCATTCTGGTCGTGTTCTGGCCAGAGCTTGCTTCAAACGCATTAATTGTCATCGATAACGTTCTCCATTCATAGTTTCACCCGGTTGCAGCAGCTCATAGTACACCACACCTTTCATATCCCACCATATGCACAGCATAACCTTTGCACAGTGAATATCTCGTTTTGGTTGTGATGGACCTGGTTCACCTGGTTTCACCCAGGCCTTTTTTCGTTTAGGTTTCTCGTAATGGATCCACTTCTCATCACCCGTAATAATTCGATGCAGAAACCCCTTTCTGCTCTGTCGTTGAAGCAGCAATTCGCAAATGGGTTTTCTTCTTCCAACGTCTCTGTCTTTCAATTCATGTGGAACCCAATGTGACATCTTTTGAATCATTCCCATGGCTTTCAAGCGTTTGGAGACTGTTGTTTGATCAACGCCTAATGCTGCTGCAAGTTGTTCCTGCGTTTGACACGAATCCTGCTCGAGCAATGCTGTCAATTCTTCGTCTTGAAATTTTTTTGGCTGTCCAGCTCGCTCTTGGTCTGCCAAGCCGAAATCACCACTTCTAAACCGTGCAAACCACTTCTGGCACGTTCGCTCAGCTAGAGCATGGTCACCATACACTTCCACCAAAATACGATGACTTTCAGTCGCACTTTTCTGCATGTTAAAGTAATGCAGCAGGACACCCCGCAAAAACACTTTATCAGGCACAAATTGCGCCATGTTCACTTAACTACAAACTGGTGTTGTTGACGCTTTAATCCACTGCCCTATACTACGAACGATACGCGATGACAGGGGTTTGCAACACATGTGTGGATACACGGAACTGTGGGACGCTCCGTTCGTTGCGCCATCTCTTGTCCATCCGCACGAATTAATTCCTAGACCAATATATATATATATATATATATATATATATATATATATATATATATATATATATATATATATATGAACTCAAATAGGGGGCATAAAACTGGGGTCAAAATGAGATTATGTGGAATATAGCGAGAACGAGAAGAGAGATCGGAAAATGTTAAGTGTACGAAATACTTCTTTTATAGTCGACGCAAGGCAATGAAGTAGAACACACCCATGCGAAGAAAGCAGAACATCCGGGAAATGGACCGTGTACAACATTGTCACAATGTGTTACGCAAATGAGCGAAAAGGGTGATAAGCAGCAGGGAGAAAGAAGAAACGAAAACAGGAAATACATGTTTTTACTTCCGGTGCATATGTTGCCCGTATGCGAAAGAGACGCAGATTCATCTAAATGCGCGAAGATGGGATAACACGCAGGAAGGATACAAATTCCGTTCGTATAGACAGCCAGTGAGACAGTACTGCGCAGTGGGTTGCATATATCACGTAATGGAAACAACGATGAGATGAATGTTGGAAACGAAAATATATGTAGGCAATAGTAACACAAAAACAAAAATATTACTATTACTGTCATGTTGTACGTATATTTTCGTAGTTATGTATTGTTGATACTCATGCGTGGTACTGATATTACTGTTGCTGTGTATCTTACATATCTGAACCAGCTGCTATTATATTGTACTGTGATATGCACGTTTGTTCCCATTACGCGATATATGCAACCTACTGCGCAGTATTGTCTCGCCGGCTGTCTATACGAACGGCGTTTGCATCCTTCCTGTGTGTTATCTCATCTTCATGCATTGAGATGAATCTGCGTCTCTTTCGCATACGGGCAACATATGCACCGGAAGTAAAAACATGTATTTTCTGTTTTCGTTTCTTCTTTCTCCCTGCTCCTTACCACCCTTTTCGCTTATTTCCGTAACACATTGCGACAATGTTGTACACGTGATTGGTCCATTTCTGGATGTTCTGCTTTCTTCGCATGGGTGTGTTCTACTTCATTAAATTGCGTCGACTATGGGTAGTATTTCGTACATTTAACTTTTTCTGATATCTCTTCTCGTTCTCGCTATATTCCACATAATCTCATTTTTGACCCCATTTTTATGCCCCTATTTGACTTCAATGTGCTTGTTGGCCGATATAAAAAAATACGTGTCACTTCTTTTTCGATGTTCTCTATGTTTGTGCAATCTTATCACAATCGGCGTGTTACACCTGGGTACCCTATCTTGTAAGCAACAAGCTGACATGCTTGGGTATATATTGCAAGAATGGAATTTAGGAACATACGTGAACGATTTTTGGGTTACTATGTAATAAAAAAAAATCCATGTGCTTGTATAAATATAGATGGTTTGTAATAAGCACTAAGTTTTCAACACACTCTTGAAGAACCGACTCTCCTAAACTAAGCCTGAAACCACTATTATTATGCAAATGGGACATTTTTTAAGTTTAACTTCTCATGTGTTATGCCCTTCAGAGTAAATAAGACAATCAATGAGAGTGAATTACTGATTTTTCGTGTGTGTTCTGCCAACGCAAATCGATCCCAAAAACACGTGCACCAAAGACACGCACTAGGCACTAGGCCTGACAGAGATGAAGTTGGTCAGTGTGTCGGTGGGTCAAGTTTTCCGAGTAGGTCAGTGGATCGTGGGTCGTAGGCATCTGACACACTGTGACCCACCACCCACCGTGACCCACTGCAACTCACCACCCACCATGACACACTGTGACCCACTACTCACCGTGACCCACTGCAACCCACCACCCACCATGACCCACTGTGACCCAGCGACTCAGTCTGATCTACCGACCCACTCTGCTCACTGCATTGTAGACAGTATCTTCTGAAGACTGATAAATTTGTCTTCGTTTTACTTTCAACACCTTTATTTCCCTTCCTTTTCCATTTGTTTCTGTCTACTTGCCTGAGGTGAGTAGACTATATCTAAATGAAAAAAGAACTTCAGGCACTTTTGGATATTGATATTTTTAATTGTAATAATAGGAATAGAACTTATTCTTCTACTTGGCTTTCGAGACCTGAGAGTTTTTAGAGGAGCTAACTACTGGAAAAAATACATTTTTGAATCACTGTAATATATAAATTATTATATAAAAAATTGAATGAAACTATGTGTGCCTGATCATCACGGTCAAATTGCAAAGTCAAATGAAATTACTTTTGGTATGTAGTTAAGCCTTAATCCAAATTGGGATGTTGTATTGCTTTCATTGTAATGCATAATATCCTAAGGAGCTCGTGAGAATCCGAATTTTTGCGGATAAAAAATGAGTATCTCGCAAGCCGTTAAACTTACGGAGCTAAAATTCAGTGTATTAGCTCTTTATTGAAAATAAACAGAATGTGTCCTAGCATTTTTTTTAAAATTCTCCTTTATATGCGGGGGGACTTTCTATATATGGAAAATTGGTAGTGAGTTGGTTTGTAAAAATGATCGAAAACGATCGATGTTATTTAAGAAAAAAATCAGAAACAAAAAATACATTGCTTGGCTTCATATATCCGTTGCTTTCTACTATAATAATTGCTGAAGCTTATGTTTATTATATGGAGCGCTTACAGCACAGGGCAATCAACCCAAAAAACTTGTGAGAAAAATAGTCACAAAATTCGTACTCTAAGCTTAATTACACGGAAATTTTAAGTTTGGATTGTACGCATAATTAAATGGAAAATTTTACACTTCTTCTTTCCTTTACGTTGGTCTACTTACCTTGATTTGGAACTTTCAAATTTCATCTTTTTTTCCACTGAAAAGTATCGATAATTCAACAAGGAAATAATTATACTATGATAATTTAATTAAAATTAATCGTAATTTGGCAGATGGCAAACATCAGTGTGGTAATTGAAGGGGAAGAAGGAGGAAAATTCCCATTCACCTCTGAACACTATCCAGAACCTCGTTCCCTTTCGCTTTCTAGAGGAAGGAGGGAACATGCTAATGGCATCAAACCTTCATGTGTAATTACAAAAATTAAATTTATAAACAAATAAGAAATCATCAGTTTATCAGACTTTAATTGATAATTTATGCACACGATTCCCTATCGAAGGTGTGGTAGATGAAGTTTCTGTTCTCCATGAGTCGATATGGCCAACTGACATGGTCGATATGGAAAAGATGTTTTATGGTGATAGAGAGATGATACTTCTCGCTGAGTATTTCGAAACTGACCGAGAAAAATCGTTATCAGACTTAAGTCTAACAAGCAGATTGTCGATGAGGAGTTGCAGAATCGGGTCGTAGAAGTATTATCAATTTCCACGACAGAGTGCGAACGGGGATTTCCCCTTTTGAATTTACAGATGACTGATATTAGAAATACACTAAGTGCTCAAAGGTTACGTAACTTGTTGTTCATCAATGCTAATGGCCCACCGGTAGACAAGCTCGAAATAGAAGAGCTAGTTATTTCTTGGCTGAAGGATGGACATCATTCCGCTGCGGATGATTTACCACGAAAAAGTCCTGGAGGCCAACGGGAAATAAACCCGATTTCAGATTTGTTTTAAGGTGGAAAATTACGAGTAATGGAAAATGTATATTTGTATTACTAATGGCTTATTTGTGTTATTCAACTTTGTACCTAATTTTTAGTAAGTCTCTTCTTTGCTTTAGGTAAACTACTTTGAACAAATATTCATAATAATTGCAATTATGCATATTTGTCACTTAAATTTAACGTAGTGTTTTAGTGATTACACAAATTACAATTATGAGCATACTTTATAGAGATGCTCTCACATAGGGTACGCGAGCACCTTTATACACTATGAAAAACTGACTTTTCAAGTGAAAAAATACTGTGAACTGAGAAACCATAACCTTTTCCATATTGTACAGGGATATTTTCTTGCGAATAGAAGTTTCTTTTGGAATGCGTTTAGAAATTAACACTTGCAAGAATACTCGCTTAGTACAAGCATATTTTAGGCACACACTAATTCCCCCCCCCCACCTCGAGCTGTTTCAATTTCCTCACTGACAAACACTTTACCATTTTATATCGTAAAGGTCAGATCCACCGTTATTGTAACAGAGTGGTACTTGAGCGATTGACTAGAAATTCAAACTCCGATTAGTGACAATTTCACAGTCTTGATTTATTACAATAAACTCCTTAGTCAGTACAGAAGAGGCCGTGGATCGTGTTCAGAGTTGATGACGATGGATTTTGGTGAGTCAGAGTAGGTCACTGTGGATGAGAGTGGTTCATGGTGGGTGGTGGGTCACAGTGGGTCATGGTGCTCGTGGATCAGAGTGGGTCATGGTAGGTGGTGGGTCAGTAGGCCGTGGGTCAAGTTTTCATTGACCCACGCCAACTCTGAGGCCTGCAGGCTGGGCGGAAACACTAAACCATCAATACCAGTGGCATATTGCATAGACATGAAGAAAGCAAATGATACATCTGTATTATTAGATAGAAATCATTGTTAGAAGTACTGTTGACTTTGTGGATCATTGCTATCTTACTGGAATTACAGGGATAATTTAAAAATGCTGTTGTTTTCTTTGTTTCTGGGATATGGGACAACTGAGTCATACTACACTGTGAAAGACTAGTCCTTGAGAAAAACGTGTACACCATGACATCGCAGAGTTAAGTACGTCTCTTTAGAAAATACACACAAAACACTGCTTGTTACTTCCTCTACATACAGAACTAACGCCACTTTCTCGCTTATCTGGGTTAAAATAAGAAAAATTAATAATATGTTCCGTCAGTCAGTCACTTTTTACTATTATTGAAGTAATTTCTAATGTGTCCTTTTCGATCATTATATATATATATATATATATATATATATATATATATATATATATATATATATATATATATATATATATATATATATACCCCTCCCCAACGCGGGGCTGAATTTAGATTTAAACGGCATCGGAAGTGGCACTGTTCATCTTAGCGACCCCGAAAATTATGGATTCGTCACCACTAATATTGATCATTTTCGATCATTTTTATATATCGCCCCTCCGCAATGCGGGGCTGAATTTGGATTTAAACTTTATCAGAAGTGTCACTGTTCATCTCAGCGACACCGAAAACTATAGATTCGGCATCAATATCGGTCATTTTCGATCATTTTTATATATCTTCCCCTCCCCTAAGTTGCACCTTCAAAGTGAAATAATGAAAATCATCCCACGGCCGAACCTTATCCATGTTGAAAATTTGGTCGGGATCAATCATGTGGTTCAAGAGTTATTAAATCACGAACATAGTTACTTTCATTTTTGTATATATAGGTAGATTAGATCTAACGAAAAACTTTGTTAGAGCCATGGATAGCTCGGTTGAAAATTCATTTTATAACACTGTATATTGGATGTATATTTGGATTAACATTAGCACAGACGTGCTGAATGTTTTGTATAATTATAAGAAATATGATTTTCAAACCAAATTGGTCTACAAAAGAAAACTTGAAATACTCGTGTTGATCAGAATTGAAATTTAGAATAATATTTTATTATTTACTATATTTAACCAAGTTTGGGTAAATGTCAATAATAGATAAATTTATTGAAAGTCAGAGTCTAATTTTACAAGACAAGATTAGTTTATTACATTCTGCGTTATCTTATGAGAAAAGTGAATGCATTTTCTAATGAGATGCCATAGTTAAGGGGACAGTCTACTAGATATTTTTCAAAAGCTAACAATTTGTCTTTTGCCGGTGTTTCGTAAGTGGAAAGAGATAATGAAATGTAACTTACTACAATAATAGATAATGTTATTCTACACCCGAAAATATGAATCAGAAGAATTATCAATATTGCCATCCATAGAAATTACAGTGTGAACAGAATTTAAATTACCCAAAAATCTGGGTTAAGGCAGCGACTTGAAAAATGAACTCAACGGTAATTGATTTATCATGCTGTCTTTGTTCCTTATTAACTAATTTTTAAATAATATTTATATTTTTTTGTGATAATTTACATAAGTTATTACAAAATAAATACAAATATTATTTAAAAAGTAGTTAACGGGGAGCAAAGACAACATGATAAATCATCAATTACCCTTGAGTTCATTTTTCTAATCGCTGCCTTAACCTATATTTTTGGGTAATTCAAATTCTGGTCACACTGTAATTTCTATGGGTGGCAATACTGATAATTCTTCCGATTCATATTTTCGGGTGTAGAATAACATTATCTACTATTGTGGTAAGTTACGTTGCATTATCTCTTTTCACTTACGAAAAACGGGCAAAAAAAGTTGTTAGCTTTTGAAAAATATTTAGTAGTCTGTCCCCTTAAATAATTATATTAGTGATTCAATTAAAATTGTTTATTAAAAGCAAAATTCATAGGTAAGATTAGGAATCACGTAGGCCATTCTCCAACACGCTATTACAGGAACATATCATCACCATCCCTGATTTGATATTTATTGTAAGTGTTAGCTTGTTTGGTTTTTTAGATCTATTAAAGAGGACTTTGCGTAAATTTTAAGAGTTACTGTCAACGTTCGGATTTACTAACACATATTAGGAAAATTTGCAAAAATAGTACGGATACGTGTTGGTTATTCTAAATTCATGTTTTGGACAATTATTGTCTCTCGAACAAAGCATTTAATTTTAAACTTGAAAAGCATGTTAGCGATACAAATTTTTACCAGCAAGGAAAATGTATAAGATTAACTTGTTTCTAGGTTTAATAATTAATATTTTGTCAGTTAAAAATACTGCAAGCAGGATTTTAGAATATAGAGAATAAGCTCATTAACTAAATGTTGAAGTATGACATTACAGCTACTGCTGTCATATAAGGATAATGACAAAGAGATCCATTAGTTAATTACTGCTCAATAAACGACTCGGAGTTGATCACTCGTTAACTGCGAAACAATTTTATGTTCTTTTATAAATGGGAAATGTCTGTTTCTGAGTAACGCTAATTACTAATACAGTAAAACTTGTCTTCAGCGGACTCTTTATTAAACGGAAATTTATGTTGAACGGAAATATTTCACGATCCCATGCATTTACTGGCGAAAATCGTGTTAAATTCCATTCATTAAACGGAAACTGTATTACGCGGACAATGAAAATCAAAATAAACCTCTTAAAGGAAAATTTCAAGTTTTGAAGTGCAACATTTAGAAAGTTTTAGACATGCTATGAAAGGTTAGACATATATTATTAGCAAAACAGACGACAGTGATTTGCAGACCGAAGCAGACATGATGGATATACATGCTTTAATTGAGAATTATACGGAAAACCTGAAAGAAGAAGAGGATGTGGAGGAAGAAGATAAATAAGGCATTGAGTTGGAAGAAGAGTGTAGGCCAAAGTCTTATCAAGATTCTGTCAAAAGTTTAAAGGAAATGCAACATTTATCTTCCGTCGGAATGACTTATATCCTTAGTGTGTTTCTCAGGCTAACGTTTTTGTAGAAAGTTGAGCTGACAAGCAGCGATGTGTTAAAAAAAAAACTTAGCTATTGGAAAAATTTCGTTAACGTGTGTACTGTATTTTTTGTGTTCATTGTAAGTTGTGCATGTATTAATTTGTAGTAGAAATAAATACTAATTGACTAAGGTACTTACAGCATCTTGCTTTATCTGAGTATGTCCATTATATGCATGTACTTTTTTTTTACATAGGTCTATCTTCATTAACCGGAAACCCACCCTTACCGGAAACCTACCGGAATTTTTTTCAAGTCCCTTTCGACTCCGCTAAGACAGGTTTTACTCTATCACCTCTCTCTACTACATTCGCTACCTGCTTTTGTTTGACAATGAGTTGTAATAATGCTTACCATGAACTTGCTTTTATTATTAAGACAAAGGTCGTATTTTTTTTAAATAATAATAAGTAAGGTTAAAGCTATTCATAAAAAATTCACAGGTATTATTCCATGTCAATCACAATTTAGTAACTAAGTAACATGAACGCAGCATATAATCTACAGGCAGTTATTATTTACCTTTAGGAGAATGCAAAGCTTAAGGTTTACCGGCTCTCCACACGAAACATGCCACATTAACACTCACTAGTAAATATAAATAAGGTTGTAATTGCCATATAAAGATGCAAATTTACTGTACGGACCCACAAATTTGTAAAGTTTACAGAACAAATTTGTAATAACATTTTAATAAAATAGTGTATTAAATAATCTGAATTTGTTTTGTTCTTATCTGTGAGATGCATATCTACGTAAAAATACATTAATGAAATTCAAACCTGTTATGCACGAATTCGCTCATAAGGAAACTAGTAACCACGGTATATAAAGCGAAATGAAGGGAAGTACCTCAAGTCAATGTGCTAACTCATGACACACAACTATAGAAGTGTCCGAGAGTTAAAGGATAGTGGTGAAATTTACGTTAGCAGTGTGTTATATTTCTTTGGAACAAAAATATGCAAGCAATGAAAGCATAGAGGAATATTACTTATAACATCTTTAGTAACGTATATGCCATATACAGTATTTTGCGCTATTCTCGTTTATGTGCATACTCACTTTCGCTGACGCGTCTGCTCCCTATGGACGCACCCATACGCTAACGCTTGGGCTCCCCTGCTGCGCTCCTTCATTCACCAGGTCAGATAGCATTCTTGCTTTTTAAGACAAAGGCCACGTAGCACAAGTCACTTAGTGCAATAGTTCTTATCGTGTATATACACTGAAGAAAACACATAAAGTAAATATGTACAGGGGAATCCAAGTCCCCACCCCAGAAATAATTGTTTAAGGTACAAAAAAGTCAATTTACTGAAAAAGAAGTGTATATCTCCAATGAATTCATGTATGGATCCATACAATAAAACTACACCCATATAAATTCCTCAAGTTGTTCCATGTCTTTTACTTCCTTTCTTAAAATAACTAATGGGTTTAATTAATGCTGCAGCCATAAGCCATGTCAGCTATTACACTATACATTGTTAAAAAGTATACAATTGTTTTAAGCAAATTGATAAACACTATGGTTTATAAAACAATATGGAGCAGACATGTTGTCCGAAAACGCCCGTGTTAAACTAATTGCTGTACACTGTAAAACATTGTAAAAAGTAAGATTAACGTTGTCAGAAATGTCCACACTCATTTAAAATTTGTTTCACACTAAAAAGAACTATAAAAAAAACATTTGTACAAAATTAAAATTGTATTAATCCGTCCGTCCGAGATGGACCGTCCTATATCGGCACCATTTAATCTCGAACCCCCTGTTTCATGTCAAGTACAATATAATTTAATAACTATCATCACGAACACAGTAGCTATATAACTTACAGACAGCTGTTCCCGTTTACCTTTAATACAGTGCAAAGTTTAATATGGTTTACGCCAACCGACATAAATATATTACCATTAACACTCACTAGTAAATGTAAATTAGGTTGTAATTACTCATATAAATTCTACAAGTATTTATTCCATGTCAAGTACAATATAATATAATAACTAACATCATGAACAAAGTATATAAGCTACAGACAGTTGTTCCCGTTTGCCTTTAGGACAGTGTAACCGGAAGTTACTTGGTGAGCAAACTGAATAAAAAAAATGTAAGCAATTCGAACCTTTTAATAAGTTCGATTATAACCTACAGCGTACAGCGAGTCGAAAGATTGGGAGGACAATTAGCTTATATCGATTTAAATAAACTTGTAATGCTCAACATACCAGTTTAAAGAAATAGAGCACATCATATTCTTAGAGTACAAAAATGCCATTGAATCCAGTAGTTAATAAATGCATAGAAGTTCAATTCTTTCTGGGTTCTTCTTATTATTCAGAAAAATATAGTTTAAGGCTTATTTCTCTGTATTCAAAGATCCTTGAGTTTAAGTAGCTTATTTTACATTAATAACTAATTCCCTAATTGATGATTAAGCTTTCTGTAATTTTTTTTCTTTAACAGGTATACAAGAACCTAACAGAGATACACGTTGTCTGAACATGAAAACAATGGACTAGTACTACCAATGGTTGAAAATAATAGCTATGGAAATTGTGAAAGATGTTTCTTCTTTAGTTCTTATTCTGTTTCTTCAAGGTAAGATAATTATTTTTCATTAACGAGAATACTTTATACTTTGAACGAAATCTTACATATACCAATGTAATAAAGTAATATTTTATTTCCTCTTATCAATATTATATACAATGTTTCGGTCGGGTCTGGGTCTCGTTTCTCAGACCCGGCGTGACCTAGTAACACAGTGATCTAGAAATAGCCATATATAATGGCAACACTACGGCATTATTGCAAAGTTTACAGCAGATTAATGAGGTCAATTACTCACTCGAATATTCAACTGTTCAATTCCCTATGTGAAATTTCTTAATAAAAGTACAATGCCTGATATATGTAAAATATAATTTGTTATTTATTCACCTTCTTATACTGAGAGAGAATAGTGTGAGTTTGCACATTTATTCAGTATCTTATACTGACAAAGAATACAGAGTTTGCACACTTATTAATCATCTTACACTGAGAAAGAATACCGTGCGTTTGCGCATTTATTCGTCTTCTTATATACTGAGAAATTATACCGTGAGATTTCACATTTATTCATCTTCTTATACTAAGAAAGAATACCGTGAGAAAGAATTAGGGCGTGTAAGTTTTATGTCAGTTAATAATATAAAGCTATAATATTCGTACAAGGTACACTGTATATTGTTTTTGAATATGAAAGGACCTAATATGATGAGTAAATAACATTGATCCAAGTTAAAACATTAAAAGATAGAAAAAAAAACTCACCTTTCCCAACTCGACATTTTGTTGAGTTTCCGCCAAATTCACTCCTTTCTATAAGCACTAAATAAACAAATGACAAGCGGATATTGCAGGTCCAGCGTTACCGTAGACCAAAGCCATCTATTCGTAAAATAATTACTTTAAAATAACAGTATATAAAAGAAAACAATCAAAAAATAGACCGCTACATTTTGGGGCAATAGGAAGATATGGGTTAAAATACTCGTACGTATACAAATGGGTAGAAAGAAGTTTCCAATAATTTTCGTAAACTTAAATTCTTCCCAAGCGAAAAACTAATATATTGATAAGGGAACTTTTTAATCCAATTGCAAAGTTCTCGGTTTTTGCAATTCACACAAGCTATTGAAGTACTTCATTTTAAAAATTGAATATGCTCGTTTCGGAGATTTAGTAGGGGAAAGTCGGACAAAACCGGAACCCAAAATGTTTTTGCTTCTTCCTCAGCATCTATATGAATGGTATAGTTTGAATTAGTTTTCAAATACTAAATAGATTTGTTATTGACACAAAAATGTTTATTTCAGTGGAAAAAGCTGGTAAATTTGGAGAGCAAAAACATTTTTTTAAAGGGTATGCAAAAACCCAGTTTTGTCCGACCAGATCGGACAAAACCGGGTACATGTAAAATAATTACAAAAAAGCTTTTCTTTTGCAAGAAAAATATGTAATTACTCCCAGAACTAGTACAGTAAGAATCAATACAACTGAAAAAATATGTGAGCTTAAAAAGTACGGAAAATATAGAGGGCTAGACTATATTAAACCAATAACATAGAAAAAATAATTTTAGGTCACAATTTTGTTAAATCTAAGAATAAAAATCACAAATAAAAGTTTCATCATATTAATCTACATTGCTACAAGCTTCGTGTGCCCATCCTTTACAGTTAAGACACTGTATCTAACTTTCTCAGATTTACACTGTACTACCCGGTTCTGTCCGACTGTTGATGTCCCGGTTTTATCCTATTATTCAGAGCTACAGGCCTAGTACCTCTCAAAGAGCACTAATATCCTGATTCATCACATGAAATAACAGCAGGAAGAGTTATTATTATATGTTGTATACTTACATAAGTCAATCTTCCAGTGGTTAGGAACAGCAGTATATTATCGATGGGAGACAAATGAAAACTTTTCTTCACAAATTCTTCAATACATCGCCAACGACAAAGAAGCCAGTTACTCAGCTTTCTCTTAAACTAAGAATGACATGGCGGTTGTTTGCAACTAATTCCATGAGTTGGGCGACATATAGTGGCACTAATATAGCCAGAAAACCCAGGTCCCGGTTTTATCCACCTACCTGGTTTTATTCGACTTTCCCCTACTAGCTAGTTCTAGTTTTCTAACTGGTGATCTATTGTATATGCATGTGTGTGTGTGTGTGTGTAGGTATAACATGCTATGTTTAAGGAAGTGTTGCAATATCTTAAAAATGAAAATTCGTGACGCTACTAAATTACGAGAATCTTTGAAATGCTTAAAATGAAGTGTTATATATTATTGTGCTGCCAAAATGTCTTGAGCCGTGGCAAAAATGCGAACTAAAGTTTATACCCTCACACACCCTCGCGTTGAGCCAATAAGTAGTGATGTGAGGTGGAAAATTTTCCGCTATATTTTTCCGGAAAATTTTCCGTTCTAAAAAAGTATCAGTAATCAAGTAATAATTGTTCAGAAATCATAAAATTGGTTGAATTCATGTACAGAAATGTAAAAAAGTGAAAGATCGTTTAAAGAATCTGAAAATTTTCATGGCTCAAGACAATTTTCAATACTATTTGGAACAAGTTAAACAATTTTTCCTGAATCGAAATATTTTCTGTCTTATATGGAAAAATTGAAGTAGTAGAGAAAAACACTATGTAAATTTTTACTTCCCAACTTGAAATATTAGAAAATTTTCTGGTTCCTGTAATCTAATTGGAAAATTATAATTTGTTGCTGTCTAATTTTCCTCTACAGGAATTGTATATCTCAATGTGCAGTTAAATATAGTGGATTTTCGACCTAACATCACTATACATAATATCCAAAACTGTCCGGATTATGAAAAGTGTTTTCACTTGTTTCTACATCGTGATGAAAATTTTCCGATTCATGAAAATTCCTTACATTTGTTTTTCAGAGCAATAAAACTTTCCGATTCACAAAAAGTTGTTTTACTTTTTGCTCCAAATGAAAATTTTCCGACTCATAGAAAGTTCTTCAATTTTTGCAAGGCACAAAATATTTCGATTTATGAAACATTGTTTCACTTGTTCCTTCATAGTACTGAAAATTGTGAGAGCCATGAAAATTTTCAGATTCTTTAAACGATCTTTCAATTTTTAACATTTTTATACATTATTTCAATCAATTTTATGAATACTGAGGAACTGTTACTTGATCACTGATATTTGTCAAGAACGGAAAATTTTTCGGAAAAATATAGAAAATTTTCCACCTCACATCACAACTAAACAACGATGAAGGAATAAGTAAGTAGAGTATGTTTTTATGAATCGGAAAATTTTTCATTTCAAAATTTTCCGGAAAATTTTCATCACTGTACAGGACAGACAATTCTTCGATTCATGAAAAATTGTTTCACTTGTTCCTACATAGTACAGAAAATTGTCTGAGCCATAAAAATTTTCAGATTCTTTAAACAATCTTTCAATTTTTAACATTTCTATACATGAATTTAATCAGTTTATGAATACTGAGGAATTGTTACTTGATCACTGATCTTTGTTAAGAACGGAAAATTTTCCGGAAAAGTATAGAAGAAAATTTTCCACCTCACATCACGGCTATACAAGGATGTAGGAATAAGTGGAGTATGTTTTTATGAATCGGAAAAATTTCCGGAAAATTTTCATCACTGCCAATAAGGGTTCAGCTGTTGCTAAGCGAGAGAAAGCGAGCAGAATTCCTTCAGACGATAGCAGCGCTTGCAACGGAAGACTAGGGATCAAGTCAATGTGGTATCATAATTATTTACTTTCTTCCATTAGATAGAGTTGTTCAAGTATTACGTAATAACACTTTTATTCATTTTAGTAGACTTTCTCCTTGCTAGTTAAGCAAACGTAAGCAGATGATTTACCCCCCCCTCTTGGTAAGCAATTTTTTTAAAAAAATATCAAGATCTGTTATGTTTCGTGGCTATCAGAGTCTGTTTTAGCTCGTTCAAGGTATGATGCTTCCTTTCACGCGTTTTCTCTGTTCGATTTGAATTTTTTTTAGTACGGTTAATTCATTAGCAATATGTTCTGGCGGCGTGTGTTATCTTCAAAGAACTTCTTTTGTTGAATATTTACTTTATTTTAAATCTTTTGCCCTTTGCTCAATGAAACGAATGCTTCGTTCAATATCAAAGTTGTTAAATCGTGAACTTGATTAAATCCGTTTTATGTAATCAAGTTTTTTTTTTTTAATATTTGAATTACCATACCCAGAAGTTGAAGAGAAAAATTATGTACGTAATCCTGTAAAAAGAGCAAAATATAATATTCCCTTTCTTTCTTTTTTGCTGAAATCCGGTACATTTAAATGTCCCGAGAAATATTTTCTCCGACGGGACACGGATCTCGATTCCGTGACGGTCCCGGATATTCCGGGATGAATGGCAACCCTAGTTTTGGGTTGAATTTAAGTAGACTTTTTTTGTATGTTGTATCGTATTGTGTTGCAAGTGTTAGAGGTCTGCACGGTCCGGAATTTTTAGCTCGGGCCCGTTAATTTATAATATAAGGCCCGACCCTAGTCCAAAATGTGTTTAACATTTAGGCCCGAGCTCCTGTGATATTCAAATAAGTCCGAATTACAGAAACTTAATAATTAACTCATAATTGTATTTTTATTTGCAACAATTAGAAATTTAATTTTGCAGTTGTGCTTTAAAAGTTCTCCAGAAGTACTGTGCAATATATATATATATATATATATATATATATATATATATATATATATATATATATATATATATCGTTGTACAGTATATTTACAAAGTTAGGCCTGAAAAAACCCGAGAAATATGGCTGTATGAAATACCTGTTTTTGCTTTGGGTGCATACATCACCCATATGCGAAAAAAACGCAGATTTATCTCAATGCACGAAGATGGGATAACACACAGAAAGGATGCAAACGCCGTTCGTATAGGCAGCCAACGAGACAGTACTGCGCAGTGGGTTGCATATATCGGGTAATGGCAACAAACATTCATAGCACAGTTGAATGTAATAGCAGGTGTTCCACATAGTACGACAAACAACAACATTAATATCAGTACCACACATGAGTATCAACATTATAGCACTACGAAAATACGCGTACAACATAACAGTAATAGTAACAATTTTGTTTTGTGTTACTACTGCCTACACACATTTTCGTTTCCAACATCAATCTCATCGTTGCTCTCATTACGCGATATATGCAACCCAACGCGCAGTGCTGTCTCGCTGGCTGTCTATATGAACGGCATTTGCATCCTTCCTGCGTGTTATCCCATCTTTGGGCATTAAGATAAATCTGCCTGTCTTTCGCATACGGGCAACATATGCACCGAAAGCAAAACACGTACTTTCTGTTTTCGTTTCTTCTTTCTTCCTGCTCCTTATTACCCTTTTCGCTCATTTCCGTAACACATTGTGACAACGTTGTACACGTAATTGGTCCATTTTCGGATGTTTTGCTCTCTTCTCATGGGTGCGTTCTACCTCATTAAATTGCGTCGACTATGGGTAGTATTTCGTACATTTAAACTTTTCCGATATCTCTTCTCGTTCTCGCTATGTTCCATATAATCTCATTTTGACCCCATTTTTATGCCCCTATTTGACCCTTTCAGTGTGCTTCTTGGCCAATATATATATATAAAAAAATACGTATCGCTTCTTTTTCAATGTTCTTTATGTCTGTGCAATCTTATCACAATCGGCGTGTTACACCTGGGTACCCTGCCTTGTGAGATCATCTTTTGATGATCTTTAGTTTGCTAAATCTCTTTCCCTTGCCTTATAATGAAAATAAATATGTATCCAGTTTTGCGCCCTCAATCCGGCGTCCGGGACACAAGCCTCGTCTGTTCCCCTTAGTTACTTCACTGCGTATAAGAGTTTAACGTCTCTTTCAGCATTGAGGCCATATGAGACGTGGTACTGCTGCCTAATACGGATTTCAAACTACATGACCTCCGCCAGGAATCGAACCCCGATCTCCTGCGCCGAATGTGCGTACGCTAACCTTATAGTCATGAATGGGATTGGATGTAAACATAGTATATCATTATTTTACAAGAGACCCATTTTTACACAAAAATAATTGAATCCTTCAGGTTTACGTTCCACTCCTATATAGGCTTGAGGAGGCGGATAATTTATGAAAATAAGTGCTTATGAAAGAATTGTTGGAATGAAGGTGTGGAAGGAAACACACCCAAGAGATAACCACAGACACTGTGTTGTTAACCATTGACTTACAAGACTTAGGATTGAATCAGAGACCTCTTGCACTAGAAATGAGAGCTCTGTCATGAGCCAATGTATCTCTCACTTTCACACAACGTGAATTCTCTAATGTCCAAGAAATGACTACTTCGACGTTTCCTCTTTCACTGTGTGTTTGCAAACTGTGATAAATTTCCGTATCTTGCTGGATACACCGTTCATTGAGGAAGAAAATATGACAACGTTACTGTGTGCTACCTAGAGATGTATTTCCTCCCAATTAGGTAAAGCATCTGAGAGTTGGGCAGAATTACTGTGCCACATGCTGGGCTCCATAGGTCCTGATCCTGTGGGGCTGCGAAAGCCTGCCCCGCCAAAGTTTCGTTCGAACCACAGAATTTAGACATATTTGCTTCAATCTTTGTTTGGTTACATGACGATGAAACACAAATACCTGAAGCCCCTTATTCCAAGTTATACATAAATTGGCGCAGCTGGTGGTCTCAATGTTTGATCAGAAAAATAGGTGACAAAAATAGAAGCTTCCGAGCTGATTTTCAATTATGTAAATGGCAACAACATAATGTTCAGTAAAAACATATCTAATGACAACAAATAGAGGGGAAAATATCCTAATATGCATGAACCATTAATTAAACTGTTGTGAGAACTAGGATGTTCGTTCATTTGAAATACAAACAATAACATTCAAAAACTCAACTTTTGCCTAAAGAAGAAAATCGCGTGAATTGAAATGAAGCCCAAAGCAAACAATTCACCAGAAAATAAAAGGTACCCGGGATTAATATAATTATTTCTCCTGCAAACTCCAGGCATCGTTTGTCTGTGGTTGTACGCTTCTCTCGCTCTACTCCTAATAAATATCACCAGCTAATCAGCGTCTAGTTTCCGATATTTACTACTCTATTAACCTTGGTGGAACTGCATAGCGATGTCGTTATAGGATCCTGTCAGCTGTTAGCTCCAACCTTATCTACCGGCACTGCATCGTACTATCAGCTCGGAAAGACGTCAAGGACATTTTGCGGTCGATTCTCTCTTTATATATATTCTGAATTCGTATACTGACATATTGTTTGTAAGCCGACGGAAAAAATACAGTGGAATAAACAAAAATAGGGCACACCTGGTATAAAAGGGGTAGGTAGCCATTTCAAACACGATTTGCATCTGAATGGTAGGTGTCGCTGTGGTGATCGGCACATCCTGTGAATTATACATCCTGGCCAATCGAACAGATGAGTCAGTCACAGTTCAGCAACCGGTCCGTGCAGTTTATCGTAAATCATGTCTGAGTTGACAGAGTTTGATAATGTCACTTCAATAAATAACGTGGTTTTTGTACAATATCAATTTTTAGATTTACGAAGGAAAAAATAGTTCTTGTTCGATTTTCTCAAAAACTGTGCATGAGGTTTTAAATTAATGTATTGACATATCACTGTTCAGCTTATGTACAGATGTATAGATTGGTATATGCCTCGTCTTTTGACAGTTTTTTTTCTCGTTAAAAGTCGACACATTGTAGAATTAGTATCAAGAGTAAAGTAAAATATGAAATGAAATCTTTGAGTTTTACGTCACACGATTATGCGGGTTAGGCTAAAGAAGACGGTGAAGATGAGAAATGAATGAAATGGTGGAATGAAGAAAGTGGGAGGAAACGGGATAAGGCCGAGAAAACCCACGAGCACGGTGTTTGTCCACCACAAAGTCCATACGGCGCGAGCTGGGATCGAACCAGGAATCCCAAGCACCGGAGGTGAACATTCTACCACTGAGCCACCGCGCCCCCAAGAGTAAAGTAAGAAATAACTATTTTTGGATCAAAAGCTCCAATATATTTCAGACAAAAATTTTCTTATATGCCTTATATCTGGAGAACTACATATAGTGTAGCCAAACTCAAACTATCGCTTAACTTAGCATGATGTGCTTATTCCGTAAAAGCTACGGAAACTCGATTTAAGGGCCGTTCAAAAATTTTCTGGCACCTGATCCAAAAATGCATCAAAAGATCCAATAGATTTCAGTCAAGAATTTTCTTGTAGACCTTATATCTGGAGAACTACATATAGTGCAGCCAAACCCAAACTATCACTTAACTCAGTAGGATGTGCTTATTCCGTTTAAAAGAAAAAAAAACGAAAGTTCCATTTAGTGGCCGTTCAAAAATTTTGTGGGCCCTAATTCAAAAACTAATTATTGGCCTAGATCGCAATCTTTTGATGCATTTTTTTTATCATTCCTAGGATTCTTGGCCAAGATCGCAATCTTCTTATCTATTTTTTTGATCATTCCTAAATTCTTTTCTTTTCAAGGCAGTATTTAGTGGTGTACCTAATTGGCTTGGTAATGGTGTACCTACTACTTAATTGGCTTGTTTTTAGATGTACCCTTTTGTGTGTGCTTGTGTGCAGAAAAATCTGAAATATTTTAAACAGGACACATTTGTAAGGTTTCGAATATGTAGAATTATATAACCGTTCAGATTTAACATTTGCTTAAAGAAAAAACTCGTTATTTTGTCAATGTGGTACCTGAGAAGTCTCAGGGGAAACAGTGCTGCTGCTAGGCCTCGCAGATATATGAAAAACACACTTATTCTAAAATGTGATCCTCTATTTCAGCATTCAAAGGATGCCTTGTTGAAGGTCAGGACATCAAAGTGAATATACCTGTAAGTGATAATCGGCAACTTATGACCTATCAGATACATGTGAATATCAACCCAAGAGAACTTAAAGATGCCTGGGCGAATGGGAAGCCATTATACACCAATTATTGGTTTTTCAATAGCCAGCATAAACTATACCGCAAGTATCACTTTCTTTATTATTTTTGTATTTAATTTATGGAAGCTTGAAAATTGCTTTTCAGCACTGTTGCTGTATAATAAGGATTAGCAGAACTGAGTCCTGAAATACCTGGGGGTCGGGTAATATTAGATCCTGGCATCCAATTCTTGGTCGTTGAAACCAGTACCCGATTCTCGGTTCTGAAATCGCGTATCCGATTGTCGGTTCTGGAACCAGGTACCCAAGTTGCAGTTCTGGAACCGAATATCAGATTTTCGGTTCTGGAACGGGTACCTGAGTCTCCTTTTTGGAAACGTTTGCCCAGGCTCCGAAATTTTCTGGTCAAACGTAGTAACGTGTCGTTTTAAGCATTAGCAAGGGGGAAAATGTAAGGTCTATTTTTAGTCATTATTTTATAGATTTTAAGTAATAAGTGCTTGCTTTCTTTTAACATTTAAATCATAATCAATTGGGACCTAGTGATGAGTTAAATTTCTTTTAAGGGTTGGATAAGGAAAGGCATTTCATACTAGGTAAATAGCAATCTGTATATGGCGAGGACAAATCTTTGTTTTATTGTTGTTTCTATTTAATGAATATCTAAAGTGTAGTTTACCGTGAAGCATGTTTAATTATGTAGTGTAATGCAAAAGCGCCTCTAGTCGCTTTTTATTAAATTAGAGGGTCATTGATGTAGAGGAACACAATACACAGAAATAAAGTGTACAAACTGATACTATATTTTTCTATTAGAAAAGAGTAAAAATACGAGGATAGAAGTTAAATAGTTTCTAACGTAGTTTGCAAGCCTCTGGAGGCTGTGTCCCCAAGACTCCCATCACAGAGCTCCTGGGGTCAACTTTTTAAGATTTCAAATGGAAGCCCCATAAAGTTGGATTTCGGAATTCGTATTCCATAGTAAAAATACAGTAACATTTATCTCTGTTACTTTTATGAGAAAATATTTTAATTGGTGGTTATGTCCAAAGAAAGAATAGGTAGCCGCTGTGGCTCAGTGGTAGAGCGTTCACCTCTGGTGCGTGAAGTCCCTAGTTCGATCCCAATTCGTGCTAAGTGAGTTTTGTGGTGGACAAACACCCTGTACATAGTTTTCTCGGTGTTCACCCATTTTCTTCATTCCATGATGTAATTTCTCATCAACAACACCGTCTCCTTTAGCCTACATGGCATAATCGTGGGATGTATTTCATTTCATTGTTTTAACCAAAGAAAATGAAGGATTTGTAGGGAAAAAAGTTCAGATTAAGGCCATTGTCACTGATAGCCATCGTAGTTTTGGTAGAGAATTTATAGCTCCATTCCCACGTGCTTGACTCGGAGGTAGATTCGACTTTATTACTTTGATTTTCTTCTCGATTAAGTAAGTAGAACTGTTTGTAGAAAATGAAAAAAGAAATGTAATATTCAACAGGCAGTTAAACTGAAAACAGGTAGTCTACTCGTCGTCGTCTTGTAGTCTATGTACAGTCATGTTCAAAATGATTGTCGCATGTCTATAAATATGTTGTTGTAGGAATATAATTTGATAACGATTTCGCCCGGTATTTCTTATAATGTTAGTATTTGCCGGCAAAGACATGTATGTGGTAAATTTCATGTCAAATGAACAGTAAATAAGAACAATATAACGAAAACACCTTTCTTGTCCATTTAGCGACATTTTGTTTTACTCATTCTAATTTTCGTATTTATAATTCATTGCCTATGATATTTACTACATACGGTATATACATTTTCGATTATACACATAGTAACAATATTAAAAGTTCCCCACAAAATCATTATCAAAGATTTATGCCCGTTTTTCCTTTTCCCCTTTCGCCTTATGCCCTCAAAACATATTTTCACAGACAACCCATAGAGATGTTATCTTAAGGTGGAACGGGAATTCCTGTTTGGCCTTTTCCCATTTCGCCTTATAACATACAAGGGAATTTTCACTCGCTATCTGTAACAAAGAGGGATTTATTTTATTCTCAACTGCAATCTCCCTTCTATTTCAAACAAATTAAACTCAAATATCTCACAAGAACATAAATTTTATTATCACATCCAAAAGTTTCTATGTGGATATAGTATGAAATATCATCAATATATTAAATTACATCAATTTCACTGTTCTCTAGTCTATCCTTTAGGCGGTGAGTCCTGTCCTCCAGCCGTCTTCACTTTAGCTTTCTAGGTGTTCCCTGATTACCCACTTGAAGAAGTACTCGCAGTCTTTCATTTACACGTTGCTCGTCTTTCATTAATTCAATGAAAGGGTATAATATGTCTAAGTGGTCCTTTGATGCCTTTCTTCGTAATGTGGCGTGCCACCCTTCTGCATTATTAGTCGTTCGTTCTTGATCGTTTTCAAAATGAGTCCGCAAGTCACTGCAAATGGGTAAAAATAAAATTATTAGGACATTAAAGATTCAAAGGATTGCATGAGAATCTACGTTGGAAAGTCGATAGTCTTATTTCTTTTGGAAATCAAAAGAATTCTTCTTTTCTAGATAAATTCTTTTGATAATTTACAAATGAGTGAATGCAGAATCTTCAACACGTGCACATCACAAGAAAATCTATGTTACACTGCATGAGGTACTAATGTAATAAAGTACTTTATTGTAGAATACTCGAAATAGCTTAATTGATGATTTAATAATAAAAAATGCTTGCAGGAAACGCCAGCTATCTATGTATTAAAGAAAACATACTTACAGAGGAAATAGCGCTCCACCATTATCCAGCCAAGTGTCTACAAGATAATCATGAAACTCCTCCTTACATGGAACGTCAGGCGTATCTTTTTGCAAACGTACAACCACTACATTTAAATGGGAAGTTGAAACCAGAGATAGTGCTGCTGTACGTCGAATCCGTCTTTTTACTTCAGAGTTCTCTTTGTACAACTGAGAAAGTCCTAACTATTGAATCTTCCTCCACACAGACTGAGAGAAGCGGAAGAAACACCCTCTGATTATAACACCAGGAAATACTTGACTTTCATCAGTGATTGCTGCTTTTCTAAAAAACAATAGAAACTTCTTTCAATTTGAAACGCAGTCCAAATTTATCTGAACCATCTCTCATTACCCTCCTTCCTCCATTACGTCCCTCATTACCTCCAGTAATCTTACATGTGTGTCTTGTTTTTTACTGGGAAGTAAGCAGAAGAGAAGAAGAAATACCTGGCCCAAATATTTTCCTTGTATAATTGGAAGAAAAGGCAACGTACAGTCTTAAATGTCCCATCCGTTACAAACCTGATGCACTGACACAGAATCTCAAAATTTTCAACAGTGCCGAAAACCTAATGAAAATATGTACATAAAAGGCTAGAATAAATAACACAGATATTCTAACGAAAATGCTTTAATATTAATATTCTTACTTTTATTACTATTGTCATATCAGACTTTCACGATTTAAAAAAGCACTAAAACAACGCAAGAAGAAGTAGGAAATGATAAACTATTTTCTTGACTATTAAAATATAACTTACAAGTATTCTACTAGAGTCAACGTCTTCATCCACCAACACAATTTTTTGCCGTCGTGCGTTTCACTCCACGATCCTTCCACCTTCAATGTACTCAGGGTCATTCCATATGAAATCAAATTAGAAACTAAAATTTGCTCATATGTTTTGGATTTTTTTTTCAAATTTTGTACAAATGTTGTGGTATCCAAACATAGCACACCTGTCAAATTTTACAGCTCTACCTCAAACGGGACTGCTGTAGGAACCATTCGAAGTTTGGGGGTTTTGTGCAAAAAGCACCTAAGTCCGCCTTCGACTTAAATTACTCAAACCGCTACATCTCTGGAGATATTGAAGCTATTTGAAAATGGTTTTCACTAAAACAATCTTAGAATTTGTAAAATTTAAAAGATTGTAGTAATAAACTGCCCAAGTGGGGTTAAGCATATGAATTTGAACATCAAAGAGGAAAAAAAAAAAGAAAAAATAATGTCAAAATTTGGCAACTATTTCTGAAAAAGGCCCACCTAACACCAACCTCAAATTTTCAAAATAAGTACCTCTGGTGTTCCTCTTTAACATATTAAAAAATTAGGAGGGTGTTGTTTTTCGGTATGTTCAAGAAAAACAAATTATGGCACAATGTAAGTTGAGAGCGGATTTAGACACTTTTTCCACAAACCCCTCAAATTTCCAATGCCTGTTTCCAATTTTCCGTGTTGAAAATATTTGTAATTGTCAAGACTGAGGTGACTGAATAAATGAATGGTCTGTAATCACTGTCTCCATTTGGGTTCTGTCAGTTTGAATTAATTTTTTGTACTTATATCTTATAAGTGAGCCAGTTCTTTTAATGCACGAACGAGATACTCGGTTGTTCCAAATATTTCAATAGTTTTCATAGTCGTCAATGATTATGGAACTAATGACAGAATCTGAGTCCCTTCAGCAATGGTACTTGAAGTTTCAGATTTCTGACACAATTCATTTATTCAGTCACCTCAGTCTTGAAAATTACAAATATTTTCAACACGGAAAATTGGAAACAGTCATTGGAAATTTGGGGAGTTTGTGGAAAAAGTGCCTAAATCCGCTCTCAACTTACATTGTGCCATAATTTGTTTTTCTTGAATATACCAAAAACACCCTCCTAATCTTTTTATATGTTAAAGAGGATCACCAGAGCTACTTATTTTAAAAATTTGAGGTTGGTGTTAGGTGGGCCTTTTTCAGAAATAGTTGCCAAATTTTGACATTTTTTCTTTTTTTTCCTCTTTGATGTTGAAATTCATATGCTTAACCCCACATGGGCAGTTTATTACTACAATCTTTTAAATTTTACAAATTCTAAGATTGTTTTAGTGAAAACCATTTTCAAATAGCTTTAATATCTCCAGAGATGTAGCGGTTTGAGTACTTTAAGTCGAAGGCAGACTTAAGTGCTTTTTGCACAAAACCCTCAAACTTCGAATGGTTCCTACAGCAGTTCCGTTTGAGGTAGAGCTGTAAAATTTGACAGGTGTGCTATGTTTGGATACCACAACATTTGTACAAAATGTAAAAAAAAAAAAAAAAAATCTAAAGCACATGAGCCTCCATGATTTGTTGATTTCATACGGAATGACCCCTCAATCTTTGCAGTAGTGGTTGCTGGTTTCATGCTCGTATGTTATATAGAGAGTGTTTGACACCACTAAGGGCAGGAACAACAGATGCAGTTTCAATTTTCCTTAGCAATCTCCTCCCTGGAAAGAAGAAAATAAATTAATTGTAAATATCAACAGAAAAAAAGTCATACTTTCCCTCGAGAAAGTCAAGACAAACGAAATTTTGCTTAACTGTGACCGGTTAATTGTGTTACACTATAAATAGAAAGTGGACTATGTATTTGTGTGCTAGCTAGAATGCGATTATAAAAAAAAAGTTTCACATCTGAAGTTCTAAAATAACTTTATGGAGAAGTTGCAAAAATAAATATTAGAAGCATGCAGAGAAACTTGTGTCAAAATTACTTATACCTTATTACAACTATTACTAAATACTTACCGAGCTCCTTCGTGGTTAATCGGTTAGCGTACGCGCCTTTGGCGTGGGAGACCCGGAGGAACTCATGTGGCTAGGATTCCACGTTAATCAGTAGGCGCTATTTCATACAGCTCGCTGCTGAAAGGGACGTTAAACTCAAAATCAACTCAATTATATACTTACCTATATACGTATCTTAGTAATTGTTGATGTTGGTTCTTCTGCCACTCTTCTACATATTTGAGGTACAAATACAAGGCTGCGTGAACATTTTTTTTTTTAAACAGTGACGCAAATAATACATTTCTCTGAATACTTACTTTGATTATACGCTGTTCTATTCGTTCAGCCTTATCATAATTTGAAAATTCCCTCCTCTAGTGCAAGGCGAAATGGAAAAAGGCCAAACGGGCATTCCCGTTTCGCTTTACAATCAAATTAACATGCACTCTGTTAGCATCATAGCCTGGAGTAATGAAAACAGGCATAAGGCGAAACGGGAAAATGCCAAACGGGAAGACACCTTATTAAATTATGTTCCCACAATAAGATCATTTGGACATGATGATACTTTTCTTGTTAGGAGAATATTGTATTCAGATGTTTGATCAACACAGTTGCAAGACGTGTCTGTGTTAAGATCGTTGCATAAAATCTATTATCACAAAATAAAAGTCCATTCACTGAATATTTCAAAAGCCCGTAATTTGAAAGATTTAACTTTTCTTAACAATGTGATAGAAACAAAATTTACCTCAGAATCCGAAGTTTTTTTTTACCGTAGAAACCGAAACCATAACTTTCTGTAGGGGTTAGCAATTGAAATTTTCAAGATTGAAAGAATTAATTTAAGTCCCACGTCTATGCGCTTTAGGCTTATTTTAATGTACCACATGAATACGCTTTAGGCTAAAGGAGGCAATGATAAATGAAAGCAAACGATTGTGGTACTAATTTTCTGTGCTCTGCCACCGGGAATCGAACCCAAGACCACGCACTACAGAGGTACACGCGCTAGCCATTAGACCAGCGGAGAGAGCTAGAGGGACTATATAATGGGGTGCCCTAGATGCAGTTGGTCTTCACAGAATTGCAAACTTCGTTTGAAACTAATGAACTTCTATTCTCATCCATTTTTACCTCTGGGGGTCGCGGTGGCTCAGTGGTAGAGCGTTCACCTCTGGTGCTTGGGATCCCGGGTTTGATCCCAGCCTCCGCCAAGTGAACTTTGTGGTGGACAAACACCGTGCTCGTGGGCTTTCTCGGGGTTCTCCCGTTTCCTCCCACTTTCTTCATTCCACCATTTCACTCATCTCTCATCATCACCGTCTCCTTTAGCCTAACCGGCATAAATGTGGGACGTAAAACTCAAAGATTTCATTTCATTTTCTATTTTTACCTCTGATGCATTTTTATCCATTTGTCCTATGATGCCGGTGTTTCGAATCCCTGTATCAAAGTGATTTCAAAATAGGCCGAGAAACTTGGAGAGATAATTCTACTTTTTTAAAAAAAAAGACATTAAAACTTTCTTCACACTTTCTTCCCGTATGCTTGGTTTACAAGTAATACCCCTTAGAAAGTTTCCTACGCTTTTTTTAACACCCTTTATCTTGAAACCAGAAGAGATACAAACAGACAATCATGTGCATTGCGAAAATTTGATATAGCAAATAACTTGTAATATGTTGGTTCTTTCAGAATTGCATTCAGTACTCTTTAGAACTGTTTCGTCACTTTTAAATTTATTAGTTGTGTTATTGTTTTATGAATTTAAATTAGTCAAATTTTGAGACATAAATGAATATCAAGATAATTAAAGTAGCGAAATGGATAACTACCACTAACTGAAATAGATTTTATCTACCGGTAGCAAGGATCTTATAAAAGAGAGGATCTTCTGGAACTGGATACCCGATTATCGGTTTTGGATCCGGTTCTCAATTTTTGCATCGAACCGAGTATCCGATCCGTACCGGACGGATCCGAAATTTTTGTACCATCTCTACTGTACTATTTTGACTAGAATTTCAAGATTAAAGAGGAGGAGGATTAAAGCATTACTTTAGAGACGACTCTTGAGGGATGTCGCATACGTAAAAATTAAACTTTATTACTAGAAGGTAAGAAACGAAAGGTTACCTAACGTACTAATGTTTGTATACAAAAATAAGTACATCAGAAAATTCTAGCGATAAAATTTCATCTTTACCAATGTAACTTCCCTCAAGAGCCGCCACTTCCTGTAATTTAAGTTAGTAAATATTTAGGAGTACCCATTCCAGTATGCTTCATCAAGTTCTTCTCACAAAGCCCTTCCAGAAAAGAACTATCTGGTTTCAAATTTAACTTAATGGACATGGCCTCCAATGCTTTCCTCTATGGGGATGAGTGAGTATGCCTTTGGAACCGTGTAATATTCTTTAAAAAAATAATTGGATTTTTTAAAACGTAATCAATATAAACGTATTTGCAATAGGAAGCGAATATAACCCCAAGACATTTTCTTACTTTGCTACTCCTGTGATTGATTTGAATTATATTTGATTTGACTAACAATAAATGAAATAAAATATTTATACTAAGGGACAGCGTTTATTGTTTTTGAAGGTGGCCCACCATGGGCCATTTAAGCGCTGTTAGCAAATAAGGAGGCTGCGGTGTTTCCACGTCTCTGTACACATTCATATCAGTTTGTGCTTATCACAAATAAGCGACTCATCACTCACTCGCGTCTGTTTAGCCGCATGGCAACGTTTCGTTGCATTCGCTCAGCCCACACGCCATTGATTGAGTCTCACGCTTTAACTCGAAGTTCCACTGTATTCCCTTTGGGCTAACACAGACTTATTAATAAATATGAATATGATTACACATGTAAAAAAGTTTGGTGGTATGTAACTGTAGAAGGCAAAGGTAGAATCTCAAGAAAGCTCAAAAAAGTTGTCCAACACAAACTCAAGTGCCTGTCATTGGACCAGAGATCTTTCGCACTAGAAGTAAGCACTCTTCCACTGCCTAGGTTATCTATGTATAATCTAATATTCCAAATATTCTTTCTTTCAGGCTCAACTATATCTAATCCCGATTTGAATAGACTAGTGTTGAACTTAGTTCCACTTTCTGATAGGTTTATGAAAAAATGTGTTTTTTATCACCTGGAAAGAAGAACAACTGTACCTCCAAATGATAAATTGTGCTTCGTAAAACTCAACGCAATGTTGAAGGCTCTCCCAGAAAAGATGTGTTACAAGGAATATTATTCGATCCTGCACAGAGAGTATCAGTGGGTGTTGTATGATGTTGAACTTATTGTGGGATTCAGGAGTGAATTTGATTCCAAATCAGCTCAAAGCAGCGAACGAGGTATGTCATATATACAACAATACATATAAAACTAAACCTAGCAGTAAATTGTACTACCTAATGCAGAATTTATTGCTTTTGTTAATATATGCAAAGTTCTGTATCCTCAGCCATAGCTAAAAGTAAATCAGACAAATCGTCAAATTTAATGTCCTATATAAATTTTGTCGATTTTACAGGAGAAGGAAAAGAAGCATTTGATGTGATTTCATTTGATTTGCTTTCATTTCATTTCGTTTGATTTGATTTAATTTTATTTGATTTCATTTGACTTGATTTCATTTCATTTGATTTTATTTGCTTTAATTTGATTTGATTTGATTTCATTTCATTTCATTTCATTTAATGATTGCATTTCATTTCATTTCATTTTATTTCATTTGATTTCATTTAATTTGATTTCAAGTTTTTACAAACATTTTAGATTCATTAATTCGTTGCTATTGAGTTCCTTTAGAGCTACTTTCTAAATAATATGGATCTAAACTTTTGCAATAGAGACTAGTGTATTTAAAAAGCTATAGTGATTTTTCGTCAGTTGATGCAGATATTTGCCTAAATTTAATGGTGAGCACTATAAGTTTGTCATTCATAAGTAAATAAAGCAGCTGATATGCCTTTCTGATGACCATTTCGTGATTGTTTATTCCTTTTTTTAAGTTTTCAGTTTATTGCCTGGACATTTTCAATAATAATGTTATACAGAGAACAACGATGCAGAAATAAAAAAAAATAATAATGTATAACAAATAACAAGGTACACTAAAAACATAAACAATCTAGTTGATAGGAAGCTAATGTGAATATTCAATAGTGTCATTGGTCTTAACACTATTTGTTTTCTATGGTTTTAACCCCATATGAGTTTATAAATACTACGAGGCATCCCTAGCAGCCATGTCCTCTATTACAGTGAAAATTGTTTGTAGATGAGTAAAGTGTATTAAACTTTGGAATTGTTTGCACTAGTAAAAACGGAATCATGCACACCATGATCAAAATGGCGCGGGGGAAACCTAAAATTTGCCTGTATTAATCGAAATTCTTATAAAGTAAATCCATCGTACAAAAACAGTGACGGCAGGGATTTTCACACTACAGTAGAGCGTCGATTATCCGAAGTAATTGGGGGACATAGGTGTTCGGAAAACTGGTTTGTTCGGACAATCGAACTGTATATGTTTATTTGCCAAAAAGAAGTACTGTACAGTAAATTTATTCATTAAAACAGGCATCTCTTTAAGTATTACAAAGTAACGTACAAAGGCAACTTTAGCGGTGCCGGTCAGCAGCGCCTTATGAAGGCCCCATTAGAAGCAATGTTCCGCCAGCGGTGGCTCAGTGCGGCGACTACTGTGGGAAACTTGGTTTGGGAGCGAGGGGGATGATGGACGGTAGGATGGGAGAGTAACAGGTGCGAGCGAGTACACAGTTCGGTTAAGCGATCGTTCGGTTGACCGACGGTGCGAAAACGCAAAAAGCTGGCCAAAATTAAAAAAACGAAAGTTAATAATATAGGAATTTTTTTATGTAGTTGGCTAGAGTGATGTTAGAAGGGGCCAAATCCATAAATAGAATAGGGTTTTTACTTTATTCCGACTACCTGAGCCACTCTTAAATAGACCCTTCAGCAGATCAAATGCGTAGAGAACAATAGAAGAATTGTGACGCGTCCGTTTAAACGGTTGTAACTTTCGAACGCGTTCATAGTTTTTAAATCTGTAAAGTTTTCCTACACCGTACTGGTATGTAGAATAAGTGTATGAAGTGAAAAATTAATAATAATGATGTAATAATTTATAATTTGAATCGCAAGTCAGGCAAAATTTTCACATTGTTGATATATTTTATTAACTTAAAGCGTTGAAAACATTATGTGCACCCTCGTGCACCACGTTCATATTTTGTAGAATGGTAGTCTGAAAATTAATTAATGCTGTAGACAAAAAAGTAGCTGCCAAAACATGCCAATTACGAAGCGTGTTGATGTTAATTATTGCTCATTAATGTTACAGTGACAAACCGTTGCAGTTATCATAACTGAATCAAATACCAATAATTTGTGTCATTTAAGTAATAATACATTTCTAATAAATAAGAACGTGAGTAACAAATAATTGTTCATCAAAAAATGTGAAAAAAGTGAATGTTATTAAAGATACATTGTGAAAATTGCAAAGTATGTTGACATTCTTGTTATTCCGCCATTTTGGATCCGCCATTTTTTTCAACTTTAGTTGTAGAATCGTAATCAGCAACCTCAATAACCCCTTTATCGCCACTTTTGAGAACATTTCTACGACTTTTTCGACTTTTGCAAATTTTATTCCGCCATTTTGTTTTTTTTCAATGTTAGTTGCAGAATCGTAATCAGCAACCTCAATAACCCCTTAAAACTAAATTTCATTCAATCTGAATATAGTTATCATATTTTGGCCAGCTTTTTGCGTTTTCGCCCCACTGTGCGACGTTCGGATAATCGACGCTCTACTGTCTGAAAATTTAATTAAATTGGAAAAAGCACAAAAACAGTAATTGTATTAAACGATCACAAAGTACAGAACAGGAGCTAAAGACAAACCAACAACCCCCGGCGCGAGGTTCACTCGAACTCGATAACACTATTTAGTGATACATTTATTGTGCACTCTATTACCTTGACATTTTTCAATACTGTTATCAGTAACAATAAGTCAGAAATGTAAGACAATATAGAGTATAACAAATAACATAATACACAAAAGCTATAGTAATAAGCAGTCGAGTTAACAAAAGTTTAATATACGTACTACTTCTGCATTAGCTGATACAATGCTTCTTCATAAGATTATACGTTGAACAAGAAAACCATTATTGAATGCAAAAGGTGAAAATAAGTACTTTTGTCTAAAGATGCAGTGAATTTCCTCAATACTTAATCTTGATAACACTGTTCAATTAAGTTGTTTGTAATAACTGACATGATCAGGGTGACTAATGACAAGATAACTTCCAAGACACATAAACATCAACTCATATTTTTCATTCGTGACCATCCAGAAATGTTTCGTGCAGTAGAGGAATAACTTGAAACCTACTTCTGTAGTACTGAAACGGTTGACAGCAATTTTGTCGTGTTGCAGTTGAACATGACTTGTTTAAAAGCAGAGTGTATGCGGAGAATCCTTAAGCAATTTAATCTTCCTAACATCTTCGAAGTTGAACGGTGTACCATCAGCAGTTTGTGAAGTTCAAATAGTCGGATTTTCTCAGCAATAGATCTGAAATCAATAAAATCTTCACTTCTCATTGGATGTGTGTTGCTAGTTGTATGATTGGAATTGAGAAGGAACAAATACTTCATCTGTTGGCTTTATTGTTCTTGTTATTACACTATAAGCTGAATCGTCTTTGTTTTGACCATGTTGAGGTTCGAATAATCTCAGCACAACTTCTACTGTGCTTTCAGCTTTTAAAACTGTAGACAAAGGTGCAACAATTATTCTATCCAGTTAGTTTTGATCAGTACATTAGTTGCAATATAAATGTATAGTATTTTCTCCTTTCTTGCGAAGACTAGTCAGATGTCGATGCAAACACATAGGAACATAACGCTGATTAATACCAAGAGTATTGTGAAAACTTTTAGCTTACAAACTTTGAACTTTATCCTTATAGTGTTCAAATAATGAAACGGTGTTTTATTCTGTATGAATATTCCTTTGTTGGTGAGCTTCTGGGTATTTACTACTTCTGTATGGCAACTTATGAATTCTCTTTGTAACTGTTAGTTGCCAATATCATAGAACTCATTTAGAGCTTTCTCTGACTCTTTTCAGCTCAAAACACTGCCTTTCTTTCTTCATAAAACCGGCACTAGGATTTTCAGCACTCTTCGCCTAACAACAGTTTTTCCTATAACTGTACTTACGTATCAGAACCCTTGATGGCATAATTTTTTGTTCATTTCTTTCTTAGGATTTTATTAATAGAAGCTATTTATTTACAATTTGACTTCTACATCATTGAATCTTCGTCTTCATACTGACACTTCACATGATGATTACAATCTTCATCCTTAATGAAGTGATTTCAACATAAAAGAGTAGACCATCTCCCGCAAAACGAAAATATTTCTTCCTTACAGCGAGATACTCCATAAATCTCTTCATGGCTAGGAATGTAGTTAAAATATCGCTGCTACGTATTTCAAACAAATCTTTGTTGCTGAATAAGACGTTCGCATTTTTGTTGGATTTCTTGCTTTCATTCATCAACAGATAGAAGGATCTATCTTCATCCGAAATGAAATGAGTTTGTCACCCGGGTTCAAATCTATTATTGTTTCTTTGTGACACTTATTTTCTGGTGCCACCAGAGTTTCAAAATTGAACTAATCTCTGTTACTTCTCGGGTCTGACAAAAGTAACTAAAGTTATTAGATTCAAACTCCGAATCGCTAAATTTTATGTGAAGTAACCACTTTTAGGTTGTTTTCATTTTTGACATAAAATTTGCGTTTTAGATTGCGATAATCGGCATATAAGTTATTAGCGCTGCGTTGCGATCCGCAAAATTTGACAAAATTGACACGGAATAGGACCTAATGAATAGCAAGAGTTAAAAGAACAAAAGAACAAGAACTTGAGTTATTGTAGTTAGCAATAAAATATATGTTGGTTGTGGTCATGTTGGTTTTAGTCGTTTTTAATCGTTTTAATTATTAATTTCTCGTTCAAATTACAAATAATGTATTATCCAAGAATGTAAATTAAAAAGACTTCTAAGTTACACACACTTAAAAAACTTAAAGTAATCAGTTTTTAAAATATATTTTAACAATTATTAATGATTTTGCGAATTATTTACTTATATTTCTTGTTGCTTACAAATTCTAAAAGAAAAAATGTGCTCATATAAACAACAGTTAAAGAAATTACTGCATGTTCCAAAATAGACCTATTGTCCTGTTTTATTTCTTCATTACACTCTATAATCAAGACGTGACATACCGATAGAAATACTAAGAAGTTCCAGTGACAAACTATTGTCATAGGAGGATACAATGTAGCTAGATGAGTAAAAGAAAACAAACCTAGGCCAGTTGACTCACCCAGCACCTATAGAAAATATAAATACAGAGGACTTAGAATTCCTATTCTATTTAGTGGCTTAAACGGTTCTATAAAATTGATAAGCAAAAATAAACTACTTTGCAAAATACTACTTAACTTCACCCTACTTCTCTTCACCCTACAAACCTTCTTCCCCTCTTCGCCTCATCTGTTCTAACACCTTATCCAACCTCTTTTGTACCTCGGACAAAGTTCTGGCTCTCTTGCAATCGTTATCTCCTCATAAATCACTTGGACCTGATAAAATTAGTCCTCTCTGTCTCAACAAAACTGCTTCAGTTATTGCGGTTCCTCTATCTATCTTGTTCAATAGATGCTTCAAGGAAGGGTATTACATCACCAGCTGGAAACTAGCTCACGTGACCCCAATATATAAATCTACCCTTAAAGATCATGTTTCCTCTTATAAGCCAATATCTCTTCCTTCTGTAATATCAGTTATTTCCGAAAATATAATCAAGGACACACTACTTAAATACACCTCGCCTTACATTCACACTTCTCAGCACGCTTTATACCGAAAAGTTCAAGTCTAGTAAACTTACGTACTCTTCTTTTCTGTGCAATTAAATATATGAATAACAATACTCAATTAGATGTTATCTACTTAGATCTCTCCAAGGCCTTTGATTCTGTCAATTTCCAATAGGTTTAATATACATGGTATTTTTTTCTCTTTAATAACCATCTATTTGAAGGATCGTAAACACGAGAGTTGTTCTTTCAGGGGCGACTTCTAACCCCCAACCTGGGATCTCAGGGGTGCCTCAGTTGAATATACTTAGGCCCCTGCTATATGTACTGTATGTGAATGATCTCTACTCACACTTATCACCTCATCCTAATGGTCTTCTACTTTTTGCTGACGATTGTAATTTATACAGAAAATACCGTGTCTGCAAAATACGATTTCCCTACAGGAAAAGATAAATTACCTTATAGGTTGGTGTAAAATGTGGTACTTGAACCTTAACAGGAAATGTGACAGTATTACCATTAATCTGAAAAAATCTCCTGTTCCCTCCACATACCATATCAACGATTCCCCTATTACACATTCTGCTAGTCGTAATGATCTTGATGTCATCTCTGATTTGAAACTCACGTTCTCTGACCACATCTCCTCAATACTTAAGAATTCAATGCACCTGTTGGGGCTTCTTTATCGATTTACTGAACTATGCACTGTTTCATCATTAGTAAATTTTTATAAAACTCGAATAGCGTCCAAGATCAAATGCTGATCTCCCATATGGGCCATGGCAGCACATACACATCTCCCTAGACTTCAATCTATTCTCAATTTCTTTATTACTATAGTACATTTTCGTGTCCCGCACTTGGAAAATTACCTAAAGAGAAACTCTTGCGATATATTAATACTAGACTCCGAAAGTACGCAGAAACAACTCTGGTCTGAAATGTCATCATACATAGTTAATGGAAACTTAAAATCGGAAACTTTACTTCAGGAACTATCCTTACGTGTCTCTTCCCGTTAACCCAGAATACCCACCTATTCCGACTTTCCCACCCTAGATTAGCAATTATACATAGGGATCTTCTTTTTTTAACAGAATACTGAACTGTTATAATCATTTAACAACTAATGTGAACATTTTTTCGAGCTACTCGGTGTTTGAAGTAGCAATTAAACGAGTTTTGGCGAAATAATATTACTTTTGCACTATTTGTTGACACTCTTTTTGTTGTTTTTTACTGTTTGTTAACATTTTCCTGTGTAAAATGGCAAAGTTATGCTGTATCTGGGAGTTTGTTCAATAAATAAATAAATAAATAAATAAATAAGTAAAATAAACTTCGATTTACACTTTGAAACTAATGTGGATTGGGTTTGTCAAGTGACATTTCATTGCTAAATCCTGATTTGTATTCCTTTTTTTTTTTTTTTTAGTATACACTTTAGTATTATGTCAAAACTAGTTTTTGTCTAGGGGGCGCGGTGGCTCAGTGGTAGAGCGTTCACCTCTGGTGCTTGGGGTCCCGGGTTCGATCCCAGCCCCCGCCAAGTGAACTTTGTGGTGGACAAACACCGTGCTCGTGGGTTTTCTCGGGGTTATCCCGTTTCCTCCCACTTTCTTCATTCCACCATTTCACTCATCTCTCACCGTCTCCTTTAGCCTAACCGGCATAACCGTGGGACGTAAAACTTAAAGATTTCATTTCATTTAGCTTTTGTCTAGCTGAGGACTTCGTCTCCCGACCCTATATTTACTCAGCCTACGGCCTCGTACTTCTCATATCCCTAACATATCTCCAATCGAGATATGGCCATCTTATTATAACAATTACAACTCCCACTCTTTTATCTTCCCCTATTTTCTTCCCTTCCAAGGGTAACGATCAAAAAACGTTGAAACCATCTTGAATTATCATCTCTTTACAATTAAGGAACTTCGAAATATGGGCATATTTTAACAATTACAACCCTCACCCGTTTTCTTTTTTACATTTTTCTTCCCTTTCAAGAGAAACATTAAAAAACGCTGAAACGTGTTTTTAATTATTTTAAATTAATAGCCCAAAAACCTATTTTCATGTCTCTAACCTTAAGAGATTTGAAGATATGTCTGTTATTTTACGACACTGAAGCTCAATCCTTTTTCTTTCCGCTTTTTCCGTTCCTTATAGGGGAGATATCAAAAGAAGCTGAAAGAAGTCTAATTATTTTAAATGAGAAGTCCAAATACCAAATTTCATGTCTCTAATCTTAAAGGATATCCGTAATTTTAACCCCATTTTTTCCTTCCATTCTAGGGGATGAAAAACTGCTGAAACACGTATATAATCATTTTAAATGAGGAGTCTAAATATCGAATTCCATGTCTATAACTTAAGAAATTTCAAAGATATGGACATCTTATTATAATAATCCTAATTTTCCCGTCTTTTTCTTCTTATCTTCTCTTCTTCCCTTCGAGGTTAAATACTTTTAAAAATCTGAAAGACGTATCTAAGTATTTTAAATGCCAATTTCATGCCTCTAATATTAAGAGATTTCGAGATATGAACATTTTAAGATAATAATTGCCACCCCTCTTTTCTCCATTTACCCTTCGAATTTAAAAAAAAAAAAATCTTCCTTAGTGGGACCTTACATCACAAATTCTATGTCTTGTCCAAATTTCGAGTTTCTAGTTCAAGTGGTATGGTCACGGAGTTTATCAATCAGTCAGTTAGGACTTTTTTTCGTATTGAGAAATGTTCTAGAATTGAAGCTGATTCCTTACTCATGTTCCTTGTTAGCAATCCTTACACTAATACTTCGAACTACTTTCAGACTCGTTCTTATTTGAAGTTTTTCTTTGCAGATTGGAATTCGCCGCTGAAGAGAAACAATGAGTATTCTTTACTTGTAGTTGCATTATCTATCACCATTGTTTCCTTGATGCTGAGATCGAAGCTGAAACATCAATGTAAACATAGAACCATATGCAATTCACCGAGCCAACAAATCACAAACGTGTCAAGACCACGACGGTCCAGATGGAGGTCTTCAAACAATCAAAACTCAAACCGAGCGAGGAATGCAGCACATATGCAAAGCATACGTGGGAATCGATCTGCCTCGGTGTCCGAAAGAAGTGAAATTTCGATAGAAGTTCCTCCGGACTCTCAGGACAACATAAGTGTCTCACATGATAGTGTTTCTGCATTACAACTTATGGAAAGCGCTGGCGCCGTATTTCTGTTAAGATATTTTGAGAGACATGCTGGAATATTCCCATTAGAACACATGAGTATATATCATAGAGTAACTAGTATTCAACTGGAGATGTCAAATTCACTTACCGATTTGTGTCCCCCTATTGCATAAAAACGGGACAAAACTCGATTCATGTACTTTGAAGAAAAGCGATCCTACCTATAGAAATAACAATTGAACTATAGGCTACATAATACCCTGACATATCGCGTGAAAACTTTCAACCAACTAACTACCTTTAAAATTAGGTATGCTTTATTTTCCTTCTGGTTGACAAAGTTTATTCTTAAATTATAAACGATCTTAAAATTTATGTGTAAGTCACCAGTAAAATTTTATACATAATCCATAGTTTCTTTCGACTATAGCTTCGAAATGAATGCATACATTTGAGAACAGTTTTATTTTATAGAAGAATGTAAATTTTTGTAAGATATCGAAAACTGTACTTAAATTGGATTATTCGTTCCGAAGTTATCGACAAAACAACATGAAAGTAAATATACGCTTTTGCTGTAGAAGGGATAATCGTCATGTAATTTAACTGTATATATGTATATAAGTGAGAATAGCACCAAACCTTCGAAGAGCGAGAAATTCATATTTTTCTGCATTGCGTTGTGTACATTATTCTGTATTTACCATTAATTTGACTCATTCTGATGCAAAGATGATACTTTCGTGAAGCATCATTACTATGAAGTAATATTTTAGGAAAAGAAGAAAGTACATTTTTACAACATATATGGTAAACGTCTAATTTAATATTGCAATCATACTGTATGTATTGTAAGCACCATTAAGAAAAGTACCTTGTATTCAGTGTGCTATTGCTGCACAGAGCATATAAATGTTAAAGTATGTGGAAAAATCTTTCATATATATTCAAATTAAACTTCCAAATACATTTTTGGTGTGTTGTGTTCCAACTATAGAAAATAAATTGTCACAATGAAGTTATGTAAATAAATAAATAAATAAAAGATAAAAATTATGATAAGTAAAGTTTAGTGAAAATCAAGTAGTAATAAAGAGTGTGCGATGTTTTCTTTGAAAAAGGAAAGAAAATAGATACTTTTGGTATGGAAACGTTTTGTCTGTGATAAAGGATTTGGCTAAATTACGTAGTAACTAGAACTGAAACTTTAAATGAAATATACATAATCAATAAAGTACGAAATAATTCAAGGCTTATTTTGCCTTAGATATTAAATTAGATACAAGATGCAATAATACATATAAATTTACATAGACTTAAACGATCCCTATATATAATTTGCCTTGTACTAAATTATTTTTCATAATGTGCGGATAAAATGTAAATTATTGTAAGTGCCAATAATAATGATACAAGAAGAAATATTCTGTAAAACAGGAAATTGTTATCAAATTAATGTGTCAAAAAGTTTGATATTTTATGATTTCGGATCTTCTGTGACATTTAAATCTTACACTGTACAATATTGTGTTAAATGCTAAAATGTGCATTAAAATATATTTTGAAAACAATTATTAAAACTATCATGTTATTAAGTTCATAATTTGGCAATAATAAAATTGAACTTGATTACCGAAGTTGTATATGTTTAGCTGGATTAGTTTATTTCTCATTTAGACGTACACCCATGTCCAAAATGATTGTCACATATCTATAACTGTCTTCTTGTAAGAATATAATTTGATAATCATTTTACAGGGTACTTTTAACACTGATACTATGTGTATAATGGGGAAATGTATATTTGTGGTATACGAAAATTACAATGAGTAAAACAAAATGTTGCTAAATGGAGAAGAAAGTTTTATTTTCGTTTTATTGTTGTTATTTACTGCTCTTTTGACATCAAATTTTCCACATACATGTCTTTGCCGATTATATACATACTAACATTCTAAAAAATACCGGGTGAATTCGTTATCAAATCATATTCCTACAACAACATGTTTATAGACATGCGACAATAATTTTGGACATGAGTGTACATTTGATTTTTAGATTCACAAGCAAGATAAGACCCCAAGACCACCAGTTATCATTCATACATATGCAATAACAGTGTTATTAAAAGTTTTGTTTATTTGATCATCTATTAATAATGTACATAATTGACTTGATTCAATGCACAGTCTTAAACAAAAGCAAGAGTGCTTTCCCACCACGATGTTTTTCTTATACCAATAACTTTTTATCAGTTGAAACATATTAGTATTGTGCTCAGGTTATCTTAATCCAAGCAATTAACTAACGCCATTAAATATATCAAGAAATTACTTAGTACTTTAACTGATTCTCTATTAAATTTTTGATTACTCCAACATTTTGCGCTTATGGTTTTGATCAGAACCAACGTTGCCGTATGTCAGAGTGACGTCAAACTTCACCACATTTGAGCCCTCTAATAGTGAGATTGCACCAACACAGCCTTACTTAGAGAAGCTTGACATCCGTTAAAAGAAGTGCGTACGCAGTTTAAGATTTTACAGAGTTCGGTGGGTGCCCACAGAAAAACAAAGGAATGTCTCCAAGACTAATCCAGGACAGAATGTTAGAAAAGTTGAGTTATTGTATATTTCATCATTCAAGTTGATGTTTATTTACAGTCTGTTATTAACAATTCTTTCGCCAGATTTTTATGGATTTCTTTCAATAGCTTGTAAGTTGGTCAACGATTGCTAATTTGTTATACAGAGAATTGAATAATAATTGTAATATATACAAAGAAAATAAAAGGTTTTGAATTGGGTATTTAGACAAAGAGAATTTAGAAATACGTACAATAATTATAAAATTTGTATTTTCCAAGTATGTTTCTCCGCGATAGGTTACCTCTTTGTAACTTCTTTAGACCATAGTCTCTCGAGAAATAAGTGTCTTAGTTGCATCTACTGTGTCCCGGTTAACTTAGAGCAAGTGTAGAAAAGCTGTTTGAATATATTAAGAAATCGTCTATAACTACTTTAACAGGTTCCCTATCATTTTCTTTTATAAATTCAACACCTCGATATACCTGTGGTGCATGGGGTCCTTGGTTCGATCCCAGCTAGAGCCAAGTGAGATTTGTTGTGAACAAACACCTTGTGCGTGGATTTTCTTTGGGTTCTTCCATTTCCTTCCAATTTTCTTCATTTCACCATTTCAATCATTTCTCATCATCACTGTCTCCATTAGCGTAGCTGGCATAACCATTGCGTGTAAAACTTTTTACTTAAGTTTTGTCGTTGTATATAAAGATTTTATTTCATTTCATTTCAACACTTCTATAGAAATAAATCAATTCGAGTATGGTTTTTGACACAGTGTACAGAATTACGTTCCCTCTAGTCAACTTTAGTCGAACTACTACAAAACGAAGGTAAAAGAAAAAAATAAGTGGCTGGAAAGTATTCTTTGTTTTCTACTGTACATTGTAATTGTCATATACATTATATACATTATATATATAAGATATATATATATATATATATATATATATATATATATATATATATATATATATATATATATATAAACTTTGACCCTTATATTGCTTCCATTACGAAACATAAGTTAAATGTGGTTTCAATGTATTAAGAAAAGAGTAAACGTTTCTGGTAAGCATATTTTTTGATAAAGCTTGTCAATTTTAATGAATTACTTTAATATTTCTCAACATTATAGAAACTATGTAAATATCTGCGCTGTCTTCACAGCACATCATTCTAATATGGGCATAAATCTCCCTCTCATTTCATCACTATACCCTTACATATCCTTGAATGAATGCATTGTAGGATTTTACAAAACGAGTGTTAATTAAAGATACGAGAACACTTGATGTTTGCTTGTTGTTTCGTGGATAAAACAACTCTGACATCATTTACCTTCTCACTTCCAATGCTCGCTTGACATTCGAGATAAATAACTCAGAAACAACGAAAGATATCGGAGGTTTGTTTCCGGTAAGTTCAATATTCTAGCTAAAGCTTCCTCGTCGTTACTTTTTTCTGAAAAAAGAGAAAGATAAAAATTCGCAAGAGAGAGTAGGTGACTACGGAAATGATTCGGGATTGTACTGACTTTTCCTGTTTAACTGTAAGTTTTCGCATATTTTTTGTCAGCAGCAGCAAAAGCAATGATTCCTATAAACACTTAAACCAAGATTGACTAAAATTGCCTAGTTTTAAACGGGAGAAACGATCGTTTAAAATAAAATAATGGTTTACCGCCTCGGTATTTGTTTTAGCGACACAGTTAATCTCTGGGCTCAAAACGACCCCTAAAGCGTTCAAGAGGAAATTTTCTTGAAATTTGTTTTATGAAAACACAAATCTACATACAGTTTGGTACCGATCAGCGAAACACATCACGTTTCTAGAGCTTATGATTTCCGAGATCTTATTCTCGAAAAGAGTTGGCTACAACCATGTAAACGTAGCATTTTAATATATAAATTGTTTTCAACTCTTTCTGTTTTTTTTTTTTTTTCTAAACATATTTACTTCAGGTTTATTGGCAACTGATCAGTTAAATTCTTGTAAAAGTTATGGAAAAAATGCTGTAACTAGATCTTCAAGTATTGTTTTAAAAAATGTTTGTAATCTCTAAACTTAAAATTCAGAAGTTTTAAATTTTTACAGAAGTTTAGAACGCCGAGAATATACGGGACATCCTGAAATATTCTATAAATTTTGTTTAAACCACGAATCAACACGTTAGATTGTCTGCTATAACTAGTGATGGCGATAGTCGTAAGATACCTTAATATTCTGCTTCACTAAAGAATTAGTTTGATATTTTTATTACAATGGATAATAGTACATTGAGAATAAACATAAAATTTTTATCAATAAAAGTTGAAAAGTTTTTACTGACATGTGTAAAATAAATGTTAATATGTTTATACTAGAGATACCTCGTAAAAAAATTTCCGTGTTGGAAAAGCTGAAAAATACTTCTTGATTTTAATTTAGAATTATTAATGCATATAGTACACAGTTTCTTGATACTTTTCAAATGAATAATTTTAAAAATAACCACATATAAATTTAAAATATTCATATTTTAATTAAAATTCAACTACTGTAGCAAAACAATTGAAGGGGTTAAAGGATGAAGATTGTATGTAACAAATTATACATTTCGAAAAAATCGTGGTCAGTGTTTTTATGATTGCATTTATTACTAAACCTCTGTGCATGTTACAACTTCCAAATCTTTATTCAGACGAGAAATCACTTAAATGTGGTGTTATGTAGCAAGAATAACCTATAACACTTCCATCTACTACCACAACTCAACTTTTCGAAAAATGTAACACTATATCTTTATCCTCTAACACCTTTAATTCCCACACCACTATAATTATAAAGAAGTTGATAATATATATCGGGTGTTCTAAAATGGCGCACACGGACCACAGAGCGCTATTCCACAGACCAAAATAAAACGAAAATATTATATGATGATATGCCCTCTGGGGTCTTCTTCAGCCGTTATGAAGAATCAAAATTTCACAATGTGGCAACGTCATAAATTAACTTGGAGCCATTAGCATTACTCTACGAATACAACAAGAAGTTGAATCGATTTCTACACTAAAAAGTGATTCTAGTGTCAATCAATATCGACTTTAGCTGCCATCTGGAAAGAATCGATATAACTATTTAATAGATTGGTAGATCTAATCTAAGATTTCTTTATTTGCGACGTTGTCACAGTGCAATTTGTGTCTCCAGACGAGGACTCGAAAGGTATATATATAATACGAATACAAAATAACTTACTTACGTACATATATGCATATAGATTGACTTTATATTAATACGAAAGTCTAAATTCAATTGGGGATTGTGTAGGTTTACATTCTTTTCTATATTTTTCTTATTGGGTGCGGAAATGAATAAACTATGTATTCTATAATTGTCGATTATTATTAAAGCACACAGCAGTGTAAGTGACTTCAAAAGAACGCAAAGATAGGATTGCCGATTGTTAGCAGTCGAGCGTTTTGGATGGGCCGGAACAAATGGAACATTGAATAATCGAAAGTCGAATTATCGTGACTGTATATTCCTTGATATCATTCGTTTTTCCTTAATATTCATTTATAAGTTATATTTAACGTAGTTCACGTGGATAAGATAAAATCCCGACATTTCCACTCATGTTTGATTTTATTTAAATGCTATCATTTCAAAATAAAATTATGAATTTCATTCTTATCCTCAATGAAACAAATAAATATTCTAGACTAGCCACAATAAAAAATAAAGAAAACCTCAGATTTTTATCCTCAGCCTCAATAAAAAATAATAACCCCAGATTCATCCTGAACCTCAATAAAAGGTAATAAACATGCCACACTTTTATCCTTAGTCTCAAAGAAAAATTAGCAATAATCTCAGGCTCAATAATAATGAAGATCCCAGATTCTCAAACTCAATTGAAAGTCCCAGTTTTTCATCTTCACTTTCAATTGAAAATTCCACACTTTCATTTTCAGCAAAATTCCATAATTTTATTCTTAGCTTCAATAAAAAGTCCCAGACATTTATTCCTCAAACTCAATAAAATAATCCGACATTCATTTGAACCTCAATAAAGCAATACAATACTGCTGGACAGCCGTTACAACATTGCAATTCTTCATTGATTGTTTAATAATAAGAACATTGTTTCAACATAGATCTATTTTAGAAAATAAATTATTAAAAAGTTAGTATTTGATGCTCATTGTAACAACTTTCCGAATACAATCCAAATATACATTCAAATATATATCCCGAAGTTTTCTTACAATAAATATCAAATACTAACTTTAAATTGATACTTAATTTTATTTGTATTTCCTCTTAGTAATCTTTTATAGACATGAATCATATCTGACAATAGAAGTATTTTCAAACTATATTCTATGATTTTCTTCCAAAGCACACTATAACAAATCTAGAGTTTTGTAACTGATTCAAATGATATATCTTTCTTGTTCTCCAGATCTGGTCTGAATTATTCGTCGCGTTTTGCTCATATTTTCATGGAATCAAGAATCCTAATAAGTCGATTAATTCTTGATTTTTCATAGAGCATCTGTTTATTTGATTCCTATAACTATTTTCATTACATATATTTGATAGAAAAAGACGTACTATTTAGACCAGGTATATATCATTATTTTATTAATGGAGTCCTATTTATGCAACGAGTAGAGATTTACTTTAAGTATTTTATTTGTGACAAAATTTATATAAGCAAAAAAAATCCTCACTAGATACTTGTTTCTAAAGCTATTAATAAGTTACTAACACATTACAAACTGTATTCGTTACATATGTTCTCAGCGAAGATTGTTTAATGTAAGTTTGAAAGTTGTAAAGAACAGAAGCATGCAATAATACTTAAAAGAAGAAAAGAAAAGGTTTATGAAGTTTTGGAACATTTTATGCAACAAACGTTTCACAGATTCAAAGAGAGTAGCTGAAATCAGTTAAACCTTTCTATTTTTAATTTTCCTTTTATCTCTTTTTATCTCAAGATGTATGAGATATACATTCAACAGTGTATTCTATATTTCTCTTCGTATATTTTAACCATAATAGTTAATCAATAACAATATGTAAGATGGGCATTAAAATATGAAAGACACAAATCGAAATTTGAAATATAGGAAACAGTTTACTACTGCAATCAGTGCATCATTCTTTTCAAATTTAAAATAATCCTATGATAAGGCATAAAACAAAATTTTATTTTTAATTAACTACTATCAATTATTAATTTTAAATAAATTTGAAATATTCTTCAATGTTGTAACTATTATTGCAGCGGTTTCCTAACGTTTGTTTCAAATTATTCTTTCTTAAGTAATATAGGTTTGATAATATCCTAAATAACTTAAATGTCTTAAAAGAAATAAGTTTTACAGTGTTAATTAATTTATATTTGATAACTGTAATTATAAAGATTTTTTCATACCAAGGGAATTAAAATATTTTCTTTGAAAAGTGTAAAACTATAAACGTATATGATAATTACATACGTAAACGTATATGTTAATTACATACGTATGGCTATACAATCAACTCATTATCTTTTAATAGTCTGTAAATATACCTATTCTACATTATTGCAGTATCAAACACTCCTTAACAAAATTTACATTTCCTCCAAAACTATCTTATACTTTCACATCAAATAGAGAAATTATATTATTTTGAAATGCTATTATTTTGAATACCTCAACTGAAGTGCCAAAACTGTTAAATACCGATTTAATTTATTTATTCCTAAAATTTAGTAATTAAAGATAATCCTTTGGTATCCTTTGGTTACTTATCCTCATTGGATTTGAAGACAAAAATAATATATTTGTATATCACATAACTATTTAATAATAATATCAACACTTAATAAAGATAAAATATCATATACATCAATATTTATGCTTCATATTAAAGCAATAAAAATTCTATGAAATGTTAAGATTTGAAAAGATATTTTAATATATATATATATATATATATATATATATATATATATATATATATATATATATATATATATATATCCGTGCTACTTTTAGAAACTGCAAATGAAGCAAAATACATATAAGTTTATTAAACATTTTGAACGAATAATTGACAAAACACGAATTTACCAAGCTTTTGTAATTTTGTAAAGTTTAGTTATGCACAAAACAATGACCTTTAAGGGATAAAATGTATTATAACATAAAATGTTAATGTGGTTTTACAGAAGTTGATGTATTTATTCTACCGTTTCTGTATACATTGTTCATATTGATTATTCATTAATTTAAACATGTGGTTCTGTGTTTTTAAAGAAAATATAAATAAATATATTTCTAATTCGTTAAAACCTCTCATTGCGTAAAACTCTACGAATCACTTGTTCTTTAATATTTCGTTTCCTTAATATAAAATAATTATATATAAAATTTCCCGAAAATTATGGCAATTTTCCGCCTAATTAGAGATCACTTTTATTTTTAAAGAAGTCAAACGAGATGCTACTGTAAAATATCTTGTAATTTTATAGATAAAAATTTTGTTTATTTTATATATAAAAATGTTATCAATTTAATCCCTTGGTTCGTGTTATTTATTAAAGTTAGAAATACGTGTAACTACTAATTTTAAAATGTTAATATGATAATTTTCATGTAACAGAAACTTTCGTTTCACTCCTCTGTAAAAGTGCAAAACGTAACTTATACAATGATTTACTTTAGGTAAAGGAAATCGTAGATATATTCCTTGTAATAGAAAATGTTGCTCTATCCATCACGACTCTGGAACTCACTAAAGGAATAATAAACACTTCTGACCAGAGTATATACACTAATTTATTAAAAACTAAATTACAGTGTAATGGTTTCGACAACTTAACGTTGTCTTCATCAGTCGGTAACTGAAAGAGATATCTTCAGAGCATAGACATTTATACTAAAAGCATGGGAAACCACCTGATTCGTACTTCACCGGGCGTCATCTGTCGGCTACTTGCCCTGACTTAATTATCCTCCCAACTGTGTTTATGTTTTCGAAACATCTGTAACACACATGTTGTTTATACCTGACCAATTGCCTTAAAACTTTCTCTTTATCTTTCTTTGATGCTTACTAGATACAATTTAAAAGTACTATAAGACTAAACTAAATACAAAGGCTATACTAAATAGTATAAATGTCTAATCTCTCAAGATATCTCTTTCAGTTAGTTTCTGATGAAGACATCGTTAAGTTGTCAAAACCGTTACACTGTAATTTAGTTTTTAATAAATAAGTGCATATTCTTTGGTCAGAAGTGTTTATTATTCCTTTAGAAAATGTTAGTGTAGAAATCTGTAAACAATTTTATATTATTTAATCGTAATAAGATTCTTCTAACATTGCAACTTGACAGGCATTGTATATGCCTTCAATTAACTTTTCTGACTCCTAGTCTGTATGTTGTGGGACAGCAACTTACTCTGTAACTCTTTATTTTGTGTCTTTAAACTAGATTGAGGAGGCACTAGATGGTTACGTTAATTTTAAACAAGTTTTTTACGATGAACCGTAATTGCACCTTTAGACAGGCAGATCAACACTATAATTGTACATTTCGAGATTCTCTTCTCAGTTCGCTTTTGCTTTCTATGCAGAACGATTTCAGCTACGGAGGCCATTATGAAAGACCTTTCATAATGCCCGAAAGATGTCCTGTCATTTTGTACAGTCGCTCGAAATTAGAACCCAACTGTCTACGTATGTTTATTTCTTTCAACACTGGACTATTACTATAGTCGCTAATGATCATAGTGAGACAAATACTAATGCAGATAGATATTAAATGCTTTCCAATTTATGTGTAGGTTAACGGGTATAACATGGCGTTTCCAAATAGTTAAATAAAAAATCTGCTTTCTCACGGCTTCTTTCTGGTAAATGTGTCATTTCAGAAGTTTTTGATGTGTATGTTATTTAAAAGTATTACTAAACTATTTGTGATGTGGATCGTTTCGTCATTTACGAAAACAGGAGATCCGCAAAGCTAAATAGATTCTTTGCAACCAGTGCTTAAAAAAAAATACAATCGGTTCATTGTATCAAAATCTTTAGGCATGTTGAAGTTACTTTTCTCAAAGTTACTCCCATAAATTCTGTTTTCTCGAGAGCAAAATATATGTAAATTACTTTGGTCCTTCTGTAAAGTATATGTATTCACTACTATTATAGAAAAATCCTTACACCAACTGGAATTTTTTTCAAAACTACATTACACAGAAAATTCTCAGAGTCGAGTCATAGGTTCATGTTCTAATCTTTTTATATATATATATATTTTGAGTAGGATATAGATCATCTTAAAATATGCGGATATTCTTTCTTAATTCATGATTTAACCCTTTCGCTACAACCAGAACATATGTGCTCTACCAGCTTCTAGTACAACCAATGGCAAAACTTGTTTGGTGCCATATCATCCGTAGGAAGATTGATTTCAATTGATTTCCGTATTGATGACCCACATAAGACTGCTTCGATTTGAATATAACAATGAAGTGATTGTCATTGAGTTAAGTTTCCAACTTGCCAAACTTCTGTCTATGATCACATTTCGAATATTTTTATGCCAACGCGTGTAAGTGCAAACATTAGTAGGATAGCATATGTAGGAAAAGGGGCTTCCGTGGCAAATTTATTGAAGAAATCTTAGCGATAGTTTTAATCGTACACATCGTCTACGAGATTGAGATCAATGAACACCAAGGAGAAGTCCATGTTGCTGAGAATAGAGTTAATTAAGCTGCGAGATTTGAATCCTAAAGGTCCCACATGTGAAGCATGAACTTAACCGGATGAGCAATTTCCTTGAATATTCTCAGCTAATCTTCCAAACCCGAATGTATTAGAGCAGTTATGTAACAACAAGATATGAAAGGAATTTGTGATAGGAAACAGGAAATAGATAACAAAATATAAACAATGTTTCACTCGAGTAGTTGAAGACCTTAAATTATTAACTTGGGGAACAAAAATAAAATAATGATAATATAATATACCGTAATATAATATAATAAAAATCACTCCCTTTCTTTAATTAGGTGCTAAGATAATTCCTAAAATGGAGAAAGCTAGCCAAACGGAAAAGACCTGTTAGTTTCAGATAATATTAAAAATGAAATCATAAATTAAGGTAGTGAAATTAAGGAAGTCATGTCTCACACTAAACCAAAACGCAGAAAAGACTAACTGTGTTGTTCCTCATTAAGCATTTTTCAAAGGATGTCGGGATCGATTTCTGGTATAGACATATGTTTCCACATTAACCTGATGGTTCCTAACTTGAAGCTCAAATCTCCTTCTGAACAGAACACCAGTCATCATCCCATTATTCGTACAATAAATCCCTATGCTAAGCATTGCGTTGTTTCGTTAATGCAAATTTGCAGGCGCTGTATTGGATTATTGGCTTTTTTCTCTTACTTTCTAGATATGCATTTATTTCAGTAATTATCAACCGGAGTGCCGCGGCATACTAGTAAGTCTGGGTGATTGATGAAAGCCACGAATTCAAAGAAATTAATTGTCAGTAGCCTGCTGTTCTACCACAAACACATCGTTGACAATTCTCGATGTGCAATAATTTTTCTGCCATGGATATAAATTTTAAGACTATTGTCGAGATTTAGCAGAAATCTCTTGATGATTATACTCTTTCGAGAATACTGCTTTTGAGACATCTTCCCTCTTACAAGTTGCGATGATTTCGCTCAGATTACTTGTGAGCTTGAAAAGAAAGGCAAAAGCGTTATGAGTGCCCCGAAACAATATAGAGTGAGAACCACTTCTCGGTTTTACACCAAACCTTGGATATTCAACGCCGGATCTTAAACGGGATATTCTGTGCTAAATGTATAGTTAAGATATCATCTTGAGAAACATCAGTCAAGATGACGGGAGCAGGTAATACCACTTCCGAGACATTAGCCGCTAAATCACAGTCTCAGCATAGTACGGTTTGACGTTTTAATATGTATACAATTTATTCAAGTTTCAACATTTTTCTATGAGGTTTTCTTCTAGTGAGTGGTCGTGTGTTACATATTTGTTTCAGTGACACAGAATCATGCAATTTTATAAGTGCAGAACCATTTACACCTGACCGGAATCGTAGTATTTGCATTTAATTTGTAAGTCCTTTAGGCAAATTTAGCTCAGGTAGGACAGGTAATAAAGGAATGGATTGGGGAATGAAGAGAGTTGGCGAAAAAGTTAAACCAAAAGAAACCCACGCTTACGGTGTTTGTCCACCACAAGGTACATATCATAAAATAAGGATCAAAATGACAGCCCATAGCACAAAACGTGAGCCCTACCATTGAGCCACTATGATCCTACACTAAAATCATCTAAGATCGTACCGTGACAGAACTTTGAATTTATTTATAGTTTTATTTTGTTTAATTGACTAGTAGGAAAAATACTTAACCCAACCAGGACTCAAACCTGTGTCCTTGTAGTGTTGTTTTAGAAATCAAATGCTTTAACGTTGAGCTATTTTTACAGCCAAACACACATGGCCAACATTTCTCATTTTTAATTGAGTCGTGTTAAGTAAACCATTTTATTACATATTAGTGATTTTAGATAAGGTAAATCAGAGTGGTGTAAGATTGTAATAATGAAACAAACTTGCTGCTTGCGTAGGGAACGTTATTGATTTCCGCCTACTGTTTTCATAACAGAACAAGTCCGTGGATGCATTTTCTAAGTTTAAATCAAGAATATATATATTTTATACATGTAAAAGCAGTGTAACAATTCAACTTTTTAAACAGCTCTTCTTACGTATTAAGTATTTATTATGGATACTATTATAATATTCCTTTTGCCATTTTAAGATTTCTTTCTCGGATCGTTGAAAAGTTCGTTCCCCACAACGGAAGTGTCCTGTAAGTAACCACTCACATGCCAGTTACTAACTGTTACGTGTTACTTCCTGCTCACAGCTCAGAACATTGCTCACCGTGAACAGACGTTCAGCAATAATTATCTTATAGGAGTTCGAAGGCTAAGCCTATACTCCAACTGCAGCTGGTAAGCGAATTGGTATCCTGGTGTTTGCATCTAGGCGATAGATTTGCCAATATGCTATTATAGATCAGACTGGTAATTTACAATCTCATGGACGTCCGGGTGTCTACCAAGGCGGACGATGCGAGATTGGTAAACTGAACCCAGTTAGACCCATTAAGAACGTTTAGATAGCTAAGGGAAACTTCCCATTTTCCTGGTAGTAAGCAAATAGCGCTCCGAAGGTTTCGTCATGCTGAGTTACGTGGCCATGAAGGAAAATTTCTCAGAACAGAAAATTTATTGTCTCGCGTTTGTACATGTGAATATCTAGTGAATTCATCGTGACCGGGAAAACGTAATTTTCTCAGATGAATCCGTGTTCACAACATCGAGTGAAGGACGCCGTTTTGTGTATAGACCGAGAGGTGCCCGATATAACCCTAGATATAAGGCTGCTTGCAATCGTAATGGCCATGTATCTATCTCATGTTGGGGTTTAGATTTCTAATCACATGATTCAATACAATTTCACAGAATTGAAGGACAAAGGGACAATGCTTCGTAATTAGACATTACGAGTAACATAACGGTGCCATTGGTACGAGTACTTCAGCCTAATGCTATAATTCAGTTGCAGAAAAACCAGTCACCTATACATACTTCCTGTATGTTTCAGGAGTGATTCGCAAGGCAGCCTAATATTGATTTAATTGACTGGCTGCCTATTGAAGCAGACCTCAATCCCATGGAAAATATGTGGACAGAGGTGAAGCGTACTCTAAGGGTCAGTTGCCCTGAGGCAGATCAACATAGAACTCGGAATGAAATTTGGGACCTTGGTTCCGAGCCATGACTGGAGGTAGGGAAAGGAGATAGATTTGTCACCTATTTAATATATTCCATGTCCAGAAGAATGAAATGTGTAATAAATTCAGTAAGGTCTTGGACAAGATATTAGTGTCCCTACCTTAACACATAAAACAGACCTTTACAGGGTTACCTAAATTTTTCTGAAAATATTTCTAAGATTAACCACTCCTTGTATCATATTTTATGTGCAATTCTACTAATAAAACATAAGTCTCTGCAGAACTTGACTCAGGATCATGATGATTGGGAATCCCACGCTCTACAAGTGAACTAACATGAACACACAAACCCATTCTGAAGAGACGATATTGAATTTCAATGTTCGATGACAATGATACACTTATCCGTTGAAAATGTTGTATTAAACTTTCGATATTTCGCAACCTATGAGTCCCGATGTAGCAAACGTTTGAACATACTTCAACAATGAATGATGATGAAAATATTTGAATTACTCATTTAGTGAAAGTGTGAATTTATACGATTTCTTTCCTACAACCCTGTCAAGTTTATGTGTCATGTTTCGTATGTTTGATTATGGGATCTTTATTTTCTACAGTTGGCAAATTCGAAGAGATTTTGACGTTCTTGAATTCGGAAATTGAATTAATGATTTCCTAACGCTACCACCGCTCGTTCTTATCAAGATACGTCAAAAAACTTCAGGTTGGAAGCCTTTAATGACATACAATTACGTATGTTTCAGTTTTTCACGTAAAGTGTGGGGTGGGGTGGGGGAATGCTAATACATTCAAAAGAGTAGAGCATACTGCTTTACTCAAATTGTACAATAAGTAGTGTATTTCACTGTGCATGACTGTGATCATGCATTAGGTCAATAGTTTCCAACTTGGGGTCGACTCCTGGAGAAGCGTGAAGAACGAGCAAGTGAGGTGCAGATATTAAAGAAATAAAGTGTAGTATTATGATAAAAAGACAACTTGTAATATGAAAATAAAAATGAAATATTTCAGTTTTACGTCCCACGATTATGCCGGCTAGGCTAAAGGAGACAGTGATTATGAGAGATGAATGAAATGGTGAAATGGATAAAGTGGGAGGAAACGGGAGAACTCCAAGAAAACCACGCACACGGTGTTTGTTCACCACAAAGATCACTTGACTTGAGCGGGGATCGAACCAGGGACCTCATGCACCAGAGATGAACGCTTTACCAGTGAGCCCCAACTTGTAATAAGAATTTACACTTTAGCTTGAACAAACTTCAAAATGCTACAATGACATTTTCTCTTGCTATTTCTTTTCTAGATTTCTGCTTTATATAGAAACTGAATAATTCATTTATTTTATTGTATCAAAAATGAGTACAAAATTTTATTTCAGTGTAAAAGATCAAGTGAAAACTTATCAAGTAAGGGCAGAGGAAAACCTCAGCATAATTGTTGACATTGCTTTTCTACACAAGTTTATATATATATATATATATATATATATATATATATATATATATATATATATATATATTCGGTGATAAGTTCGACAAAGATAAGTATGATCGTGTATCTACTTAGAGTTTGTGATTGAGATCATTTAATATGTCAAAAAAAGTCAATAAAATATGAAAGAGAAAATACAAATGTGTCATCAGTAAAGGATGTATAAAGTTAATCTTTTCCAACATTTAGGAGAAATATATCCACATCTGAGTTACTCTCGTACAACCTACTTAGCATGTTATCTCTTGACAACCAATGAACTTAGGAATGGAAAACTAAAGTGTTATATTCAGCACTGGGGTCATCACACAAGGCCTCAAAGAGAAGAGTATTCAGAGCACTTGATTTTTTTAAAAAATTAACAACTTTAATAGTCAATGATAATGCTTGCTTCAGGTTCTCTGGTAAAGTTTTTGCAGCTAAGGCTTGCTTCTGAATTAAACAGTGCGAACCAATAATTGTAAGATGTCAGGGTCCTTTGCCAGCTTTATAAATCCATACCGCGAACCTAACGTTGCTGGAGCTCCATCAGTACATTTTCCTACAAATCTGACCCAAGACAAATCATTCTGAACAAAATAATAATAATAATAATAATAATAATAATAATAATAATAATAATAATAATAATACTGATGGGAGAAAAGACACCAGAACCTTTGGATGATGTCTCCAACGTTATTGGAAACAATATTTCTTCCATTCACCTCAACTCATTTACAAATAGACAGTACACTATTAAATTGCAGCATTGAGATAGTCCGTGGAATCATCATATTTTCCATGGAGATTTGTTTTACCTTTTCAACTACCTGATCTTTTAAATCCAAGATATTTGACTAATTCTATGTTTCACAATATTGCATGAAAGCGATATTTTGTCAATTTTCTCTGGCTTTCTTCACCAAGTACAATTTTGGGTGCCTTAAGTACATAAGTGCCTCACCAATAACATGCATTGATAAGTGTCTCACAAATAGTATGAGATTATTTATCTTCGGCTATTAGAAGTGAAAGCTCATATGATGCTTCTACCACCTTCCCATTTTGCTCGTGAGAGGTTCCGCAGGAATCCAACTTCATGTTTCAGCGAGTTTCTTTCCAAAATTAAAAAAAAAAATAGATTTGTCTTTGAGGGCTTGAGGTACTGTCGACAAATGCTATTACAATCGGAAAGAGCAAAGTGCCGCACCTAATATAATCTTCATTGTATATACAATCTTCTCTTTGGACTGGAAGCTACAATTTTATTTCATACAGACACACTGATGCAAACAAGAAATTACAAAATCAGTAGAATATTCAGGTCAGAAAATAAACTTCACATATCACAACACCAGCCTGAAAAGTTAATGAAACATACAATAGTTTGTGACTGATTCCAATACTGCAGGGATCAACAGTTTGCGTTATGTTTGTTATTAACAAGCAAAACTAGCGACACAGTTGAAACAAGAAAGAGCACGTTATAAGAATACTAAAATTCTGTGGGCTCATGCATGAACCTGATATGTTACATTTAAAGCATTATGAAATACAGAGCTGCAAACGTTTCGGGATATAATACCTACATTTATTGCTTTGATCATTATAGTGCAGTTTCAGTATTTAGTAAATGATCATAACACAATATCCACAAATCGCTGTCAAGTTATGTGCTAAAACATTACGTACACAATTGTTGAAAAGAAAAATGACACATTCGACACAGTTCTTAGCGTGCATGAACCTTATACATGTATGTTACATGGTAGTGACACTACTTTTGATTGTCGCCACTTTCTTCCTCTGCTAGCGCTTCTATTTCGCTTTCTACATCTAGATCTTTTTCGGTATGTTGACCTGCAGAAAACCGTAATTTCTTTGGCGATGGAGTAACACTCTGATTATCTTCGTAGTAGTCTCGAAATTCTGGTGGAATATAAATGAGACGCTTTCCCAAATAATTTCGCAGCAGACAAGTTTTCGTCCAAAGTACAGAGCAGGCAATTCCTTGAGACTTGGGCGCTGACCACACCTGGTTTGCCAATTAGTTATATCAGAATAGGAGTACGCAATATAAACAATATCAAGTTTCTCTTTCGAAAGTCTAATTTGGGAAGTTTTCTGTATATAAACTGGTTCATCTTGAACACATTCTTTGCGGACAACTAATGGTGAAACCAAGGATGTTATAAAATAGAGGATCTGCCCATACGTATCTTCAACATATGAACTCAATGAAGCCGAAAAACAACCGAGCATCGTCTGAGCCGGCACGTCTGATTGGCTACTCTCGTTTCCGCTATGATTGTTGGCTCGAAACATTGCGATCTTAGTGGCGCGGAGTGGGCAGAGTAGGTGTGGCGAAACTGTGACGTATGGCTTCACGATTTTGTTGTATGGGCAGATCCTCTAGTTTATAACATCCTTGGGTGAAACAACTGGAGCAAGGGAGAAGAACATATTTCTCATCATTTCTGTTACTTGGAAAAGTTTGGCTCTTTTTGATGTTCTAATAACGTCGGCCCACTGATGTGGAGTATATATTGCTGTTGTAGACCTCTTCTTTTCAATAATTTCAAAATCCCTGTCACAATCTAGGAAAGTATGACCAGGTAACCGAAAATTGTGTTATACCTCATAAAAAATCCCTGGTCGTACACTAAGTGATACCAGAATGTATTATATTTTGTTTTTGTTCTGGCCGCAACAACAACCGGGCCATGCTATTAGTTTCCTCCTTCCTTGAAGTACTTCATTGTTATTTTGATATAGGCCATTAGACATGAGGCTAGATCTTGCGAGCATCTTCTTGCCAGACATGCATAGATCCTCCATTTATGTCATGCACTCCTAGATTATATGTCTAAAGTTGCCTGCAATAGAAAACAACATTAGTGGATGTACATATATATGGTGTAGGCAGTGCCTGCTGCATATCAAAAGCTATTTTCCATACATGTGAATTCTCTCTTGCAACACGAAGATCATGTTCCATCTGAGTTTGAGCGGCTTCAGCTTTTCGTAAGTGAAGTTCCCTTTCTTGCTCACTTGTCGTTTGTGTCTATGTACTCCTTGCACTATTTATGTCTATAGCAAGTTTATCAAACGTTTTCATGTATCCAGTTTGGGATGTCCAAAATGAAGTTTAAAATATTTCACAAAAAATCTCCCTGAAAGTGCGGAATGTTGCTGGCGGAATGGTTCTTTCTGTTGGATACTGAAGGTACACATGGTAGTGCTTTTTCTCATTTAATTCAAGGAAAAGATAATATCGATTAGGGTTGGTCGACTTGTATAATTGCTTATATATTTGGGAACACTGCCTATGAAATTATGAAAGTGCTCTTTTGTATCTTCGGGAATACCATTTAGTCGTGAGTCACGTTACAAATGATTATTAAAAATAATTATTAAACAGAATATCAGTTACCTGTACAATCTTCTCTCGCTTCCGATAATTGTTTGCTTCCTGCTGTTTCATCTCCCATTGTCGCTGTGGTCACTACAATATCTTTTGTAACAAGAGTAGGAAGAGTATAATACGGCAAGAACATATCAGGTTCTTGCACGCTACAATCGTTACTTCCAATTCCTTATACGATATGTGCGCCAACTTTTGGTGGACAACTCTGCATTTTTTTTTCAGAAAGTCGAATGGCTTTTGGAGCCTTCATAAATGGCGATAACTCACTTCTCACAAAAATGTTACATATCAGGTTCTTGCATGCACCCACAGAATTGATATTTAAACAATTCTTAACTGATTTACAAGGACAAAGAATCTATACTAAATTACGATTTTTCTTACGGTTATTTAACTAAGAAATATTAAAAGTGTTACAAAAAAGAGGCGTTAAATCAAATGTCGTACAAATGCAAAAGACATATATTGAGCAGGAACTCGCCAGACTCAAAGTATCATATTTAACTTTTATAATTCTATATTAAGAACTTAAATCCCATGATGTAAACAGAATATTGAAATGAAATTTCCGTATGAGAAATAGCTGCAGCAAATACATAGCATACTTATATATTCCACACTTTTTACTTAATTTCCATTTAACGTTCCAAATGTACCGACGTCCCGTCAACACCTACTGAATCTCAGATGTAAATCTTAAACATAATACCTATGTAGTGGAATGATTATATATATCACTTTTGATCACATAGTGTATATATATATATATATATATATATATATATATATATATATATATATATATATATATACACTATGTGATCAAAAGTATCCGAACACCCCCAAAAACATATGTTTTGCACATTAGGTGCATTGTGCTGCCACCTACTGCCAGGTACTCCAGCGACCTCAGTAGTCATTAGACATCGTGAGAAAGCAGAATGGGGCGCTCCGCGGAACTCACAGATTCCTGACTTGAATCCTATAGAACACCTTTGGTATGTTTTGGAACGCCGAGTTCGTGCTAGGCCTCACCGACCTACGTCGATACCTCTCCTCAGTTCAGCACTCCGTGAAGAATGGGCTGCCATTCCCCAAGAAACCTTTCAGCACCTGTTTGAAAGTATGCCTGCGAGAGTGGAATATGTCATCAAGGCTAAGGGTGGGTGAATTCCATATTGAATTCCAGCAGTATCGATGGAGGGTGCCACGAACTTGTAAGTCATTTTCAGCCAGATGTCCGGATACTTTTAATCACATATGTGTATATATGTAAAACTTATTTTAATGTAAGTATTTTATATAATTATTCATATTTTGAGGAAAATAACATTACATACCAAAAAGTTTGACCCAAACGGGAATCGAACTCATGATCTGAATTCCGCGGTTTAGCACTGGGCTAACATGACCACGATAGCTGAACTCTTTCTCAATGACAATTTAATGAAAAAGATATAGAAGATACTCTACTTTTTTGGCAGAAATATTAAAACACCCTACACCACCACAAAATACGCCTTTAATCATACTTAAATCAAAATACTTAAAAAGCCCAGCTTGAATTGGGTACATACTATCCTCCAAAAGTTATTAAAAGTGAAAATTATGAATTCGACAAATATTTCAGTAATTTTTGACATTTTATTTTTCAGCTCTCCCATCCTCTTATCCTCTGCCCTTGGGGATGAATTTGGAATTAAATGCCATTGGCAGCGTCACTATTCATTTCAGAGGCCCAGAAAACTATAGATAACGCACTAAAATCACTCGTTTCGCATTATATTTGCATGCCACTCCTCCCAACTTCCATCGCTTGGGGTGTCCCATAATTTTTTCTTATGTTGAAGTTAATATGTCTACCACGTTTGGTAATAGTTGCTCCAGACCTTCCGTACTTACTTTGGAATATACATTTATACACATGCAATAAAATATTTATACCTGTGCGGGCAACTCTTTCGATACTGTCCCTGTAAATTCAAACTCCGGCTGACATACTCGTTCATGCCTAAACATGGAATTAAATGTCATTCTAATTGTAATCCAATAACTTGACGAACCAAAGCTATAAATTCGACACTGATCTCAGTCACTTGAGACATTTTATTTTCCATCTCTTCTCACCGCACACTAAACTCGGTCGTTTTTGATTATTTTTACATGCCAACCACTTCCCACTACCTCAGGGTTCTAATAGAAGCTAAACTTAGAGACTTAAGTAATATAATAAGTGTCAACAAACAACTTAGGGACTCGGAAAACTATGGATTCTATACTAATGTCCGTTGTTTCTGATTATTTTTTTCATGTCGTCATTCCCCCTAAGACAACGGGTACTAATGGGTTGAACTTAGACCTAAATGGCATCAGAATTATTGCTATTTATCTAATTAATACAGAAACTACGGACTCGACGCTAATATCAGTCGTTTTGAATCATTTTATATGCTCTTCCTTCCACTGTCCCTAGGTGTAGTAGGGAGTCTAACACGTACTAGAAACTGGACTCGAACTTGAGAAACGTCATCAGAACAGCTCCCAATGAACTAAATGATCTCGAAAGCTTTAAATTCGACATTAATATCGGTCATTTTAAATTATTTTTACGTTATAATTTCACATACCCCTTCAGGTTGCTAATGGAGGTTGAATTCAAATAGCATCTAGAGTGTCACTCTTTATCTACGTGATCCCCCAAATTATGGATTGGACACTCCCTTTCCCCTAGGAGGGCTAAGGGAGTATTGCTACCACTGGAGCTGAATTTGGATTTAAATGGCATTACAACTGCTATCAATTACCTTAGAGACACAGAAAACTTACGATTCGACACTAATAACGGTCATTTTTTTATATTTCTACGTCACCTTCCTGGGCGCAAATGGGGAAATAAATCTGTATTAAACGGAATTGGACGTGATACTATTTATCTAAGCGATCCCGAAAACTAAGGATTTGATACTAATATCGATCACTTTCTATCATTTTTATATCTATCACCGTCTTACTCTCCATAGCTTACCCCGACATTACTCTTTTCCAGACTGTAAGTAATATGTGTAGGAAGTTCGGTTAAAATTACTCCAGGTATACCAGAATTATGTTGGTACACACACACACAACATAAATAAATAAATAGATAGATAGATAGATAGATAGATAGATAGATAGATAGATAGATAGATAGATAGATAGATAGATAGATAGATAGATAGATAGATAGATAGATAGATATGTATGTATATACATCGGGTATCCCACCAGGAAAGGGCCATGTTTTGAGGAATGACAGTATGAGTCATGGCAAGCAATCGTTCCAGATATCGATGAAAAGACTAATATTTCGTACACATTGCTTCGAAGACACGTATCTCCGGAACTGATGAAGATATTGGAATCATACAAAAACAAATAGGTAGCACACGTAATATACATTAGAGGAAGTACGGGTATAGTGGACCTGGACAGCTAAAGTGGACCCTCTGTTTTACTACGCAAGAAATAAGGGCAGCTAGTTGATAATACTGTCAGAAGGTGTCAGTCTACTCCCTAGTCATTTACGTAAACTTTCAGGAAGGAGGCAATTGAAGTCGAATTAGGAGGTATTACTATATGTATGAATATTCTAACATTTGGCAAAGCTATGTTTGTTTATGTTTATCTTTTTCCATATAATCTCAACATGCAGGATTATATAAACAATGTTGTATCACGAATGAAATCTCGCTGTATGTTACATTAGCTTGGTGTGACCTTAAAATGAATACCATATAATTTATTCAAAAAACGTGTAACGTCACTGTTGGCGGCTAAAGTGGACCCCAACATGGTGGTTAAACTAGGGTCCACTTTGCCCGATTTTTTCAGTAGAGTGTTTTATTGTTCTTGTTACTTACTATTTATTAAATGAATAACGTAAAATTTATGAAGTTGTTGTTAGTATATGCCTATTAAACACAAAGGTGATGCATCATGGTAAAAAATATAGCGATTATAGTGGTAAGTGATACTAACCACTATACTATCATAGTAAGAATTTAGCGAGGATTGTGGTGGTGAGAAATGGATGTAGTGCGTAAAGTGGTTTGAGTGGTGGCATTAAACATGCACTGGATTAGATACTCTTGAGCGTTATGTTTGTGATTTGTGTAAAGATTAGATAACATATTGAGCAGCTCGGGATAGCTAAGTAGTGCTCAAACAATTCTGAATTGTTAATTGTTCTGACATAAAAGTGGAAGAAGAGCGCATAGTACATTTTGTTTTAGTTATTGTTCGTCAATTTTTATTATTTATATTTTTGTGATAGCCAGTGACGTATTTAAGAGGGTCTTCCGGGCTTAAGCTCCTCCGGAAATTGTATTTACTATATTAAAATAAATATCTTCCAGAATTTTCACATTTCCAGGAACAAAGTTAGCAAAGCTCCCCCCCCCCCCCCCGAAATAAAATTGTAAATACGCCACTGGTGTTAGCTAGTGATATTCTGTAATTAAGTATAAGGAAAGTGAAACAACATATGATCTTTTGGTAATAGTTGAAATTTCGAGGCTAAAGTGGACCTGGGGATCCACTTTATCCGACATTTTGCAAACGGCAAAACTCGCCATTTATTATTATTATTATTATTTAACGAGCAATAACTGAAAACAACACAACGCAAGTGAAATTGTTGAGTTCAAACGTTGTACAAATAAACAAACAATTGTTTTTTTCTAATAGTATATACAATACATTCGTATATTGACAAATTTATGTTTAAAAATAAAAATGGGGGTCCAAATTACCAGCACTTCCTCTATATACGTATCATATTCATTAACTCACACGTCCCAGTATTCCGGACGAAATTCCGGAATTCGTATTCAAATTTCTGTCCGCCCATTGAATTGAAATAATTCAAAGTTGTCTACTTTCACAAGAATGCAAGCTAGCGGGAAAATAAAGAAGTGTGTTCACAAATTTGTTTGGCTTCTTTCTTTCACTCTTGGCTGGGTCTTGCGTGTGTGTGTGTGTTTATGTGTGGATAGAACAAATGGTTTTACAAATTCGAAATATTTTAACAACCGGTTCTCGCGAACCGGCTGAATAGCGCCACTGGTTATAACCGGAAATAATTACCTAGTAACAGTGGCGTATTTAGGGGGGCTTCCGGGCTTAAGCCCCCCCCCCCCCGAAATCTTACTTCCTATAGTAAAGTATATGAAATATCTAGCAGAATTTTCACATTTTCAGGCAAAGACCCCGCTGAAAGTTAGCAAAGCCCCTCCCGAAACAAAACCGTAAATACGCCACTGCCTAGTAGCAAAAAAGCTTTCGGCCTGTTGGCGCATACTTGGCTTTTGGCTTTCTACTCTCGCATTTGAAACGCATACTTTCATACAATCTGCCTTTTGTTGTACTTGCAAGCGATGCTTTAGACCCTTCGTAGAGCGTCATAGCATTGACTATGGCGCTCATTGGCTATTGACTTCACTTGACCTGTAAAACGCTTGCGTCAAACTTGATGGAACATTGAATACAAGGTTGTCCCCATGTAACTTCATTACTAGAATCCAGCTTGCGTCGTGCTTGCACATTTTCCAATCAAGCTGGATCCAAGCTTGGCCGACTTACAAATCAAGCTTACAGCAAGTGTTTTGCAAGTGTCTTTGCTACTAGGGTTAATTTTTGCTACTTTCAGTTTGAATAGAGGATTAAGAGAAATTTATACATATTCTTAGAACGTTAATTCGACCCCCCAAGATGCTTTTCTCTACCTCTTATCAGTTCCGCTCCATATACATCAATATTGAAACCGGAAGTTGTAGTGGATTTATATCACTTCTGGGTTTAATAGAGAATAAAAGGTAGGATGAAATGAAAAGTGGAATTGAACAAACTTGATTTCTAAGTTTTGGCTGTCTCATCCTAGCTAAAATTGATGGTAATTAATTAAGTAGCTCTCGAGATTTATTGTACCCTGTCGGTCGGACACACGGATAGACAAGGGTGAACCAAACTCCATAATTAGTATTTCGCAGAACACTGATCAATTAATGAACTACTGTATATTAAATAAAACCGTCATAATTTCTGAACGGTTTCGCGTGATGACGTCCAAACTGCATGGCTGGACACAGGGCATGATAGGAATTCGTATGTGCATGCGCACGCAACGTGTTGATGTCGGCCATTTGCAAGTGAAAATGAAGATTTATAAGCACAATTGGCGCATTTGGGGAACTGACAATCCATATTTCGCAATAGAGAAGTCTCTCCACCCTAAACGAGTGACGATGTGGTGTGTAATGTCCAGTCATGCATTAATTGGTGCGATATTCCTTGACGACAAGGTAACTACTGCACAATACGTGACGGTTTAGGAAAATGATTTCATACCCATTATCCAAAGTGATCCTGATTTTGACAAGATCTGGTTCATGCAAGACGCAGCTCGACCCCATCGGACCATGAAAGTGTTTGACGTCCTGGAGGAGTATTTGGGGACCGCATTCTGGCTCTGGGGTACCCAGAGGCAACTGAAAGGGGATTCGCTTGACCGCCATATTCACCGGATCTGAACCCATGTGACTCATTTTTGTGGTGCTATGTTAAAGGTGTACAGCAATAACCTCAAAACCATTGCCGAGCTAAAACTACCCTTCAGGAGGTCATCGACAGCATGAAGGTTTCGACACTTCAGCACGTCATGCAGAATTTTGCTGTTCGTCTGTGCCACATCATCGCCAGAGATGGCAGACATATCTAACATATCAACCTAAATCCGAATGTCTGTACTGCCGTTTACATGTGTAATACATGGTATACTATGTACTTTCTCACCAATTTCCGTTTTATTTCATATAGTTCATTATTTGTCACTCTGTAATAACAATCAATAACTTTTAAAACCTAACTTTTAGTTGAGTCTGAATGTTGATTACATGTTTTGATATTTTCCAAGCCTAAAAAGTAATAGTAATAATTGAAAACCTGAATATAAAAAGGTTCCAAATCCGTCGGAGTATTTTTTTATCTTTTTAAGATGGAACATTGATGTTTTCACTTGGAAGTACTTTTTTTGTTGTTGTTGTTTTGTGAGGTGCTAGGTAGCCAGAGCCGAAACTACTGTTTACCTAAGAACACCAACACAAAATAAATAAAAAAATAAAGGAGAGTGGCTGGGAATATGCGTAATTAACTGAAATATTTGCATAGAATGCAAATACAAATTATGAAAAGATTTATTCCCTCTTGGAGATAAGTTTCTCTCCTGTAAGGGCCGCCACTCCCTTATGCAGTCGGTAGAGCAATATTATTTATGTTTTGTGGAACAGCAGATCTCAGGGCCATCTGCATAACAGCCATGCTCAACGATGCTACAATAGTGAGTCAGTTATAGATTTCAAATAATGTTAAAAAAAATTTAATCTGACATTAAAATTTACAGGTAGCCGCCTGTATGTGATCTCACTACTTCATGACTGTTATATGGTTCCTTGGGCAGAACTCTCTCTGAGCCCCATACAGAGAGGTGGTCAAACATACACAATCAAGGGGAAAATGCCTCCTTGAATCACACTCCTGAAAACAAACATATCATTAGCACAGGTACTCACCATACAGCAAATTGAATAGACAGTTGTTCTGGTAAGAGCTGGCAGTTTTATTTTCCACAATGGAATCAGGAACATAAAATAGGATGAATGTGTTGATATCCACACTTTGATACACTAATACTTATCACCTTTTTGTAGTGCACTACACACACACACTTTTTAGATATATAGATAGGCTTGATAATTTTACCACACTGTTTCATTATTATAAAAATAACAAAAGGAGAAGGCAGGATGAACCTGAAGTTATACAGGTCTGTCTGACCTTTCAAAAAGAAAAAAAAATATATATATATAGAGATATTTACAACATTCTTTTATCTCCTCATAATTTTGAGTTTCTTGTCTCTAACAGTTTTTAGAGGAGAGATGTATTTCACAGAAAAACATATTTCAAGATATGTGTATATAAATACACAGATTGAGGATAAAAATAAACACAATTTATATACTAGTTCACTGTTCAAATATTCACTTGACGTACACAAGTTCGAAATTGAATGACACAGTGTCCTCCTAGATTCTCATTCCACTGAAATGTAAAATGTTCTGTAGGAGATATGGTACGCTGAATTTCACATGTTCAATGAAGGAACTTTAGTAGCTCCTATAATCAAACAAAATAATGCTGGAAGCCTTGTGCTAAAAGTCCAAGGACAGGCACGGCTTAAAGGCGTTACCGGCCTATGATTTATATCTCTACTTGAGATATGTTAAGTCATATATTTCTCCCATGTTGGAAGAAACTGGGTTTCCCATATTAAAATTGGGAGGTGCGACGAGATTCAAATTTTGTGGTCTCTATTTAGCGTCCATAGCACACAGAGAATGAATGATTAGAAACTGATGATCTCAAATTTAATCTTCCATTGTCACTATATGTAATAAGCACCACTGATGACAAACTGCAGATATGTGTAGGTCTTACACATTTTTGTAATATGATTATAGCATCATATAAAAAACTGAGTTCTACACACTCGCGTATTCAGTTGTTCACAGGACAAATCCAGGGGAGCCGGAAAACAAATTGCTCACACCTCGTCCTGGGTATCGAACACTCTGTCAGAGAAGTCAAGTGACTTCCTTCGAACCGAAAAACTATATCTTGTCGCTTCACGAATCTGACTTGAACTACCCCGTTCTCTCAGGAAAACGAGTATATGTTTCTGGCAAAAACAAGGAAACGAAGAAACTCGCTTCCTCAAGCAACCTTTGAACAAAAGGTTCTCTGCCCTGAGGCGATTTGCGTGTGGTCCGACCTGCACAATGCACTTGTTCAGTTACTATCCGTAGCCAAATTCACCCTTTCTTGGCTGACACATGCTGCCCCCACTCTAAGGAACGGCCAACACTGAACTTTTTGCTCACAGCAGAAACTATGAAAGTTTTTCGCACACTTTTGTTTTTCTTCACTAGTTAAATACAAATAAAATTGAGAAACGTATGATATTATACATCAAAATATAGGTAAACATACAAAGAATACATATTTATACAATTTATGAACTGTCATCTCTCTCAGAAGCAGCAGTACACCCAATTTCTGTGGCTGTCGTTCAAAACTGTCTGCTACTAATGCAGCCATGTTTGCTTGGAGAGAGATTGAAGGAAACATCTTTGTTAATTATTTATTTTTCACAAATACAAGATCCAAGTGTCTTGTTCGATAAGGGAAACACGCTGTTAAAATAAATTAGAATTTTGAGCGGTATTTCCAAGAACGTGTTTAGCTTAGTACGTAAATATTAATATTAAACATAGAAAATAAGTCAAATCAGAGTATACATTTTCAAATTGGTGTTGCATTTCGGGAACTAACTAAAAGGCTCGCTGGCCAGGTTACTGGTCTCTGGTGAGAAGGGGGGGAGGAAATGACGCTTGAACTCGCTGCCTTGGAAATCACACCTATAGAAAACTAAAATTTCGCATGTAGAAGCGAAAAAGTTTATGGCTTTTGAAACAATACAAACGCTCTGTTTCAACACACTGTATCAAACTCAGTGTAGATTCACCAAGGAAGTTCGTAGACTACTTCCTGTGTATAAGGATACTTATTTAGTTCCTATTCTGGTAATTTCTTTCCATGTTGAGTTGTGAGAGACCTCACATCTAGTAGTCTAGGCGACAGTAAGTCGGGAAAGAAAAAAAAACTTCTCTCAGCGCTAGCTCTCTTCCAAGCGTTCTGAAAACTCATGTATGATTCCTATAGAATCTTCTCATTTCCTATTTAATTAATCCTTCATCTATGCTTGTAATATCATTCCTTCCATCATCCCCTGTAAACTATACATTATGCAACGACGCAGTAATTATATGCAACCCATTAATACACTATATAATTGCCTATAAATGAAATAAACACAAATGAAATAAATACAATATAATACAATATTGTATTAATATTTACGTACTATGCTGGGTGTTTTCACACTTCATTACTAATATATTAAAATAATATGCACAGAATATGCTAATGTTAAGCAAATAATTATACCACAAAAATCATCATATTTACATATTCATATGCAAATGTGCCCCTCATCTGCATTTCGATATGCAGATGATGGAGAAGGGCATCGGCCTTCTACAGTAATTTCCCCCCTATGATTCTAGGTGCTGTACTTTCTAGTACAGGACATAGATCATACGGAGGGCACATTTTCGTTCCTGAAATATTAGAGGTACACACTACATCCAAGGTTAAAAAAAAACAAAGTTAAACACACAGTAACCATAATACATGAAAATCAATACACAAAAGCTAAATAAAGAGAATTCAGTGTTCCCTAAGTTACGTAAACATAAATGACATTGGTTCCCAATACATACACTTACACTATTACACTAGTTCACTGAAATATACACTAAACACTAACACTATATACACATTTTGGTCAAATCCGGTTACGTGATGCTTAGATGTGTGATCTGTGTCTTCTCTATTTACCAGTACCACTGTGATCCTTCTCTTCTCTAGAAACGTATGGTTTCAATAGAAAAGCATTTCTTGTCATCTTGACTTCTTTTGTCGCTGGATCCCCTAGTGTGTACATGTTTCGACCAGTGGCGGCGACAATCTGCCATGGTCCCGAGTACAAGAGCAAGAGCTTCTTCGACACACCTGCTAGAGCATCCGACTTGGGGAAAACTCTAGTTAGCACAAGATCACCCACTTTGTACTCTACAGTACGGTGTGACTTGTCGAAGTTGCGTTTTCGTGCAGCAGCATTCCTTTTGTGGTTCTTTCTTGCAATTTCTACATAGTACTGCACGTCATGGCGCTGATCCACTTCTGGGATTTCAAACAGCCTGGCTATGTCTCTTGACATAGACTGCCCAAAGTGACACTCAAAGGCTGACACGCCAGTGGTCAGGTGTTTTGCCGAATTTAAGCACTTCTCTATTTTTTCCAAGTATTTGGGCCACAGTCTCTGGTTATCATGGCACAATTTACGTAGCAAACGTACTGTTGCCTTGACAGCTACCTCTGCCATTTCACCTTGCGGATAATATGGCGTCGACGTGATGTGCCTGATCCCAAGATCTGCTAACTCTGTTTTCCAGCGGTTAGACTGGAAAAGTGACCCTCTGTCTGTCAAGACTAGTTCCACACTAGGGTTAACTTTCAGATACTCCTTCAGTTTCCTTATTGCAGTGGTAGTGTTTGCCTTTCTACATGCGTACAAGCCAATTAGCTTGGAAAATGCATCATAAAATACCAATATGTAATGGACTCCCCCAATTCCCTTGGTTAGAGGCCCTAACCAGTCAGCACAGACCAAGTAGCCTGGCTTCTCAACTACCACGGGATTCAGTGGTCCCGGACGATAACATTGGGGAGGGTTGCTTTTCTGGCATAATTCGCAGGAAGCGCAAAACCGCCTCACACTTGCCCTCATCTTTGGCCATACGAAAAATTCTGATAGAATCGGAAGTAGTTTGCTAGCCGACATGTGCCCTCGATCTGAATGGTAATAATCGAGCAGTGGAACTACTAACACTTCTGGGATGCAAATTCGGACTCCTTCCCGGTCACGCTTGCATAAGCGCCCGTTCAAAACTTCAAAACGGTGACAAGCACCATTCACCTTTGGTGAGTCCGTCTTCTCTTCGACATCTTTCTTGATCTTGCCGTAGACAGGATCTGAAGACTGCATCTCCGGTAGTATGGCTATCATCTTCCTCAACTCACATGGGATTTCCGTCAGGATGGACATCAGCGACTCCTGGAGGATAGGCTTCCGTGCAACACTGAGGTCTTCTTCTGTGTGAGGAGGGTACCTAGAGTGATAATCACTCAGATTCTCATTTGACTTGACAAACTGAAATTCGAAATTAAAATTTGAGAGCAACATCGCCCACCGGGTGATGCGCTGGTTTGTAAGTCTACAATAGAGAATAAACTTAAGTGCAAGGTGGTCACTGCGCACTATGAATTTAGTACCAACTAAGTACTGTTTAAACTTAACAACGCCATCTATGAGTCCATAAAATTCCTTCTCCGTTATCGAATAATTTCGTTGTGCGGCATTGAACACACGTGATGTAAAAGCAATGACACGGATGTCATCTTTGTCATCACGCTGGTACAACAGAGAAGAACACGCAATATCACACGCATCACATTCAAGAATCAATTGCTTGTCAGGCAGGACGGTTTTCAGTACAACTTCCTCCTGGAAGATTTGCTTGATCCTGTCCATCGCTGCCTGATGTACTGGTTCCCATTTGAACCTACCATTCTTCTTTAGAACTTGGAACAACGGATGGAGAACTTCCGAGTACTTCCTACTAAAGCAACGATAGTACTGGCAGTAGCCAATGAAGGAACGCAGTTCCTTTACGTTCCGTGGTGTCCTAAAATCTAACACCGCCTTCACTTTCGCCGGATCTTTACCGATACCGGATTGCGAAAGATGGAAACCAAGTATGTTCAATGATTTTCTGGCAAAATTGCACTTTTTCAGCCTGAGAGTTAGGCCGCCCGCAGTGAGTAAACCCAACACTCTGTCGAGGTGTACTAAGTGATCATCGAAGCTCCTGTCGGCTAAAATTAAATCATCTACATAAGCGCCGCAGTACTCTCTAGCTTCTGATCCAATCAGCATATCTAATGCTCTTACGCAAGAAGCAAGGCTCTGTTTTGTTCCAAACGGAAGTTTTTGAAAAACATACGAAATGCCATCATGTAGGAACCCAAGATATTTCTGGTCACATTCTTTCACTTTAATCTGTAAAAACATCTCGGTTGCATCTACGCAACTGAACCAAGAGTTGTCGCAAATGTCTTGGAGAACAGACAGGGGTGGCATAGGTCTGTCGGAGAGATCCCCTGAAATTTTGGCCAGAGCTCTTCCATCTATACAAACTCGAATGCGTCCGTCACTCTTCGGCGTCACTACCAGAGGGTTTATATAAGCTGTAGGCATCTTCTTAATCACACCCCAGGCTTCCCAACGCGAAATTTCATTCGATACTAAATTCCTGAATTTCTTTGGGTAAGGATACAATTTAGTTTTTATGGGACGTTCGTCCGTTACTCCAACCTCATGCTCGTAGTTAGCTATGCAACCTGGCTTGATATCAAAAAGCGCCTGGTGCTTTAAAAGAACAGCTTTAACTGAGTTCTACTTTTCGGATGGATTTCGGATGTTATTTTGTTCACCTGAAATTACTTTGCATTTAAAATAAGATTTTAAATTGGACTTAGCAAGTGAATAGCCCTTGTAACATAGATATCGACAAATAAAAAGATGGAAAAGACGAAAAAAAATGTTAACTTGCGATGCTTTTCAACTGAGTTCCTTAATTAAAGACTAAAATTTTAACACGAATTTTCTATTTCTGTGCTTCAATATGTAAAGCAGAGATGGAGTGGGTAGGTGGGTCAGTGGGTCAGTGGATCTAGTGGGTCAGGTTTTATGAGTGGGTCAGTGGGTCGTGGGTCAACATCATGCGACCCACCACCCACCATGACCCACTGCGATCCACCGACGAACTCGGCTCACTGCATTGTAGACAGTATCTTCTGAAGACTGGTAAATTTGTCTTCATTTCACTTTCAAGATCTTCATTTCCCTTCCTTTTTCATTTGTTTCTGTCTGCTTCCCTGAGGTGAGTATATCTAACCAAGTGAAAAATGAACTTCAGGCACTTTTGGATATTGATATTTTTAATTGTAATAATAGCAATAGGACTTATACTTCTATTTGGCTTTCGAGACCTGTGAGTTTTTAGAGGAGCTAACTACTGGAAAAAATTCATTTTTGAATCACTGTAATATATAAATTATTATATAAAAAATTGAATGTAACTATGTGTGCCTGATCATCACGGTCAAATTGCAAAGTCAAATGAAATTACTTTTGGCATATAGTTAAGCCTTTATCAAGACTGGGATGTTATATTGCTTTCATTATAATGCATAATGAAAGGAAGTAGTGAGTATCCGAATTTTTGCGAAAAAAAAATGAGTATCTCGCAAGCCGTTAAATTTACGGAGCTGAAATTCAGTGTATTACCTCTTTATTGAAAATAAACAGAATGTATCCTGGCATTTTTAAAAATTCTTCTTTATGGGAGGCGCACTTTCTATATATGGAAAATTGGTAGTGAGTTGGTTTGTAAAAATGATCGAAAACGATCGATGTTATTTAAGAAAAAAAATCAGAAACAAAAAATACAGTGCTTGGCTTCATATATTCATTGCTTTCTATTGGGCCGCGGTGGCTCTGTGGTAGAGCGTTCACTTTTGATGTTTGTGGTCCCGGGTTCGATCCCAGCCCCAGCCAAGTGAACTTTGTGGTGGACAAACACCGTGTGCGTGAGTTTTCCCGGGGTTCTCCCGTTTCCTCCTACTTTCTTCATTCCACCATTTCATTCATTATTCATCATCACCGTCTCCTTTAGCCTAACCGGCATAACCGTGAGACGTAAAACTCAAAGATTTCATTTCATTTTCATTGCTTTCTACTATAATAATTGCTGAAGCTTATGTTTATTACATGGAGCGCTTACAGGACAGGACAATCAACCCATAAAATTATGAGAAAATAGACAAGATTTGTACTGTAAGCTTAGATACACGGAAATTTTAAGTTTCGATTGTACGCATAATTATATGGAAAATTGTACACTCTTTTTCCCTTTACGTTGGTCTACTTACCTTGATTTGGAACTTTCAAATTTCATCCTTTTTTCCACTGAAAAGTATTGATAATTCAACAAGGAAATAATTATACTATGATAATTTAATTGAAATTCATCGTAATTTGGCACATGGCAAACATCAGTGTGGTAATTGAAGGAGAAGAAAGAGGAAAATTCCCATTCACCTCTGAACACTTTCCAAGAACCTCGTTCCCTTTCGCTTTCTAGACGGGGGAGGGAACTTGGCAATGGCATCAAACCTTCATGTGTAATTACAAAAATTAAATTCATAAACAAATAAGAAATCATTAGTTTATCAGGCTTTAATTGATAATTTATTCACAAGATTCCCTATCGAAGGCGTGGTAAATGAAGTTTCTGTTCTCCATGAGTCGACATTGCCAACTGACATGGAAAAGATGTATGGTGATAGAGAGATGATACTTCTTGCTGAGTATTTCAAAACTGACCAAGAAAAATCGTTATCAGACTTAAATCTATCAATTAGATTGTCCATGAGGAGTTGCAGAAATCGGGTAGAAGTATTATCAATTTCCACGACAGAGTGCGAACGGGGATTTCCCCTTAATAATTTACAGATGACTGATATTAGAAATAGACTGGAACGGGAATTTCCCGTTATGAATTTACAGATGACTGATATTAGAAATAGACTAAGTGCTCAAACATCGTCTCACTTGTTCATCAATGTTAATGGCCCACCGCTAGACAAGCTCAAAGTAGACGAGCTAGTTATTTCTTGGCTGAAGGATGGACATCATTCCGCTGCGGATGATTTACCACGAAAAAGTTACCAACAGGAAATAAATCCGATTTCAGATTTATTTTAAGGTGGAAAATTACGAGTTATGGAAAATGTATACTTGTATTACTAATGGCTTATTTGTGTTATTCAACTTTGTACCTAATTTTTAGTAAGTCTCTTCTTTGCTATAGGTAAACTACTTTGAATAAATATTTATAATAATTGCAGTTATGCATATTTGTAACTTAAATTTAGCGTAGTGTTTTAGTGATTACATAAATGACAATTATACTTTATGGAGATGCTCTCACATAGGGTACCCGAGCACCTTTATACACTATGAAAAACTAATTTTTCAAGTCTTTTGTGAGAAAAATACTGTGAACTGAGAAGCCATAACCTTTTCCATATTGTGCAGGGGGGAATAGAAGTTCCTTTTGGAATGCGGTCAGAAATTAACACTTGCAATAATACTCTCTTAGTCCAAGTATATTTTAGGCACACACTAATTTCCCCCCATCTCGGACTGTTTGAATTACCTCTCTGACAAACACTTTACCATATTATATCGTAAAGGTAAGATCCGGCGTTATTGTAACAGTGTTGCTTGATCGATAGACTAGAAATTCAAACTCCGATTAGTGACAATTTCACAGTCTTGTTTTATTACAAGTGTAAACTCTTTAGTCAGTACAGAAGAGGCCGTGAATCGTGTTCAGAGTTGATGACGATGGATTTTGGTGAGTCAGAGTAAGTCACAGTGGATGAAATTGGTTCATGGTGGGTGGTGGGTAACGTGGGTCAGAGTGGGTCACGGTGGGTGGTGGGTCATGGGGGCCAGAGTGGGTCACGGTGGGTGTGCACTGTAAAAATTTTCGCCTTAAATTTACTGACCGATTACCGTCAACTCTCGCTGCCATCCGATTACCCTAAATTTTACGCACCACCGTTGTTTCATAAAAACGGCAGACCGTATATTTAGAAGCAAAATAATATTGACCGTGTTTAGAAACAAATTTGGTACCGTATATTTTACGGTAATTTACCGTAAAATTTAGGGATCGTTTTTTTTTTTAAAAAAAAAAAAGCACAGATGTGTTATTACCGTACAAGATTTACGGTAATTATCACACCGATTCCCTATCTAGAGGTCCTTGCCGGTCCAGCTTGCCCCCTTGCTAGATCCAGTAAGAATTCTTGCTGAGCAATATATATTGACCCAAGTTTCATCGAATTGCTGGAAACTGCATCAGTATACACACTAGCTAGCAATATTTTTTTTCTGGATGGATGCAACTAGAGTGCACGCTGGTCCACTGGTGTTAAAGACTACTTAACTAAAGAAAACACAAAAGTGAACGAAAGAAGCGTTGCATCTACGACGTGCATAATATCCATAAGAATAAAAGTTGAAATTAATTCTTAGTTTGTAATATCGAACCCTTGTTCTGATATCATCTTTAACATACATTGCTTTTTCTTTTCAAAATTACCAATTTTGTCATGTGTTGAACAAAACACCAGAAGAGGATTCGATATTACATACAAAAAAAAAAAAAAACTACTTCTTGAATTTTATAGCTGAGTTTTCGCACGCTTTGAAAATGTAAAATAGTTGGAACAAACATCCATGTTCCTTTTAAGATATTCATAAATCAATATTCTGTTGCAGTGTTAAGACTAGCTTTATCGCATGTATTTTCGTTATGACTACCAGTAGACTAATAGACCTCAAATATTCTAATCAGCGATTCATTCGATTAGTCGCATTATTACGGTTTCAGATAACCAGGCAGGCACCCGACAACATAGCTTAGAATGACCAGAACTACGACTAAACAAGTGTAAAACCATATGACATCTCACAACACTGCCTACAGTATCCAGTATCCGCTATCCCAAATTAATAAATACGTGTTTGCATAATCATGTAACAGTGGCATCAATGCTAAAAAAAAAATAAATAAATAAATAAAAAATAAAAAATAAAAAAATCACCAAACTTCCAGAGTATCGAATTTTTGCATATTTATTAAGCGCTCAAATGTATTAACAAGACACCAGAACAGATTATAGGTGCTCAGAACAAAATTAAAGATAAAAACATTTACAGAAATATTTTTCAAATCTAACAATTCATTTATCCAGAAAAAATAATGACAGCATGGGCTCCCGTTGAAAATTTTCTACGGGACTCATCTCCCTGGTTACTATATACTCTATTACACTTGATATTTTTTATTTGTATTAAGAAATTTAATACGTTTTCTTTAGCTAGGGGAGCGACCCCCTGCCCCTCCTTCGGGCACACATGAGTGACAGTATACTTTTATTTCTGTAACATTCCAGTTGATGCAACACAATTTATGTAATGCTGTACTAAGTACGGTAAACTACGAAGCACTTTTCCTAATTTTTTAAAAAGTATTTCAACATATGTGATTCTAATTCTAGCTTCACCACCACTCGTAGTTGGCTACATTATCATAAGAACTTTAGTTTATACATCCAGCAGCTTCTTGGTTTCGCATCGTTGCACTTTGGAGCGATCTACAAAGTTCAAATATTAACATGGTGCTTTCCCATACATTACCTTGCTTAATGTTGAATTCCCAGGATATCTTGAACACTAGTACTGTATAGATCGCACCAGAAAACCACACACTAAACAAACAAACAAAAGAAAGGAACAAAACAAAACAAAGCACAACACATCCGAACATACGCGCCATCAATCCTCGCTTCGAACATGTGCTTTTACTCTCCAATGCGCATGCCCGACACAAGCATCTGACAGGAAAACGGTCTCCTACCATTATTTTAGAAAAACGGTAAACCGTATATTTTTCATGGTAGGAGGCACTTATTTTCACGGTTATTGGTTACAGTGTGGGTCATGGTGGGTCAGAGTGGGTTATGGTGGGTGGTGGGTCAGAGTGGGTCATGGTGGGTGGTGGGTCAGAGTGGGTCACGGTGGGTGGTGGGTCAGTGGGTCGTGGGTCAAGTTTTCATTGACCCACGCCAACTCTGATGTAAAGAAACCTTGACGCTAGGAAGTTTGATATATTCGTGTCAAAATCACCTTGATGTACCGGTAGTTATCTTCTCAGATCACAAATCCATCTTACCTTTCATAATACAATCGGTAAACGTCTCCGATAAGTAAAACAGAGAAGTTCTAGGTCTACATATAGGCCTATACAGTTGGTTTTAATTGAATTCTTGAATTCATTTATCGCAAAATGTACGAGAATAAATTAGTTTAAAAATGAATATATATATATATATATATATATATATATATATATATATATATATATATATATAATACGGTGGCCATAATAAAAATTCAAAATACCACAGTTCCGTGTTCCTTATTAAAAGTGACTACTATAGTATAATCTCTATAACTCAAAGTTGTGAGTTCCGTAAATTAAATAAGATGACCGCACAACAGACAAGCTTGGGCTGATTTGTGGAAAGGAGAAGATTATTGACCTAATAACAAGTAGAGGGGGCTTTTTATATGTCTAGACATGAGTAAAACACAATTACAGTACACATTAGTAACAATGACAGGACTAGTAACAATGATAATTACGAAAAACCATAGAGTTATATACGGTGTAGCTTCGAGTTATTGGCGTCACATCAAGAGAAGTTCGACATATACAGGTAAACTTCAACTTGTAGATGTTTACAGATACAAAAGTTTGAGTTACCGAGTTTTTTTTTTAAAAAAACATATAATTATGAAACCCTTAAAATTCGACATACTGAGGTTGTAATTTTTAAATATTCTAACTTACAGAGGTTATTTTAACATTGAGTGTTATGGAGAGTTCAAGAAAATGTAAAAAAAATTTAGTTGAGTTGAGTTGATTTTGAGTTTAACGTCCTGTTGAGCAGCGAGGCTATATGAGACGTGGACCTACTTATTAACATGGAATCCGAACCACATGAGCTCCCACCGGGAATTATCAAGGAATTCGTGTTATTGAGTTCCAACTATAATACAGGGAATATTTTTAAACATTTAAAAGTTGTTAAAACACATATACAAATTGTATAACCTATTGTAAACGGAAACTCAATATTTTAATTTTATGTTCCAAAATTGTGCCCTATACGCTAAAGAAGACTGACGATAAATGAAAGTAAATTATCATGAAAGAAACTGATGGAATGAAAATGTCGAAGGAACCAGGAGGTGGAGAACACCCATCACAAACTTACATGCCTGGAATCCAACTTGAGACCCTACGCACCAGAGGTGACTATTGAATCACTGAGCCACCACGCTCCAATCCTTTGATTATAGTTAATAACGTCATGCCACAAGCCAATTGGACTCGACTTATACAGTATTTCCAATCTATACGTAGTATTAATTGATTTTCTTTAGTTATTTAAAAAAATGAATTAGCAAACCCATTACCAATTCGTGAATCCTAATAAGAAACGACTAATTCTCACTTTGTGAGTCGCCCTCTAATCCTAATAATAAAACCTTACGCTAAAAGATTTCTCTACCAGCACTATCACTTCCTTAACTGATGCCGATAGATGTTGCTACTTGCGCTGTCGGGAGTTAAACTCTGCAGTAAATTAGATGATTTAAAACTGGTACTCCTAGTTCCCTCTTACTTCTAAACAGAAGTAAACAAAACTAAACGTAACCTTTCACTGTTTATAACCATTATTGGTTAGTGATGCCTTACTCTTAAGGTTACAGAAATACAAGACAATTAAATTACACATGTGGTCTTATGAACTTTGTTTTTTCATTAGAGTACATGCGTCAGTAACTCAGGGACAAATCAGCGTGTTTTAATTGCAAGGTTTTTGTTTATGGTAGTTTAAAAGTAAGATGGGACAGAGAATAGTATGTGTAATAGTAACAATACCCGCGTTGTTTACAACCACATTACACAAGATATTCTTGTATTTCATATCAAACTATATCTATTTAAACTTGTGGTTCCTAACTTTGTTTTGCTGACGACCCCTTCGTGAATCCTGTATACTTCACGGCTCTCTCAATCCGAACCACATTGCCCATTGGTTACTCATTGGTCTGCTGGCCTCTTTTGCGATTTCAGATGCACTATTGAATTGTCAAATATTCAAAAACAACAATAATAATTGTCTATAATTTACGTTTTTCCACCAAAACTTCTGTATACCTTTGCACTGCAGTCTTTTTTTATATCAGCTTTGTTTTCAATGGAACCACACAGTTCCTCATCAATAGTCAGTTTGTTTTTGCACGGTATGTAACACCTCTTTGTTACAATACTTGTAATATTTGTAATTACGAATGTGGTTTATTTTTGTCAATACCTTGCGTCCATTTTACTTGCTCTTCATGCCCCCTACGGGGCACACGCATCAGGTTGGGGACCATTGATTTAAACCATAATGACACTTAGAAAATAATTTTAAAAATGATAAAAAAATGAAATGAAGTTACTTTCTCATTTTATTATATTATTGGGCATTTCAGGTAAATTATACTAATGTGTGTACCAACGTGAAGAAGTTTGGTTGTATGGTGTCATATTATCTCAATTAATATTGAAGCCGAAAGTGGTGGTGGATTTCTACATCTTCCGGTTCCAGTAGAAGGTTAGAGTGAAGTTCAAATGTATCCTTTGGAGGCTTAAATGATTGCAGAAAACCTCTTTTACTATCTATTATCCAACAGCAAACAATCTCAAAATCGAAAGCAGTTGAAGATGGTAGAATGCTAATTTGATTCCAAAAATAATTTCTTAATACATCTTATCGTTTTGCTCTTTTGTAGAACATCAATATTGAAACCAGAAGTTCTCGTGGATTTTTGTCACTTCCGGTTTTAAGGATGAAACTGGAATATATTCTTGGGGTGCTTAATTGTTTGCAGAAAACTGTTTCTCACTATCTATTACCGTTTTTATTCTACGGCTATCTACTTTAAAAACCGGAAATGATTCATTTCTGCTGTATGTAGATTGATATTGAAACCGGAAGTTGTAGCAGATTATCACATCAATTTTCGTACAGCGTTAAGCATGGATATAAAATATATTCTTGACATGCTTAATCGATTGCAAGAAATTGTTTCTAGTTATCTAATATCGTTTTTGCTCTATAGTGATCAACGTTAAAACCGGAAATGGTTGTTTCTACCACTTCCGGTTTGAATATCAACTTCCGATTTGAATATCCCCTTCTTTTGATTCTCCGTATTCTGGCCAGTGGCGGACCTAGAAGGTAAAAATTGGGAGGCAGCCAGAACGCAGACTATGATAGGTGTATCATTGGTTTACTATCAACTTTCAAAAATATATAAACAATAACGTAAATTATTTTTGTTACTCTGGAGGGGCCTAGGTCCCCTCGGCCAGGGCTAGATCCGCCACTGATCCTGGTTCAAATTGATAGTTCTTGATCTTGATAGAATGTTCTTGCTCTCTCTCTCTTCCCCCCCCCCCTCCCGGATGGATAAATAGGGTAAATACATAATGAAGTTTTCATAAATTAAATTCGAGTTTCAAATACTAGATTATAATTTTTAAAGAATTTCTTATTTTAAATACAGTATTTATTATTCTTTCTTTAATTGGAACACGTGTTCGCCACCCTTTTTTTCTTTTCTAAGATGATGTAACGGCAGCTGACAGTGGGAAGAACGAAGAGGTTGGAAATGCGAAAGTTGTTGCCCATTCATGATAACGATCGTTTTTCCAGAATTCTCTCCAGTGTGATGCTCCGTTCTTACGTCAGATGGCAGGATGCTGGACTCTGTAGCACAATTGATCCGCCACCAATATGCGGCCGTGCCAGTGAATTTCACAGCTCTAACCGCTAAAGGGAATTTTTCCTCAGCATGTGTTGTTGTGAAACTTCGTAAGTTAAATCATCATTGAAGACTCACAAACTTAGTTTTCTGAAAAAAACACAAGAATATAGCAATGTTGCTGAAACTGACATTATTAGAACCAAGACAAAACATATTTAAAAATCAACGCAATGCGTCTGTCAAATGTTTGTCCTTGGAAAATTGGTTTCAATTCGCAGAAGAAGGGGGCATAAATACGCCCAGGTAAGATACTTTCCCAAAGAGTTTTAATTTCATATTTTTACTGCCTATAATCAAAACTATTTCCTTGACATTACAAAATAGTGCTTAGTTCCTTCACAGATTATTTTAGATGGAACATCAATTAAATTAGGTAATGTATATTTTCATTTTTAAAGAAAAGATATTAGTTTACAATTCTGTAAATTAATTCTGATAAAAGGTCATGGTTAAATGCATACATATTTTTTTACATAGTTAGATTTAAATCACTTTAGTGTTCTATATTTTGCAGAAAATTATGTTTACAGCATATGTTCATGGTTATATATTTTGTATTCAACGTAGTTTTCGCGGATATTATATTTTTAATTAAATTAGTATGTTTTTATTTATATTTCCCTCCTTCAAGCCAAGTTTGGCTTGGCTTCATTAAAATAATAATGTTCTAAAAGCCAGTTATGTGACCTTCAACTTCAGATTTCAAGTAATATAAAATAAAATTGGTCAGCTGTTGTGTGATTATCAATTTCAATTTAGAGTGTAACAATTAAAATATTGTTTCAACGTTAGACATTATGCACAAGTGAATTTTGTTACATTCCTCGTGCTTTTATATAAGGAGTTAAAAGCCTACTCATATATGTTTATGGGTATTACTGGCACCAGAAGAGCACCCACGGGGTCAAGATCCACCACTAACGATGTGCACGAGACAAGATTTGTGGCTGTCTCGTCTCGAAAATGTATTGTAAAAATGATGTCTCGACTCGAAAACTGTATATTTGTCTATTGGAAGAACCATGTCTCGACTCGAATTTTGTCAGGAAAATCCTGTCTCGACTCGTCTCATGCGCATCCGTATCCACCACAAAACTTTCTAACTCAACATAATTTGTACACTTTCTCAATAAAAATATACTTGAAAATTAAATAAAATCTGTAAATTTTGCGTCCCACGAATATACCGACTATTCTAAAGGAGACGGTGATGATGAGAAATAAATGAAATGGTGGAATGAAGAAAGTGGGAAGAAACGGGAGAACCCCCGAGAAAAACCCACGCACACAATGTCTATCCACCACAAAGTTCCCTTGGCGCGAGATGGGATCGAACCAAGGACCCCATGCACCAGAGGTGAACGCTCTACCACTGTACCACCGCAGCCTCCCAAAACTATACGTACTTGTTTAATAGGGAAATTATTTATTTATCATGAACACTTAATCTTACACTTCATCTGTACTCTTTCTCTTATAAAAACAATCTAGATCTAACACTATTTCTGAAAATATAGATGAAAGTATTTTACAATTACTTATCATCTTTCCGGGTGCAGAAATGTCCGTTGAATACTAAATAGACGTAGTGATTTGTAGTATTGAACGCCTCCCAACAAAAATCACTGGGTTCGTACCTAACTTGTACCTACAGCCTTATGCCCGTTACGTATGAGGGGTGATATCACAATGCGAACATATTATCCGGGGAAGTGGGGAAGGAAGGAAGCGGATTGAAACCATCCCAGCATTTGCCTGGTATGAATAAGGAAAACCCAGGAAAATCTTGAGAAAAACTGTTACACCGTTTCAGCTGAGTGCCTCCCACTGGGTCTACTTACATTAATAAGCCAAACAAATAAATGAAATGAAATCTTGAAGTTCTTACGTCCCACGGTTATGCCGGTTAGGCTAAAGGAAACAGTGATGATGAGAGATGAGTGAAATGGTCGAATGAAGAAAGTGGGAGGAAACGGGAGAGCCCCGAGAAAACCCACGAGCACGGTGTTTGTCCACCACAAAGTCTACACGGCGCGAGCTGGGATCGAACCAGGTACCCCAAGCACCGGAGGTGAACGCTCTACCACTGAGCCACCGCGAGTAAGCCAAACAATTTAAATGGAGTGCATGATTGGAAATTGAATAATAGCTTACTAGAAATAGTACGGTACAGTTCAATAGGTGTGACAATGTTTCTTTCTTTAATTATATTAAAATGGAAACAATATTGTTTTATTTTAAATTTAAAATGATATTTTCATAATGGTAGTGAAATTATATATTATTTCAAATTTCAAGATGAAGGCCGTACGTCGTCACCATCTGAAACATAACCATTTTAATAAATGTAAACCAAACATGAGTGGAAAACCAAATGAATTAAAATTTTATTGTTTCTTTCACTACTTGTATACTTGTTAAATGCTTGTATTAAAATTAGTTCAACTTCACGAAAGTATGTGTAAAATAAAATCCATAACCTGAAACTAGCCTATTCACTCTTTCATACGTATTTCGGTCTATTTATTTATCTATTTTCAATGTTTGTCAAAGAAAGTAATAATAATAATAATAATAATAATAATAATAATAATAATAATAATAATAATAATAATAATAATAATAATAATAATAATATTCTGAAGTGTAGGTACATATATATCTTTATCTATTTATCTATCTATCTATATATATATATATATACAGAGCCGGATTTAGGGGCTGCAACACCCCCCTTCGTTGTAAATATACACTATCTAAAATGAGAAGCTAGCAGTGAAAATAGCAACACTTTCTGAAACTTTCTGCCATCATGTTTCCGTTTGATGCTTGAAAGAAAGCAAAGTTTTGCGAAAGCAATAGTTTAATCGATTTTCTAAAGGTTGAAGGAAAAGGATTCACCAAGCAAAACAATATAACATTTGTCAAGTACGTAGGAAAACAGAAGCCAGGAGGAGAGAACATTTCCTGCGACTCTCTTTAAAATGCTTTCCTCTGTTCTATGCATCAGTGTTGTCAGTGGTAAGGAATATTGCCACATGTCACTTTGAAGAGATTCAGTGTGATTGGTTATGGTGCACCCACCTCAAACAATTCTGGATCCGGCCCTATATATATATATATATATATATATATATATATATATATATATATAGTGGTCGAAGTGATACGGTATGCGGTGGTATGCCATACCGCCTCTGGTTTTTCGGTGATCAAATCATACCGTCACGGTAGACTAGATGTCCTTGAATAAATCCATTTTTATACATAGTAATTGGCAAGTAGCTTTGCACATAAAAATATTTATTTCTTATGTAGAATAATTTCTAAGTTGACAACACCGCCATTTTTGTTATCTTTTCCCTATCTTTTGTTTTTAAAATGGATGAGTTTATCTAGTTTATATTTTGATGTGCCATATTTAACTGTTTCTTTTGTATGTATTTGTGTGTGTCTTCTTCTCTTAATTCATATAAAAGTCGTGTTTTGAGCATGAGCGGAATTAGGGGTTGTCTGCTGTGGCAGAAATTCTTCCGGGGGTTTGGAATACCCCTCAGTCGAGTGGAGGTCCAGGAGCTTTCCCGCAGGAAATTGTCAATATAAAAACTCGATTTTTGAGCATTTTCGTGTATAATCCTCTATAACATAACATAAGGGGATATCTTTTTTTTTTTTTTTTTTCAGAAAGTTGATGGCGAGGGATCAAATTCTCTCTATGCCCTTCCCTCTTGTAACTAAAGAGAATTTCTCCAGTGGTTTTCAGTCATTATGTAAATAGAAATGCAATCTTTTAGGCAACATACCCTCACTGTATTTCAACATTTAGATAGCTGATATGTCGAGTCAAAATCATAATAAAACATACCGTCTCTGCTTTTTTTCCACTTCGAACACTGTATATATATTTGTTTGTTTGTTTATCACGTTTCTTTATGTTTCTTCTGTAACGTCTCTTTCCAGAATGAGTCTATATTTGGACGAATGCTTAACCTATGACACAACAACAGGAATCGAACTTGGGCCTTCCCTGCCAAAGGCAAAAATTACTAACCATTTCTTTATGATGATTTTTTTTCTTCTTTGACCTAGACTGATGTTGATTTAATTATTTTCTCTAATTGCATCTAGTTTCTTTAAAGATAAAAGTAAAGAATCCGTAAAAATTAGAAGTTCTGTGCTAAGTTATTACCTTATTCAAATCTTTAGTGCTTGAAAAAAACTAAAAATGAAGATGAACGAACCAGGTATTGAAGAGATATATGATTAGAAGCGAAGCCGGAGTTAGTTTTGATGAAACGCCTTATATCACGTATGTCTAGCTGTTCTCTGCTAATGACAAATTGTCGCTGTGTATGTGTATGTGTGTGTGTGGGGGGGGGGGTGTAATGAGTATACGCTATATTGTCCATACAACCAATCCATGGAGAACGTAGGAACCTATACATAGAAATGAGTGAACTAGTAATATTTTAGAAAGCAGCCTTGCAGAAGGGGCCCCATTAATTTTATCGTAGGAGTTTACACAATACAAAATACTGTTGATGTATGTAGTTTTTATTTTATTTTTATCTTATATTTTGTAAATGTACACTCACATTTTTCCTTTAAATTTGTTGGGCCCCCAAAGGACTGGATCCCTAAGCTATAGCTTGTTTATCTTATACGTAAATCCGGCACTGATTACAAGTAAAAGTATACTTTGCCTAAAAGAATTCTGTTGAGTCGACACAATTAGAAAATATTTGGGAATTATGGCCCAATGATTCCATGTATCTTCGTTTGTGTTTCCCACCAAGTGAACTTTGTGGTGGATAAACACCGTGTGCGTGGGTTTTCTCGGGGTTCTCCCGTTTCCTCCCACTTTCTTCATTCCACCATTTCATTCATCTCTCATCATTACCGTCTCCTTTAGCCTAACCGGCATAACCGTGGGACGTAAAACTCCAAGATTTCATTTTTTTTTCTAGCGTGGTGAGAGTGAATTTAAAGGCTGAAGGAAGTGTCAAAAAGAACAGGAAATTACTACATTTTTCTGTTAGTTTACTGCAAACAGAAAACCGAAAAAATGTTTGAATAAAATATCCTCAAATGTCCTCTGGAAGTGAGTGACGCTGAAGTAGTCTAATTTAGGTGATAGTAAGAACTATCACTTTCACTTCTTTCACCAAGACGAGTTAATTATGATGTCAGTAAGCTTGATGATAACCGCATAGTAAAACCACTTCCGGTGAAATAGACATTTCCACTATTTTTTTTATTGCGATAAAAAAAAAACTTTAGACAGCTGGTTACAGAGAACACTTCCTTTCGTTCATGCCCAGGTTAATAGGCTCATGCGATAATTCTAAGTACTCGAAATCTGCGAAATTCCTGTCTGCTACTCGTGTGCTTAAAACACTGACCACCATGTTTGTACGTCAAAACGTTGTACAGGGGAAAATTGTCTGGGCTGCTCAGTAGAGAAACGTTGCAGCGTAGCGAAAAACACGATGCAACACAAAGAATAAGAAAAGTAACAGAATTTAATGCTTCTTTGAAAAGAAAGTTATTTGGCTATTTATTTATTACCAATTATTTGAATATACTTGAATATCTAAGGACGAAGTTGTAGTGCACTAATTTGCTATATTATTGACATTGTTTGCAGCCTGAGTTAATAAACTAATTAATGTTCTCATGTTTGGACCAACCTTACAAACCGAATTTTATTCATTCTTAACAACAAAAAATCAACAATATAAAAGAACAGTGATTTGACAGTAGAAAGCTAATTACTTGTATGCAAGCTGATTGTGGATTCGATAATTATGCATTCAGGGGGCAACCCGAAGAAATTAACACGTGGAAAAACATTTCCCCAACTAAAAAATAACCTAAATGTTTCACTCAGTAAAAACAAGCACGCACAAACTTAAGATGATAATCATGTTCATGAGGTTTCTGAGAATTTACTACATTATCGCACTACTTTACCACTGGCGCAAATCCCGGGGGTGAGGGGGACTTGTCCCCTCCCATCTTGGAACTGAGGGGGACTGTCCCCCCCAACAATCCGATTTGAAATGTTTCTTTTGAAGACAAATGTGATGATTTGTGTCCGAATGCCACAAAGCAAAGTGAGATGAAAATTATGTCCCTCCGCCCGCCCACACAGAATAAGCCTAAAATCTGCTTGCTACCAAATGTTGAAGACAACTCTGCTCCTCTGATCTTCCACAGCATTGTTTCTCAACTTCATAAATACTTTGGACATCGAAAAAAAAAAAATATATATATATATATGGGAATGCTCTTACCCCCCCCCCCCCCCAATGTTGAAGACAGATTTGCGACGCTGTACTTTACACATTAACAATATTATTTCACCACAATACCTTCGAATTGACTGTCGTTTTCTTTATCGCATGAGCATACCCGTAAATTGTTTATATTAGTCCATGTGAATATTTATAGATCGACTGAAATGTTTCGAACACATGTAATGTTTAAACCAACAAATTAACAGATATAGTAACACAGTAATCACAAACTTGTTACAATTGGCTGATTACTCAATAAAATCAAATGAAATTTCTATTTTATGCTCCACGAATATGCCCTGTAGGCAAAGGGAAACGGATAAATAATGATAATGAATGATTTAGTCCAGTAAAGATAGGATTGAGAAAGGAACAAATTAGTAACAAGCTGAAAATTGGTATGGAAGTAGGGGGATTTGTCAGGAATAACATACTAAAAGTCCCCTAAAATCCCACTGTAGCTTTTCCCGCAATTTTGAAAAATGTCCGCCATCTTTAGACGACGACAAGGAATTTATGGAAATCGTCACTCTTTATGTTTATTCCTCTAGCCACCGTTCTAATTATCACAAAGCCATGAGTATTATATGGTTGGAAACCTTGAAAGACAGAAAATCTAAGTAAACAACATATATGCCCATCGCGCTAAATTTCTAGAAGAAGAGGAAGAAGAAAACAGCTTTTTTATTTAAAAAAGATATATTTTCAGAAATCATGAGAAGCTTGCAACACTGACAGTTAATGCGCACCAACGAAACACCACCAACATATGTCCTTGATATTTATCTCAATCATAGCCAAGAATGACACAAATCGGTGCAATACAAGCCGAGAAAAAAATATAACATATGTTACTTTCTGACCTCTTTGTACAAAAGTGCATAAGGTGACATACACTTTCACGGTTCTAGTCACCTTCTTTTATCACATAGGACCAAGAGTTATATGTCATTGGAAATCTTAAGAAACGTAAATTCGAACGAGGTAACACTTATACTAATCAAGCCCAATTTGTGGAAGAAGCGCAAAACCCAAAATTTCGGGACAAAACGTGATTTTCGCATAAATTCTTTAAAACTTGCAACACTGACAATTATCGTATGTTAACAAAACTCAGCCACCGTTGCACTATCATCATTATTAATTTACTCTTGAAATGGCCAACGTTTTCCCCAATGGAGTAAGTTTTTATGATACATAGTTTTACATCACTTAAATATAACACAAAAATCATCTATTGACAGCATTAGAAAGTAGCAGAAATTGGTAGACTTCTATTCATAGGAAAATCATAATTCACACACTTAAAATCACTCTCAACTACAATTGTCATTTGAATGTAATTTTTTAAAAATGTCTTGTTTATCCCTTTGTGGATCTTATCGTACATTTTGTACGATACGCATTTTTCATCGTACATTGCGTTATTTCTCTTCTATTTGAGCTTTTTCGTCCGGTTTTTTTTTTTTTTTTTTTTTTTTTTTTTTTTTTTTTTCAAGTCCAGATACATTGTATAAGACATTGCGTATGGTTTCAGACCGTCCTGCGTCCAGACATAGGAGGTGATAACGTCATAATTTCGAAATAGAAATTTTCCCTTATGAAGCCTATGTTCATTATTTTTTGGCAGGCTTAGTTTTTCACGTAGAAGATTGAAATTTTGCACAAACATTCAGTCCACCGAGTAGTATTTACCAGATTTTTTGTTCCGATGTCAGCGCTAAAACAGGGGGGAACCAGAGGGGCGAAGAGTTGAAAAAAGGGATATTTTTACCCAAAAAATCCCGTTTTTCAGGATTTTCCCGCCTCACATACATGATGGGGACACGTGAGTCATACCGTCTGAAAGGCAGTTCCATTCTGAAGAGAATGACGGTCGAATCATTATCCTAGGGTAATTAGGGACGTCTCAGGGATTTTTTGAAAAATATACTTCTATATAGGGAAAAATGGGACATGGTGGGTATATTTTTTTTGGCGGGCTTACTTTTGCACCTAGAAGATTGAAATTGTGTACAAACATTCAGCCCACCTAGTAGTATTTCTCAGATTTTTTTCAGATCTCTGCATTAAAACAGGTGGGTCCAGAAGGGGAAAAAATTGAAAAAAGGGATTGTTAGACAAAAAAATCCGTTTTTCATGATTTTTCCGCCTCACATACATGATGGAGACACGTGAGTCATACCGTCTGAAAGGCCGTTCCATTCTGAAGAGAATATGGGCGACACATGTCCCTAGGGTAATTAGGGATGTCTCAGGAAATATTTTCCCTGAGAACATAGTGTTTTGTGGTAATTTGGGGCATTGTGGGAATTTTTGATGAAATTTCTCCCGCCCTTACTATTCAAGACAGAAACTTGAAATTTGGTACACGCATTTAGTTTACAAAGTACTATTTATCAGATTTTTTGGAGGTCTCTACGTTCACACAGGGGGGGCCAGGGGGGCCCAAAGTTGGACAAAAAAATTTCCCCCTCAAAATTTTCCCTTCGACATCAATTTTCCCTCTCCTGGTATATGGTATGGGCATGCAAGTGGTATCATTTGAAAACCAGCTCTATTCTGAAGAGAATGAGGTATGAACCATGATCCTAGCATAAATAGTGACGATGCAGTAGCTGCTTGACTGAAAGTCTAAAAAATAGCCCAAAAAGCCAAGATCCTATAAGGGTTAAAACTAGAATGCAATTTTCCTCCTAGTAATCTTCAAATCAACTTAATATTTACATTACACGTTAGTATGCACTTTAAGAACATTTTTGTAACTAGTCCATTCGGACTTATTTTAATAGAAATCAATGAGGTTATCATTGTCTCGTTCATCTCCATATTTTTCATCATTTGATTTTGCATTCACTCATCCAATTCCTGGACACTGACATAAATTAGAGCACACAGTTCCTGTTTTTCGACAACCGTACATACTTGCACAGCCCTTTTTACAGTTACAGGATAGTACACGGAGCGGTTTCCTTGGTCATTCTTGCTGGTACGAGAATACCTTCTAATGTTGTCCATTCATATTCAGTCACTCTCATATCATTAAGCAATACCTGGGCTCAAAAAACGTACACTGTCAAAGAATGAATGAAATATAAAACTTTTAACGTACACACGCCTTTCGGATTTAATCATTGAAGATATAAGATACCTTCGTGTTCTGAATACCCAAACTGAAATCCACCTTCTGTACGATGTAACATGGATGATTCTCAAGTGGTTGCCCGAATTAGAATGGGTTTATGCAGCTGGTAACAAGCAACAACCATAAGTACCAGGCATATTAAGTAATAATACAACCTACAACCTTTTATCAATCTTCAGCCACTAAACATGGATGCTGTATACTTGGCGCTTATGTTTACCAGCAAAGAATGTGCAGGAAATAAGCAAAAAAGCGTGCTTAGTCACGTTGGATCAACCTTTCTACTCTAAAGCATGTGACATTGTAGCAGCATGTAGAAATTCTGGTGAATTACCGTCAGTGTTTGTTAGACTTGGGGGTTTTCCACACCATAATGTCATTTACGGAAACAGTTGCATATATAATGAAAGGTAGTAGCATTGAAGAACTTTGGTCTTGTATGTATGCTAGTAACTCCATGCCACAAATAGTCAGGCCATTCTTATTGCTCGTGCTTTGCGAGCTCATTTTTTTAAACACAGTTAGCAATAGCAATATATACTGTTTAATTAATAAATCAGACGCCACTGAGGAGTTTGTGCGTCAATTGCAAAATGTTTGTATTCCTCTGATGACTGAAGAAGATATCGATACTGTTGTAGTTGTTCAACATTCAAACATAGTCAATCAAGATTGCCAATGACCTGAAGTTATTCATTGACGCTGCTGCAGAAACAAGCAGTACATCTAAATTATTCTCTCTGTACTTTCAGCTTGTAGAAATTATGCGTCTTGTAGTTCGAAAGAACTGGAGACTTGAATCTTCATCTTCACTGCATGTGAGAAATGTTACCATACTCCTATGCAGCTGAGTATCTTTTGTATGCCAAATACGCACATCTGTACTTACAAGAAATGTTGCGGTTGGAGGATGAAATGTATCTTCATGAGTTCCAGCTATTTACAGGAGACGTTTACTTCACTATTCGTAGAAAAGATATATTTTGGAATAGTACATGGTCTGATATGACGATTGAGCAGGTTTTAGCGAGAGCAATGAAGAGCAGCGGTGGACTGACCCATGGGAGAGGCATGACTGAAAAGATAATATCTAGGTGTGTATCAAGTATGCCAGCAGCGTGCCACTTACGAGAATGTCTTGAAAAAACAAAGATAGGCAAGAACTTTACACTGGTCGGCATGTGGACCTGTACCAAATCAGTCAATCGCGTGATATATTACATCTAAAGAAATTCTTGCGTTGGCTTTGCCAGCATTCTCCATTCCCTTCATATCTGGAGCTCGCGTCCCTAAGCACTGGCATGGTAGGTAATGAAATGGTCAACTGATAAATCTAAGGAAATCGCATTGGCTGCTACGGAAGGAATGTTTGGACGGACTTATGGAAATGTGAAACTAAAACAAAAAGATAAAGTCATCCCACTATCCGTAATTCACAATGTAGTGCGTATCCGTGATGAGCTACTGGCTATAAACACCATACTTCAACTGAATCATATGAGTAGAAGTCCAAAAAAGAACTCCAGTAGTGTTTTGCTTACGAGCTTGCACCCTATTCACTTTCTCTCTTCACAGAAATGTCCATGAGAAAAACGAAAAAGTCCGCTTTGTACGACATGTTTGAATATCGGACAAATTTTAAAACTCAAATTGAAAACATCGTGTACGTTATAGAAGAAGGCTGGCTGGCTACATCATGTTGTTTGGCTACAACGTGGAACATACCTTGACGTGCACAATTCGTATGTGTCCTATGTACTCCCAAACTCAGGAATGAAAGCAACAACTATTTTTTATGGGTATTGCACTGAAAACTGTACAAAAGGCGCTGAGCGGAAGCAACGTGAGTCAAAGTTTCAATCAGCTTTGATATTATTCACAAATGAAACCACATTATTAACAAAAAAAGATAAATTCTTAGGTAATTTCAAAAATAAGGATTGTTTCGCCCGTGAGTTGATGGTTCATTTGACACAAGCTGGAATTCAAACCATGCAAGCAAGAAGTGATGCTGACGCACTTATAGCTAAAACTGCTGTAGCCAAGTCTTTAAATCCTTGTAGGCACGTCGTGATAATAGGCGAGGATGATGACATTTTAATGATTTTGCTTGAATAAAGTAATAATCAGTACGACATCATATTTCGAAAGCTTGGACGTGGATAAGACGTGAGTAAAGAATTTAGTACTAAGAAGTTGTAAGATACACAGACAAATTACTAACTGTTTTCCTCAGTTACCATGCTTAAAACTGGAAAAAGGGGGGGCCGTTGCCACAGCAACCACTGTCGCCATAACAACGAATCCTGTCACTGCTTGTCAATCTAAAACTGTTTGAAGAAAAGAATAAGTCGTAAGTGGGAACCCTTCACCCCTGGTGGGGATGTTCATGAAGCTATCAGCTTATGTCTAATTACGTTGGAATATATTAGCCGTTTCTTAATTTTGAACATACTAGATTCGATCGAAACGAGAAAACTTTTTATCGGACTTCTAAAGAAAATAAAATCAAATAAATACATGACCGTGTTTATTACATATAGAATTCCCAGTCACGACCCCCCTTTCAGTTTTATTAAAAATAGAAGAAGAAGATGAAGAAAGGAAGAGGAAGATAGAAGAGGAAAGAGGTAAAGTAAGAAGGTGATAAAGAGGAAACTGTTACTGGATATTTTGAGGAATATGGTAAAGGAAAGTGAATAATTATCTAATGGTGATCATTTCCAATAGCTATTGGGTAAATGTCTGGTATCAGGGTGATCAAAGGTAGACACATGTTAACCCATACATCCCCGATCTAGATCCATTTGACCCCAACTACCGAATTATCCCAATCTAGCTCGGAGATAGATGAGAAAGTTTAGTTTTACCGTTTATTTAATATTTCCAGAAGTTTTAGACTAATATTCAATATTTGAAAAATGAACGACGCAGTTGATGGCATGTTAGAAACGACCACAGAAAGAAAAAAAAAAAATCAGAGTATTACATATTCGTAGAAGATTTTGACTTTCACAGTTCTCCCATGCTGATCATTCGTTCAGGCTACTTCAGTCCTTTTTACTTCCTTCATAGAGCCAACTTAAATTAGTATTAACATTCAATGAGTTCAATTGATAACTACCAATAATTATAATAAGTCGCATATGTATGACAAGATAATTGGTGCACTTAATACTAAACCTACATTTCACTCACACACACATTCATACAGGACAATGTATACTTCGGGTTGTATTTGGTTGAATTAAACTAACCTAACTACATTGCTATAGACATTTATTACATTTCAATAGAAGAAGATTTAGTTTAACATAACAAAAAATTTAATACATGAAAAGAATGTTTCATAAACATGCACAGAAATTCGCTACTTGCAACAAGATCAAATAACACATTTCCCTTTTTATATATATATTAAAAGTTGAATTACATGAAAAAGAATTAAACCAAAGACGAAACAAGAAAAAAGAAGAAAAAAAGAAACTTCAAGGGTCAAGATATATTTAAAATTCAGTGCAATGAATACATATCGTTGCAGGCAGAAGAGAAAAAATAATTGGTTAATCATTCAAAAAAAAAAACTTTAGTAATATTTTATTGAGTCTTTGTCTCAATAGGAGACATATCGACAGTTTTATGAGTCTTTGTTTTTACGTCGATAATAGCTCCTTTTTTTTTTTTTCTTAACTCTCTTTACGCACTGTGGTTTGTGTCCATGAGAGTATTCAATTGGTTTTGTTTTAACTATAGACAACTAATTGCTTCATATCACATATATGTTTATATTTTTCATTTTGTCACTCGACACACTTGATCTAAAATTTCAAAGTTTGTTAATATTAGAGAAAAAATTATCAAATCCAGTCACAGATATTGGGAACATATTTCCATATTCCGGTATTCATATTAACTTATTAAACAGATTTCAGTTCGTTGAATTTAAGATCACTAATTTTTTTCCTAATATAGATCTTATAGTCAAAAGATTCTAAATATTGAATAGTTTGGTTTCCGATCGTAGGGGAAGGATTTGTTTCATGGTTCACTAATGGAAAGATTCGTTGGAGGGGCGCACTGTTTCGTAGGTTGCTAATTTCACTCGCAAAGTAAATTTGGGTAAGGATTAGGGTTATTCTTATTTATCTTACGACCCGCTACTTGTTTTATTCACATGCAGTAGTTAACATTATATTCCACTTTAATAGTTACAAAAATTAATAACAACTCAACAAAAAGTAATTTATGACAATTTACGCGGGAATACTATATATCACAAATAGTTAGTTAATACCGGGTGTCTAAAATCTATGGCAACCTAACAAGACCAGGGTAAATATCGAGCCCATTACATACATACTCGTATATATATATATGTATTCATATTAATCAATACAATAAATTTCACTTTAATATCTATCTTAATATTTCATCGACGTTTAAATTCTACATCACCGTTCATATTCGACAAGTATTCATATTTTATAAATATTTATATTTATTTGGCTCAAAGACAAAACAAAAACCCTGACTATCAAAATTCACCTTTTTTCCTTCATAAGGTTGCAACATTGTATTTCATATGAATAAACCCGATAATCAATAATCATTTTCAATTTACTAAAGATCCGCGTATATACACAAAAAACAAAATAGCTGGTGTTATTTAATGAGTTGACATAAGAGGTGGAAAATGCAACAAATAGAGCAGGCACGTAACTTTTAACACTATGTAAATACATATATAGATGTATATACAGGAAAAAAAAATCAATGTTATTCGAAACTAGTGGGCCCAAACTATTAATACATACACACTATATGACCAATCAATAGAAATAAAAACCAGAAATCAGTAATCAATTGATATAAGTTGTATGATCAATGAATAACGAAGGTTTCTAGGAATCCGAAAGCATAGTGTACCTTCTCGTCAATTTCTCCAGTGGTGGATTGAATATCGCGAAAATGGTCCCGAGTTGTGCTGCAATACCTCCACGAAATTGCATCCCTCGATGTCTCAGTTAGTACATACGATCGAAATAAGTGAAATGAAATATTGTATGTTTTATGAGTTTCAGAAACCGGGGGGGGGGGCAAGGTTGAAAAATTTGAAAAAAAAAAAAATCTCTAAGTAATGAAGACAGAGAGAGAGATAGAAAAGAAGGAAGACGAAGAAATAGTGGCGCCAAAGACTTAAGTGGGAAATAACTAACGCTACAAAGACAGAAGTCGAATTTCACTCTCAACAAATCCTTAGCCAAAATATTCTTAACATGCCAAAAGGGTGGTCTACTCAAATACGTAGACTCAAGGAACGCCCTGCTGCCAAGGATGCAAGTTCTGTGTCCATCAGATCCCAATCCCACAAGAGTTTGGTTGTAAGATTGAAATCCGATCCCCGTATCCGGCCCAAACCAGCAGGTTCCCGGAAATCGTCCGGAAGGTTAGAGAAGGCGCTAATTTAGAATTTCAAGAAAAAAAAAAATCATCCGACCTCTTGGAAACTAGAAGATTCCAGAATAGGGATGAAATTAGAGTAATAGCTAAGGTATCCCTAATTAGTAATTCGCCAAAATTAAAAAAAAAATTAAATAAATAAACTGAATTTTGGATCGGTGATTTCAATTACCGAAACATCACCGATGGCTACCCAGCGCAGACATGCCACCGTCTGGGATGTCGTTAATTTCCCTCATCTAATTAAACTAAGAAAAGAAACGAAAATACTTAAGGGGACTAGGGGTCGACATCCGGGTACGCTATCTCATAAATATTAATTTAGTAGCAGTTGATTTAATCGGATAGTCCGAACTGAGTTATATGAACACTGCACAATAACTAAATAAGGTAAGCAAAAAAAAAAAATCTCGGAGAGGCAATGAATGCTAAAGGTACAAATGACCGAAACCTGTACTTTTCGATGATCACAGGATATAGCAGTTGGTTTTCTTAATTATCATTTCTGTCAACCTTTAGAAGTAATTCCCACATGATGCTACTCTATCTATTGAAAGGCTTAAGATCTGGGGCTGTTGTTAGGAGGTACATAAATGCAAAGTAACACACAATTCCCAACTATAATTTACTATCCAAGTAGCAAACTCGGTTGGATGAATGCACTGGTGTGGAAGTCAAAACGCGAGAGATTTTTTTTTTCTTTCTTTCTTCGTAAACATATTCATATTTTCACTATATAAAATTCACTAGGCCTATCCATTTAAATATAGGGGTCATCATCTCATTCGTATTATATATCATATTATTAACATATCATTACATTCATTCATTATCTACTAATTTTCGCACGAAGTAATATTTTATAAACACCCTATTTCGTACATTTTACACGCAGGCCATACACATATTTACGTTACGCAGTAATAAATATATATATATATAACTATCACAATCTATCACGCTCAAACCACCACACGATCACATTCATCGAACCACGTACTCTTTATTTCGAAGCACCCAAATTGTATTTACCTTGCAGGTTTAAAAAAAAAAAAATCATACATGTATTTACGGAAAGTTAAATTGTCAACGATTAATCTATTTCTGATTTGTTGATAAAACTGAAGCAACAATGGAATTTTCTACAGCCACGGGAAAAGAGAATTTAATCCTACATTTTTAAACGAACAGTAACAGCATATGGACTTTACTTCTATTAAGAAAATAGGTGTTCTTTATTTCAGCTGATTATTCATTAACTACTGGACCTAGCAAGCTGAAATTTTCAGTACAGTAAGATCTCATGCTATTTTATACGAAGGTATACTCATCCGAACCGAAAACCATGTCCACGGGAAGTAATTTGAGAATAACTGTCCAAAATCAAACAATCTAAATCACTAAGTCATGCGATGTCGTAATGTCAACAAACAATTGACTACCGAAAACTGACGCTATAGCGCTGTAGTGGAGGCATAATTTACCGTGTACTGAAATGTATACTTGTACTCATTAATCAGAAATTTAATATTTACTCTGGTTTATTTATGTTAGAAAAATGGGACTAAATTAAAGCATATTTATACACTGTCCAAATCGAAAATTCACACACTCACACAAAACTACTAACTACATACACCACTGTTAGTATTATACATAAAGACAACTAACTAAACTAAACATGCACCATTTAGTTACATGCATGTTGACGAAAATAACCTAACACATTAAATTTAAAATACATTACTCCCTCGTCGATATATACAGTCGGCTCTATTTAATTTAAAGGGGGTCAAAAATGAGAAAGGTAACACTAGGTCTAATTGACCTGACCAATTGTTTACATAATGATTGCCAAAAATTGATGCCCTGGGGGCACCTTAACGAGGTTTATGGAGGGACCCTTCCCCTGAAAGGGGAAAAGGCCCTAAAACGAACAATAACTAACCCATTCCCCCGCTAAAACTGGTTCAATTCAGAAAAGGGGATAGGAGCCCTTTTAAGCTAACTTAAGCTGCCATTATTATTATTCACTTTACAACCATCAAACCTACGTACATGCAATTACTGAATAAATAATAGAAAGTCACATTTACTTAATACACGAACAACATGCACCAAACAGGTCGTAATTTCCCTAATCCCTACTTGAGTTTGAAAAGATAAAAAAAAAATCACTTTCCTATACTGTCTATCCTATCTGGGCAGCAAACATGGCTTCCTGCAAACCGAAATCCTGAATCAGATATTTTCCCCTGATTTTACAGTTCTTTCAACAAAAATATGGATTTCCTGGCTTCTGATTGATCACACGACATTTATCTATGCAAATAAGTTAATGTTACCTGGATTTTCCTTAACATGTCAGCTTCTTCCCATCAAAATGTGTCAATCAACGTCACAAGCTACGCCTCTCATAGCGTCTTCGATTATTCTGATAATATTGCGCCGAAAAAGCCAGAGGTAGGAGAATTCCTCCAATCAGAACGAAAACGTTAGCCGCGGAAATTACAAAGCAAATAGAAATTTGGCAAATCCAGATATAACCGGATCTGAAAGCTACTATGGACTAGTGAGAGGGGGTGAGGGAAAGATTAGGTACCTGGCCAAAATCTACATTGGTCTGAAATTAAGGAAATTTATATCCAATAACGGAACTATGTTTCGGTATGACGTCAGAATGGTAAACCTTGTAACTATTCAAGTTATATATCCGAAAATGGGATTTACACTTAATCAAAATATAAATAAATATATTATACAGTGGGAATATGGTTACTAACGAAACCTTTGGGTTCATTATATTTAATTCGAAGTAGAGAGAGTAAATAAATTGTGTAACTAAACCGAAATTGAATTAAAAAAAAATTACTAGGTACAGGGTGCGTAAAAAAAATTGCCATTACTTTCAACTGTAATGGTATATTACAGTTTTCCCCGGCCCATTAACAAAATTTTGTTAGAATAACAAAATTTTGCTAATTGGGAATACTAACTAATGATGCTTGTTAAATTAACACACTCATTCATCCCATTCACACGTTACCAGTCACTCTAGGACAGTGTATTATATCTACTTGGGGTATTGCGCAAGTAATTCACTACGTTTCTCTTCTGTACAATTGAAAATCTTTAAATTTCGAAAATTGTGAGTTCCGATACTTTCACCTTTGAGATTATACAAAACAGCGCAGTTTTTTAATAATTTTTTCACGATAAACGGGCCAGTGAAAATTTTCATCCATTTGGCGGATTCCTGCTTTATTATTGACGATAAGTTGTGTAATTTCAGCATTACTAGTTGACCTTCCTCCAGAGTAACAGAATGTGTTGACCGTTTACTAGAATTTCGTGAATTTATATCTATCTCCGTAAATTTAAACCTATTTTCAACGGAATCTAATTGTTTTGGCCATGGGAACACCTTCCGGTAGTTGTCAACAGCAGAGTAACTCAGAAAGCGTTCCGCCGGCGTGCAACCAATACTTGAGCAATAAGAATTATTAAGAAGGTCCTGTATTTTTACAAGATATCTATACCAGGTGGTTTGATCTTCATTACACCATAACCGAACTAACCTATTGAGCTCTTTATGGCTGCGCTCTGTTATGCTGTTACCCTGAGGAGAATAGCTAGCTGTTTTCTTGTGTTTAATTTTATACTTAGCACAGAAATCCTGCCACAGTTTGGACTGGAACTGTGGGCCCCTGTCGCTTAAGAATTCTTGAGGATATGGTAAAAGGTGAAAATATCTTCTCTCTAGTACCGTTATTATTTCTTTGGTATGAGCTTTTCTGAGCGGAAGAAAAGTAACAAAACGAGAGTAAATATCTATTAATGATAAAATATAATAGTATCCCTGGCTAGGTGGTAATTTCCCAATAAGGTCCACCCCCAGAGTCTCATGGGGTACATTTGCTCTTATGTGATATTCTTGCTGAGCTATGGTTCGGTTTGCGAACTTTGTTTCCGCACATTGGATACAGTTTCGGATGAAATTTTTTATGGTAGCTTTTTGATTTTTCCAATAAAAGATTGCGCGACAAAAGCGATAACATTTTTGAACTCCAAAATGACCTGTGGAGTGAACAATACTGATAATTTGGTGAATACAAGCCTGAGGTATTACTAAAAGCCATTTTTGAACTCGCAACGGTTTTATGTACATTAACCCACAATGCATTGCGATTCTACTCTGATTACCACTATTTTCATATCGCTTTAAGAACGTTTGACATAATTCATCAGTTTCCTGATTTTTCTTGATATGATGTAAATCAATGTCAGCATATTGTGTTTTCGTTAGGAAATGCACATAATGGGTTTCGGGTTCAAGCAATACCTCGGGCGGATACCTACTAAGTGTATCGGCGATAAAGTTCTCGCGGCCTGGACAGTGCTGAAATGTTAAGTCAAATTTTTGTAATTTAAGTAAGATCCTGGTGGTTCTTGGTTCAAGGTTCTTCTGAGTGAAAGCATGAGTAACTGCTGCATTGTCGGTATGAACATACGTGATACGACCCATAATATATTGTTCAAAGTGCTCACATAGGAACAGAACGGACAGTAGTTCTAACTGAGAGATCGACAGAGACAACTCGTAAGGCTTTACCCGTCGACTAGCATATCCGATGACATTAGGATCTTCTTGACCTGCTGGATATTGTGCAAGATAGCCAGCCAGATTTTCCATACACGCATCACTGTGTATGTGAAATGGCAGGGAGAAATCTGGCTGACTTAGAGCAGGCGGATTGCTAATAAGCTCTTTTAACTTATGGAAAGTTTCCAATGTTTCATCGTTCCATGTGAATTTTTGATCCTTTTTTAGTAGTTGATATAATTTAGCGGTAAGTCCAGAAAAGTTTGGTACGAACTTTCTCCTCCACCCTATGAGGCCTAGGAACTTTTGTAATGCCTTCTTTGATTTCGGAACCGGAAAACAACGAATGGGTTCGTTTAATTTAGGGTCGACTCTTATCGTTTTGCCACTAATGATATGACCTAAAAATTTTATCTCCCGTGCGAAGAACTTACATTTTTGAAAATTTAAGGAAAAATTTGCCCTCTTGAAAATTTCAAAGGTTCTTTCTAAATGAGATAAGTGTTCTTCTTCCGTGACCGATTTTACCATAACATCATCAAGGTATAAAACTACAAAAGAACGAGTTGAGTCGTTGAAAAAATTAGTCATAACGGATTGAAAAACAGCAGGACTGCTCTTCAATCCCTGTGGCAAAACGGTAAGACAATATTGCCTTCCTTTATACACAAAGCTAGTACATTGATATGATTCTTTGTGTAAACTGATCCCATAATAGGCACTAGATGCATCAAAAGATGAGAACCAAGTGGCTTGTGAAACACGATGTAATAAATCGTCTATTGGTTCAACCTGTGCTTGTGGAGAAATAATTTTTGAGTTGGTAGCCCTGAGGTCCAAAACGGGACGTACGCCCCCAGAGGCCTTTCTGACAACATGAATAGGATTTCTGTATGGGGACATCTGTTCTATAGCAATTCCTAACCGTAACCACTTATTTAATTCGGCCTCAAACTCGGGTTGCATTGCTTGTGGGACAGAATAGCAAGGTCCCACAACTGGTTCGTTATCTTTTAGTTGAATTTTGTATGGAGGCGCATTAACACGACGTGGGTACTCGGAGAAGAGAGATCTGTACTGTAATAATAGTTTACGGAGACCTGATCTAATTGGTGGTGGTAAATCATCCCGAGTAGTAATGTAAGTGTCGATGTCTTGTGGAGAGACATTGCATTCGGCATTCAGGAATGGATCCAGCTGATCGTCCCTGTTAACCTCTCCCCCATTGAGAGGCGTCACTGCACAAGCAGCTTGACAGATAAACCTGGGGTCAAGCATGGGCTGATCCATCACTGGCCGCCCTGACTCACCGATTGCAATCTCTCTTTCCGGTATTCCCACTAACATTACATTTGGTTTATCAGTTGAAACAGTAACTGCATTCCCGAGACTATCTTTCATACGAATTTCTTTCTTTTCACGGTCGATGATACAATGGAACTTATCTAAGAATGGGCAACCCAAGATTAAATCCGTTCGCAAGTACTTAATAACAAAAATAGCTATTTCAAAAATATGGTTTTGAATATTAAGATTGAAATTTTGAACCCCTTGAACTGAAAAACTTTCCTTCCCAGCAAATGCACCCAGTGTAAGACCCGTGTACGGCCTTAATTTTGCAGAAGGGAAGCGCTGTTTCAATCTTCTCCACACCTCCCAGTCCATTAGGCAGAGCTCCGAACCACTATCAATGGTAGCAACAAGTTCAACGCCACCGATACTTCCTTTTAGGCTGGGAGATGCCGAGAAATAACGTTCTTCCCCCACCGCAAATGGCTCTTCATCGATTACGAATTTTATTATAAATTCTAAGGAATTTGGTGAGGGGTATTCTTGTATCTGAAACTCGGATTTACTATTATTAGAATATTGCATTTTGTAGTTAATGGGGTGTATGTACCCGCAGTTATCCTCCCCCATTCCATCAGGTAACTGCGGCGTTAGTTTGTCGACTTTACCGCCGTTTCGCGACTATCACTCCCATTTAATATTGTTCTAGGCTCACCGTTACCACGCACCTGCGAAGGGACTGAATTCTGGGGTCGATTTACATTATTGTTACTATTATTGCTATTATTATTGCCCTGACTATTACCGTTCTCCCTTCTTCCGTACGTCCTGTTAAAATTCCTCCTGGTGTTATCGCCCCTATCCGGGTTCGATGCCATGTTGGTACGGTCATAGGGACGATAACTCCGGCGATTGTTGAACATGGGCCGATTCCTAAACAGTCGCCGGCCATTATTGTTGTTTTCTGAGCCATACCCACTAGGATAACGAGATCCAGCTTGGGTATAACTCAGGAAATCTGTCTGGCAACTTGCCGTTACCTTCGTCTTCGTCGGTTTTAGAATCTTTGCCTGTCGGGCGAAGTATCGTTTTGGTGGACCACCAACTTCCTTACCGCACAAGGCAGCTAAACGTGAGGTGACTTCTCGCACCGTTTGGCACAAGTGGGACGCTATGGCCCGGGACTCATCGGGTGGAAGAGCGTTAACTATAATATCTACCAGTTCGGCCTGAGAGGGATGTTCAGCTATCTGATAATATAGTTCGATAATTTTCCAAGCATAGTCCAAGAGGGATCCATACTTGGAGCGATCATACCGGAGTGATTGTAAGTTTCTCTTTTGGAGCCGTTCGATGTGCTCATTACAATATTCTTCTTTAAAAAGAATCAAAAAATCACTAAACGTCCGGATTTGGTATTTAACTGAAGCAAACCATGCGCCCGAAGCGGCGATCAAACATTTTTCAACTATCTGTAGGCGTTCCCCATCTGTAAGTTTGTACATGTCTAAATATTGCTGCAGTCTCCGCAGGAAAACTCGAGGTAACCCGTTAGTAATGTTCCCATCGAAAGTGGGAAAACGTTCAATATCCCGGAGGGAAACTTTAGAGCTCATACTATGCGGGGCAGGAAAAGAATCCAGTGGAATCAACGCGTTATCCTGAGCAGTTGGGGTTGTCACCGGATTTGCCACCGACGGAGTGGTCACTGAACTGAACGCTCCCATATGACCAAGAGAGGTTTTATAATTAGTATTGACCATGTAAGGTTCGAATTTAGGACCCACCACTGCAGTAACTGACGGTCCGGCACATCTCCTTTCCCCTCCTGGCAGCACGCTGTACGATTGTACCATTCCAAAGGTAGAGTGAGCATTTACGCTAGTGACTGTTGTAGTCACAACACTCGACTGCATCGGTACATCGAAATTACTCAACCATGATTTCGAGGTTGGCTGATGCGGGGAGCAATACATTGCTGTGTCCCGTGCATCAGGCAACACTTGACTCTTACCCGGGAGGACATTACTTGTTTCTGGGAAAATTTTCCCTGGAGAATCGCCATCAGGAAAAGGATAGGAGATATCAGACTTGGCGATTTGCAATTTAGTAATATTCCCCTTAATACTGTCTACCTCAGTTTGAATTCGACTAATTCTTTGATCAACCGACTCTAGTTTAGTTTCTATTGATAGGTCGGATATTACAACATTCAATTTACTTATTTCAGCCTGCTGCTGTTCAACCTTTCGTTCGATGTCACCAAATCTTTTGTTTGTACCCTCAAACCTTACATCTATTTCGTTTAGTTTCTCATTTGTTTCGTCTCTGAGCTGCTCGGTAGACTGTTGGGCCCGGTATCTAACCTGCTCCAATTCAGTAGACGTTTGCTCTTTCAGATTACTAATCGAAGAGGCAAAGTCTAAACAAATCTGGTCGAATTTATTGTTTAATACCTCGAATCGAGCGTCGGTCTCTCGTTTCGAGGTATCAAACTTCTCATTTATCTCACGCCTTAAGTTTTCACTATTCTGATCTATTTTCTGATTTATCTCATTTATCTCACGCCTCATATCTGCACTATTTTGTTCCATGTTAGAAAATTTTTCATGCATCATTTCCATCATCTGGCGAATTAATGCAGACGTGTCAGACCCTCCAGATGACATTCCTTCCTTCGGGTTTGCCGTCTGATCCCGAGAATCACTGTGATTTTGATTTTTTTCTTCATCGTCGAGGTCAGATATCTCCGCTGGAGATATTTGGCCTCGGTCCTTTTCACAGTCCTCACAATATTTTTCTATTTCGCCGGTTTGCACCTTTTCTGCATTTTCAGCAGTGTCATCTAAATTGGAACAAGCAAAGTGGATCCATTTTTGTCCACAACCGGTGCATCTAATTAATCTTCGCGGGGCGCGAGATCTTTTCTCTTTTTCATTTAATGTGCATTGAGTGCACGTGATTTCACACTCGCCCTGTGACACCACAACCTTTTTTGTTGCCATAGTTTCGAGACACTTTACACTTTACAAAAGACAAGATATATATAGCAAAAATACACATATACTATAAAATACTTATTTGCTATCCAGACAAGTATTATTCATGACTTAAAGGACTCCCATTCTCTTTCCTTCCTTGAAACCCTTCTAGCGTTTAATTCTAATTTTAGAAAAATTTGGACACTCCTTCTCTTTTTCCCCCTTAGAAAAGGAAACAAAAATGACAAAGTAGCCAACGACTTTACTTATTTCATTTGACTATAAAATTTCTCTTATTAATTTCAATGTTGTAATCAATTCAACATGCCATCAACCTCACTCTTTGACATTCTTAAAAAAATTTTCAAATCTATCGGTCGCCATTTAAACGGAGATCCGTTGCCATGGGAACAAACGTTGCCATGACAAACATTCTTGTCGCGGTTCACCAATTCAAACTAATTGGCATGATAACTGGTATTATTCAATAAGCATTTTCAGATCCGTTACCACAGTAAACATGGTTACCATGGCAACAATCTTGTCACGTGTCGCCATTCTAAAACTGGGAAAAGGGGGGGCCGTTGCCACAGCAACCACTGTTGCCATAACAACGAATCCTGTCACTGCTTGTCAATCTAAAACTGTTTGAAGAAAAGAATAAGTCGTAAGTGGGAACCCTTCACCCCTGGTGGGGATGTTCATGAAGCTATCAGCTTATGTCTAATTACGTTGGAATATATTAGCCGTTTCTTAATTTTGAACATACTAGATTCGATCGAAACGAGAAAACTTTTTATCGGACTTCTAAAGAAAATAAAATCAAATAAATACATGACCGTGTTTATTACATATAGAATTCCCAGTCACGACCCCCCTTTCAGTTTTATTAAAAATAGAAGAAGAAGATGAAGAAAAGAAAAAGAAGATAGAAGAGGAAAGATGTAAAGTAAGAAGGTGATAAAGGGGAAACTGTTACTGGATATTTTGAGGAATATGGTAAAGGAAAGTGAATAATTATCTAATGGTGATCATTTCCAATAGCTATTGGGTAAATGTCTGGTATCAAGGTGATCAACGGTAGACACATGTTAACCCATACATCCCCGATCTAGATCCATTTAACCCAAACTACCAAATTATCCCAATCTAGCTCGGAGATAGATGAGAAAGTTTAAGTTTACCGTTTTTTCAATATTTCCAGAAGTTCTAGACTAATACTCAATATTTGAAAAATGAACGACGAAGTTGATGGCATGTTAGAAACGACCACAGGAAAAAAAAAAAAAAAAAATCAGAGTATCACATATGTGTCGAAGATTTTGACTTTCACAGTTCTCTCATGATGATCATTCGTTCAGGCTACTTCAGTCCTTTTTTCTTCCTTCATAGAGCCAACTTAAGTTAGTATTAACATTCAATGAGTTCAATTGATAACTACCATTAATTATATTAAATCACACATATATGTCAAAATAATGGATGCACTTAATACTAAACCTACATTTCACTCACACACACATTCATACAGGACAATGTATACTTCGGGTTGTATTTAGTTAAATTAAACTAACCTAACTACATTACTATATACATTTATTACATTTCAATAAAAGCAAAATTAGTTGGACATAACAGGGAAAAAATTTAATACATGGAAAGAATGTTTCATTAACATGCATAGAAATTCGCTAATTTTATCAAGACCAAATAACACATTTCTCTTCCTATATATATATTAAAAGTTGCATTACATAAAAGAGAATTTGACAAAAGGAAAAGAAAAAAAAATGAAAGACAAAAAATAAAAAAAATTCAAAGATCAATACATTTAGGATTCAGTGTAATGAATCTATATATATCGTTGCGGAAAAAGAAAGAAAAAATAAAAAAAAAATATATATATATATATATATATAATTGGTTAATCATTCTTAAAAAAAAAAACACTTTAGTAACATTTTATTAGGTCTCTGTCCCAAGAGGAGACATTTCGACGATTTTATGAGTCTTTGTTCTCACATCGATAATAGCTCCTTTTTCCAACTCTCTTTTCGCACTGTGGTTTGTGTCCATGAGAGTGTTTAATTGTTTTTGTTTTAGCTATAGACAAATAGTCGCTTCATATCACATATATATTTATATTTCTCATTTCGTCACTCGACACACTTGATCTAAAATTTCAAAGTTTGTTAATATTAGAGAAAAAATTATCAAATCCAGTCACAGATATTGGGAACATATTTCCATATTCCGGTATTCATATTAACTTATTAAACAGATTTCAGTTCGTTGAATTTAAGATCACTAATTTTTTTCCTAATATAGATCTTATAGTCAAAAGATTCTAAATATTGAATAGTTTGGTTTCCGATCGTAGGGGAAGGATTTGTTTCATGGTTCACTAATGGAAAGATTCGTTGGAGGGGCGCACTGTTTCGTAGGTTGCTAATTTCACTCGCAAAGTAAATTTGGGTAAGGATTAGGGTTATTCTTATTTATCTTACGACCCGCTACTTGTTTTATTCACATGCAGTAGTTAACATTATATTCCACTTTAATAGTTACAAAAATTAATAACAACTCAACAAAAAGTAATTTATGACAATTTACGCGGGAATACTATATATCACAAATAGTTAGTTAATACCGGGTGTCTAAAATCTATGGCAACCTAACAAGACCAGGGTAAATATCGAGCCCATTACATACATACTCGCATATATATATATGTATTCATATTAATCCATACAATAAATTTCACTTTAATATTTCGTCGACGTTTAAATTCTACATCACCGTTCATATTCGACAAGTATTCATATTTTATAAATATTTATATTTATTTGGCTCAAAGACAAAACAAAAACCCTGACTATCAACATTCACCTTTTTCCTTCATAAGGTTGCAACATTGTATTTCATATGAATAAACCCGATAATCAATAATCATTTTCAGTTTACTAAAGATCCGCGTATATATACAAAAAACAAAATAGCTGGTGTTATTTAATGAGTTGACATAAGAGGTGGAAAATGCAACAAATAGAGCAGGCACGTAACTTTTAACACTATGTAAATACATATATAGATGTATATACAGAAAAAAAAAATCAATGTTATTCGAAACTAGTGGGCCCAAACTATTAATACATACACACTATATGACCAATCAATAGAAATAAAAACCAGAAATCAGTAATCAATTGATATAAGTTGTATGATCAATGAATAACGAAGGTTTCTAGGAATCCGAAAGCATAGTGTACCTTCTCGTCAATTTCTCCCGTGGTGGATTAAATATCGCGAAAATGGTCCTGAGTTGTGCTGCAATACCTCCACGAATTGCATCCCTCGATGTCTCAGTTAGTACATACGATCGAAATAAGTGAAATGAATATTGTATGTTTTATGAGTTTCAGAAACCGGGGGGGGGGAAGGTTGAAATTTAAAAAAAAAAAATCTCGAAGTAATGAAGACAGAGAGAGATAGAGAAGAAGGAAGACGAAGAATAGTGGCGCCAAAGACTTAAGTGGGAAATAACTAACGCTACAAAGACAAAAGTCGAATTTCTATCTCAACAAATCCATAGCCAAAATATTCTTAACATGCCAAAAGGGTGGTCTACTCAAATACGTAGACTCAAGGAACGCCCTGCTGCCAAGGATGCAAGTTCTGTGTCCATCAGATCCCAATCCCACAAGAATTTGGTTGTAAGATTGAAATCCGATCCCCGTATCCGGCCCAAACCAGCAGGTTCCCGGAAATCGTCCGGAAGGTTAGAGAAGGCGCTAATTTAGAATTTCAAGAAAAGAAAAAAAAAAATCATCCGACCTCTTGGAAACTAGAAGATTCCAGAATAGGGATGAAATTAGAGTAATAGCTAAGGTATCCCTAATTAGTAATTCGCCAAAAATAAAAAAAATTAAATAAATAAACTGAATTTTGGATCGGTGATTTCAATTACCGAAACAATTGAACATCACCGATCCAAATTCAGTTTATTTATTTATTTTTTTTATTTTGGCGAATTACTAATTAAACTAAGAAAAGACATGAAAAATACTTAAGGGGACTAGGGGTCGACGTCCGGGTACGCTATCTCATAAATATTAATTTAGTAGCAGTTGATTTAATCGGATAGTCCGAACTGAGTTATATGAACACTGCACAATAAATAAATAAGGTAAGCAACAAAAAAAATCTCGGAGAGGCAATGAATGCTAAAGGTACAAATGACCGAAACCTGTACTTTTCGATGATCACAGGATATAGCAGTTGGTTTTCTTAATTATCATTTCTGTCAACCTTTAGAAGTAATTCCCACATGATGCTACCCTATCTATTGAAAGTTTTAAGATTCCGGGGCTGTTATCATGAGGTACATAAATGCAAAGTAAGACACAATTTCCCAACTACAATTTAATATTCAAGTAGCAAACTCGGTTGGATGAATGCACTGGTGTGGAAGTCAAAACGCGAGAGATTTTTTTTTTTTCTTTCTTTCTTCGTAAACATATTCATATTTTCACTATATAAAATTCACTAGGCCTATCCATTTAAATATAGGGGTCATCATCTCATTCGTATTATATATCATATTATTAACATATCATTACATTCATTCATTATCTACTAATTTTCGCACGAAGTAATATTTTATAAACACCCTATTTCGTACATTTTACACGCAGGCCATACACATATTTACGTTACGCAGTAATAAATATATATATATATAACTATCACAATCTATCACGCTCAAACCACCACACGATCACATTCATCGAACCACGTACTCTTTATTTCGAAGCACCCAAATTGTATTTACCTTGCAGGTTTAAAAAAAAAAAATCATACATGTATTTACGGAAAGTTAAATTGTCAACGATTAATCTATTTCTGATTTGTTGATAAAACTGAAGCAACAATGGAATTTTCTACAGCCACGGGAAAAGAGAATTTAATCCTACATTTTTAAACGAACAGTAACAGCATATGGACTTTACTTCTATTAAGAAAATAGGTGTTCTTTATTTCAGCTGATTATTCATTAACTACTGGACCTAGCAAGCTGAAATTTTCAGTACAGTAAGATCTCATGCTATTTTATACGAAGGTATACTCATCCGAACCGAAAACCATGTCCACGGGAAGTAATTTGAGAATAACTGTCCAAAATCAAACAATCTAAATCACTAAGTCATGCGATGTCGTAATGTCAACAAACAATTGACTACCGAAAACTGACGCTATAGCGCTGTAGTGGAGGCATAATTTACCGTGTACTGAAATGTATACTTGTACTCATTAATCAGAAATTTAATATTTACTCTGGTTTATTTATGTTAGAAAAATGGGACTAAATTAAAGCATATTTATACACTGTCCAAATCGAAAATTCACACACTCACACAAAACTACTAACTACATACACCACTGTTAGTATTATACATAAAGACAACTAACTAAACTAAACATGCACCATTTAGTTACATGCATGTTGACGAAAATAACCTAACACATTAAATTTAAAATACATTACTCCCTCGTCGATATATACAGTCGGCTCTATTTAATTTAAAGGGGGTCAAAAATGAGAAAGGTAACACTAGGTCTAATTGACCTGACCAATTGTTTACATAATGATTGCCAAAAATTGATGCCCTGGGGGCACCTTAACGAGGTTTGTGGAGGGACCCTTCCCCTGAAAGGGGAAAAGGCCCTAAAACGAACAATAACTAACCCATTCCCCCGCTAAAACTGGTTCAATTCAGAAAAGGGGATAGGAGCCCTTTTAAGCTAACTTAAGCTGCCATTATTATTATTCACTTTACAACCATCAAACCTACGTACATGCAATTACTGAATAAATAATAGAAAGTCACATTTACTTAATACACGAACAACATGCACCAAACAGGTCGTAATTTCCCTAATCCCTACTTGAGTTTGAAAAGATAAAAAAAAAATCACTTTCCTATACTGTCTATCCTATCTGGGCAGCAAACATGGCTTCCTGCAAACCGAAATCCTGAATCAGATATTTTCCCCTGATTTTACAGTTCTTTCAACAAAAATATGGATTTCCTGGCTTCTGATTGATCACACGACATTTATCTATGCAAATAAGTTAATGTTACCTGGATTTTCCTTAACATGTCAGCTTCTTCCCATCAAAATGTGTCAATCAACGTCACAAGCTACGCCTCTCATAGCGTCTTCGATTATTCTGATAATATTGCGCCGAAAAAGCCAGAGGTAGGAGAATTCCTCCAATCAGAACGAAAACGTTAGCCGCGGAAATTACAAAGCAAATAGAAATTTGGCAAATCCAGATATAACCGGATCTGAAAGCTACTATGGACTAGTGAGAGGGGGTGAGGGAAAGATTAGGTACCTGGCCAAAATCTACATTGGTCTGAAATTAAGGAAATTTATATCCAATAACGGAACTATGTTTCGGTATGACGTCAGAATGGTAAACCTTGTAACTATTCAAGTTATATATCCGAAAATGGGATTTACACTTAATCAAAATATAAATAAATATATTATACAGTGGGAATATGGTTACTAACGAAACCTTTGGGTTCATTATATTTAATTCGAAGTAGAGAGAGTAAATAAATTGTGTAACTAAACCGAAATTGAATTAAAAAAAAATTACTAGGTACAGGGTGCGTAAAAAAAATTGCCATTACTTTCAACTGTAATGGTATATTACATATATATATATATATATATATATATATATATATATATATATATATATATATATATATATATATATATATATATATATATATATATATATATATACACTCATGGGTTTGTATAATATTTTCTATTTATTTGTAATTGCTTTTTACATTTTTATCATATAATTACATTTGTTTTCTAATATACATATTTGGAAAGAACTGCGTACCACAGTATAGTTGAAATAAATAGGTCTGTATAACAGAACAGTGCACATATTACATGATATGAACATCTATAAAGCAGTGATTTCATAAAAATTTCATGTATGTACAAAAGTTTAAAAGTTGTGAGAATTGTCAGGCTTAAAATTATAGGCTACATTTGCTGTTCTGAATGTATTTACCAATAATATTGCATATATTCATTGCACTCTAGCATTTCTTTAGTTTTTGAAACAAAATAACTGAAGCAGTGATGTCTTTAATAATGAAACTTGATAGTTTATTATAAAGTGTGTATTTTTTTAATACAAGCGATGATTTCGCGTAAAAGTATTCTTAGGACGTGTCTATTTTTAGTGTTATTCATTAGCGTCAATGTTCTATAAACGTTTTCTTTAACTAGTCCGGTTACTCCTAATATAAATATATATCAAAGAAATTGTTTCGAATATATTACACACAGTTTCCTAATAACAATCGTTGAGTTCTCTTGATATCCTATAGAAACACACTGAAAAAAAATTACTATATTCCAGTTCTTATGAAGTTCTCTAACATTATGTAAGAACACAAAAGAATTCACAAATTTCTTGTTGTTTACTCGTTAATATATGAATCGTTCTGAGTAGTAAAGGCGAACTCAACATTGGATCACTTGTTTTTCACTTAGCCGAATAGAAGATGAGGTAGCAACCGAATTTGCAAGTAGGTAAGTTGTATCGAATGCACCCTCTTTCTCATTATAACTATAATAGAAACTAATTTTTCAAATGCATTTTTTTCGAAAAGAAGGGTTTGTTATGTTCGTCCTTATTACCAGAAATGCATCACATACCTCTGATAACACGTGTTAAAGTCAGGCTAGTCAGACTAACCTAACCATACACTAATAGTGCTCTAGTCACTTAGTACCAAAATGGTACATACTATCTAAGCAAGGACATGCAGTATTTTTGGCCTGTAAATTAATTGGCTGTTTTTTCTTGGTTGATATGGAGTTTGCCGCCCCTGTTCAGCACCGAGACTGTATGAAACGTGGACTTGCAGCCAAACGTTCGAAACGAATGAGTAGAGACGAAACTTTTTCGCAACAATTTTGATATTTTGTAGCATTAATTATCACAATTTTCGCATTTATTTTTTTTAAATATAGCACAAGTTTTTTAAAAATTATCGAACTTGTAAACAGTATATTTTTGGTAGTAAGATATATATCTAATACAAAAATGAAGGTATACCTTGATTAGGTGCACATTCTAGTTAATATATTCACTGAAATATACAAATTAATGCAAAAATTGAAACGCTTCCTCTAACCTCATCCTTAGTTAAAAGATAACATGCACCAAGACATTACTAATTCTTCTTTTACGTTTGTTCTCCTGTCAGTAACTATTATATTATACTTGAAAAAGAATCTCTCGGCATCAGCACTCGAGCCTGGCAACCATACTGAACGTAACGAGCTGACAGCAAAAGACCTGTGGTTAGCTTTTAAACTGTTTAACAATGATACAATGTCAACCTCCTCATCCTTACTGTTGAGAATTTCAATAATCTTACTTGTAAATTTACGGTAAGCAACCAACAGATCATGAACATCTTCACCACAAAAGAATTTAAACAACAGTTCAGTTCTGTTGATGTCTACATCTTTATGAAATGAAACAGTTTCTGGATAAAATAAGTCGCAAAGCTTTTTCGAAAATGCAACGTTTTTTAAGTTAAATAATATTGGAAATGTGCTTTTTAGTTATTATTAGCAATTATTAACAAGAATTCCACTTTTTCGTTTCCATTCGCATTTATCGCAAGTAATATCAAATTCCGCAAAAATTCGCGATAATATTGAAATATCCTATGTGATGTTGTAAACAAACAATTCCACGCATCAGTGTTTACAAACACCACCACGTGGTTCGGCAAGAGGATCCCCCACCAGATGGATCTACAGTCACATGCAGACGACGGCTTCTGGTCCCTCCCACGGAGAAGACGACATCGGAGCAGCAGCGCCACCGCCACCCAAAGGACCCTATAAATTGGATGGACGAAGGCAACTCGATACCAGTTTTCTGGTGACCCTCCTCTACTCTGCTACGTGACTTTTGGAGTAACCTAACCCCAGACCTCTAGTCTGCTACGGGACTACGCCTATCCTATCTCCCGGCTTAGCCTGCTACGGGGCTCTGTTGGAGATCATGTCTGCGACCTTACGGTCAAAAACCACCTATAACTAACCTTTGATTCTAGAGAGATTAATTTGTATAGTATTTTGTAAAAATACTTTTCTAGTGGAAGCTTTTATAATAAAACTGGTAGTGGGAGTCGATTCCGGACGCTCTTTTTGTTAAATGCGCTACCCACATAACCTATATGAGACAACGTTTTACAATATAAATGTGATTTCTGGCTTTGAAACGAAAATTTTGAGGTTTCCTTAAACATATACTTTTTTTTTTCATTAACGAAAAAGTTCTCTATGCATGAGCTCACTTCGAGAATCGAATCCGAGTTTGATAGTTGAATGTATCAGGTGGAAGATAAATCGTATACCATATCTGACATAAATACACAAAAATAATAATCATACAAAACTGAAAAGACGTAACAACCATATCTTTTCTCTTTGAACCTTTTCTCATGTCTCTATTAATTCTTCGAAGAAAGCTACGCCTAACTCTGTGGTGTTTTGTATCGCTTGCACACCACTCGACCATTAATGGAGTAATTCGTCGACTTAGCGATGTACCATTACACTTAATGATCAAGCGCAGCAATTGCACAAATGAGTTTAGGATCGCCCATTTGAAAAATACTACTAGCATTCTTTCAGGAATAATACATCCAAAAGAGTCATAAACCACTTCACACTCCTTCGGATCGACGAGTGCGTACTCTCCTACGAGTAAAAGAAGGAATATTTGTAAGAAAATCTGCCGTTATTTTGAAACTTAACAGTATGGCCGAAATAAAGTATACCGAAAATTTGCATGATTGTACATAGTAGGTATTGTCGGTAATGTTGCTTGATGAGGCTGCAATTTTATTTTATTGCTGAGAGATTAAAAACATATTGAACAGTGACATTCAATAGTATAAATTATTTCATAATAGGGAAACATTGTTCTCAGCCATACAAAACTACTGTTTTGGGAGAGTCAAGTGGATAACCTGTACTTCAATGCCTCAAAAAGAACTTTCGTTAACACATTCATTCAAAATGATATTTTGTGGACAAACAACTTTCCAATTCGCGGAAATTTTCCTACAAGAAGCAGAAACTAATATTTGCACGCACAGTTGTATGAAAGAAAGTTTTCTTCAAACATCAAAACACGGGTTTAACACTGGATCTGCCAGTGCTATCGGTTCTGTATGACTGAAACCAATTCTTGTAACGAAAGATTTTCCGTAAACCATTGCACATTACTTACAAATAAGTGTTATTTTCCAACATAAAGATAAAATCACAGTATCATCTTACTTTACCACCGATACCTACAGTGTACAGTGATGTCAATTTATTACGTAACACTATGCTAAGGAAACTACTCAAATTTTGTCCGCTAGAAACAAAATAACTTCATTCCTTTAATTCTAATCAGCATCTCCAATAACTTGATACTTAGGAAAGAGATTAATACAAGAGAACACTAGTTGAGAATGCTCCAAGAGCATTACCAGAACGAACTTAAAAAGAACTATTTGTTGTCTAAACAAATTGCTTTTATATATATACAGATGGTGATCAGAAAAATGGAAACACCTGAACGAAATTGCAACTTACCAGATTAATATGGTGTCGGGCCACCTTTCGCCTTCAGAACAGCTTTGATGCGACGTGGGATGGAGGCATAGAGGTCGTGAATGGTAGCAAGTGGAATTTTACACCATTCCTCGTGCAGGGCATCGGCCAGTTCTGTGAGAGAGGATGGAGGTGGAAATCGTCGCCGGAGTCGGACCACAGATGTTCAATTATATTGAGATCTGGGGATTGGGCGGGCAGGGGAGGTGTTGAACTTCATCCCGATGTTCCTCAAACCACGCTGCAACAACGCCAGCTGTATGAATGGGTGCATTATCATCCTGGAAGATGGAGTCATTGTCCGGGAACAACATCCGGACCATAGGATGCAAGTGGTCTCCTAAAATTGCGACATAATCGTTGGCTGCGATTCGTCCGATAAGTGTGACCACAGGACACAAGGGAAACCATGATATTGCAGCCCACAGCATCACCGAGCCGCCGCCATGTTTCACAGTTGGGCGGAGACACTGTAGATCATAAGCTTCTTTGGGCGTTCTCCACACAAACACGGCCCGTGGTTGGGAATAGGGTGAAGGATGACTCATCCGACCATATCACACGTTTCCAGTCCTCAACGGTCCAAGTTGCATGGTCGCGGTTACCATTTGCGGCGTGCGAAAGCGTTATGGTCCCTGATGAGCGGTTTGGCCCATGCAACACGACCCTGTAAGTTCACGTCATGTAATTCGCGGCGGACTGTGATTGTCGAAATAGGGTGGGGGAGGTGCTGATTGAGTTCCTCCGTCACTTGCTCCGCAGTGGCACGACGGTTCTGCGTGACAATGCGCTTTAATACCCGGCGTGACCTGTCACTCGTGATTTTCTTCCGCCCACTGTTCCGCTTCCCCGTTGTGGTTTTTCCGTGTGTTGTGTAGGCCGTCATCACCTTCGACACTGTCCCACGCGACACATCTAACACAGTAGCCACTGCCGTCACACTCACTCCACATAACCGCGCACCAACAATTTGCCCTCTTTGAAAATCTGAGAGGTATCCCATTTTACACTACCTCCGTCTGCTGCAGCCACTGGACACTGCTGTTCCACTGCGCCTGACGTAGTATAGAGACCGACCTAACACACCACCACCAGCGGACAGGCGCTGCGGGCGCCACGACACCACTGCCAACCCACACATCTGACGTGTTGCCAACTACAGGTGTTTCCATTTTTCTGATCAGCATCTGTATATATCTATCTATCTATCTATCTATCTATCTATCTATATATATATATATATATATATATATATATATATATATATATATATATAATATCGCTCAAAAGTTTTCGTACACACCGGATTTTTGTAAGCATTTACTGTGATCCTATTATTTTGGCACGAGAACTTTACCGCCTTGCATCTGATATACTCCTGCCTAAAGCATAGAGTTTGACGACAGTTGAATCGAGGTCTGAGAGGTACTGCAGATGATATGTCAAATTATAATTCTTAAAATTGAAACCGGAAAAGACAATTTGATATAGATATTGCATAGTATAAACAAAAGTGTGGAAAGTGAGGCAATATATTAGTCTTGTTTGGAAAGTGTAGACATAGAGAAACAATGTAGTTATAAAAATCTGGAAAGCCAAAAATTTGGAAGAGAAAGTAGCTTTCCAAATTTTGTAGTTCTTTATAGGTTGTTGATATGCTAACGTTTAAAACGCCAAAAAATACCATACTTTGAAAAGAGTTTACGATGGTTCCGTATATTCCATTGTTGCTCGTTGAAACAGTAACGACGAGCATTACATATACACTTCCACTGAGCGACAATTGAGCAGAGAAGGATGTATATTGACCGTCATAAACATTCTGTTTCTTTTTCTTCTGAGGTAGTGCGAATATGTTCTGAATTCTAACAATGTTGGAGCTCCATTTTTTAAAATGTTTTTACTATTTTTAATGCCTTGTGCAAATTCTATTGTTTGCTCAAAATCATAAAAACAAAAGAAAAAGTAACGTGAGAAGTGTAATTCAGAATGTAGAGAGAGGTGGTATCCTTAAAAAAAAATAATACTTCCAGTTGTATTGCATTACTAATATGTGTTTGTGCATTGTAGTCAAAATTGTTGGTACCCCGGAAAATCTATAATGAATACTGGAAAAGTCTTGAAAATTACATGGAAAATAATAAAGTGTTTTGAGGGGGACCCCTGAATGTGCCTTTGCGAGTTTGTTTATATATATATATATATATATATATATATATATATATATATATATATATATATATATATATATATATATATATATATATATATATATATATATATATATATATATACTCACAAAGGTAACCAAGAAAGTTCTGTCGCTTTTTTGTGGAGGTCTGTGTTCAATTGGCCCTCACACCGTGAGTTGAATGCGAATTGAAATAAGGCGAAAGTCAGTTGTTGGTGTGGGTATATCCAACATACTACCTGGTTGTGGAAGTTCAGTTACACCGTGAACTTGCGTAAGGGCAGAGTGAACATGGGAAGTCCACAGAGAGTTATAAGGGAGTGTATGCTGAACGAGTTCAAACTGGGATCAAACGCTGCTGCAGCGAGGCGGAACATATGCCAGGCCTTTAGTAAGGGTGTCATGACTACGCGGACAGTGCAGCGGAGGTTTAACAAGTTTAAGAACTGTGACGAAACACTCGAAGAAGCACTACGTGCCGAAGACCAACACATATACAAAATGAAGATCTTCAGGGAGCAATTTAGGCGAACAGTGGCCAGACATGTGAGGAACTGGGACTATAATTCAGTGTAAGTGGAGAAACCATTCGACAGCACCTCCATCAACTTAGGAAGCACTACAAGTTGGGTCGATGGGTCCCACATGATTTGACTCCAGGCCAGAAGGCAACGCGAGTAGACACCTGTGTTTCTTTCCTGTCTTGTCTGAGAAAGAAGAAATTTCTGGACAGGGTGTTGACATGTGATGAGGAGTGGGTCCTGTACGAAGCTCCATGACGCCTCGTCATTGAGAACCAGCCGAAACTAGCACTGCACCAGAAAAATGTTCTCCTTTGTGTTTGGTGGACTGCTCACAGCATCGTGCATTGGGAACTGCTACCAGCTGGTCAGAGCATCAATGTAACTATGTATTGTCAGCAGTTGAGCCGTGTTTAAGAAAAACTCAAAACTCTCGAGTCACCATTTCTAAATCGCAAAGGGGTCTTCGTGTTACAGGACAACGTTAAGATATCCACGTGGCTAAGATGACCGGGACACTATTCAACGCCTTGGATGGGAAACACTATTGCATCTGCCATACTCCCCGGGGATTGCACCGTCCGATTATCACCTGTTCCATTCCTTGGACAATCACCTTACAGGACGCCAGTTCAAATCCCTAGTAAAAGTGCAAAACGCACTTGATAACTTCTTCGCTTTACGGCCCATCAAGTTCTACCGTGATGAAATCCATGACCTTCCAGAACATTGACAGAAGGTCGTCGATGCTGATGGGAACTATTTTTGATCTTTCAGGTTCGTCTTAGGTGACATCGATGTTCGAAGGTGGTGGGTGAAAAAGCGACAGAATCTTTATATGCTAAGCAAGTATGGTTAATTGTATTTAAATTTTTCTTTTATAGATTATTATTTTAAATTGCCTAGATCAACTCGGTTTTCCGATCAGTAGCTAAGTGATCTGTTTATTGCCAGCTGGTGTGCAAGAAGTTGTAAGATGAACATCATGCACTTTCCAACTTGTGTAAAAAAAATAATAATAATTGCAATTGGTACAGTGAAGAAAAAAAAACTCGACCAGCATTCTGCCACAACAATATACAAGCTAATGTTACAACTACATATGGGCAAAACACAAAGCCATTTTAGAGTGTCAACATCGGCTTCTGGTGAACAGGAAGTTGAGCTCAGTGTACCGTCTCGACAAACTATACCAATCTGGAGATTTAATCAAGAAGAAAAAGTGTTAAGAGCAGAGATTTTATGGTGCCTTAAAATTGCACTCTCAAACTATTCGTTTGCCTCAGCAGACTGTGTTTCGGACTGTGTTTCCCAACAGTAAAAAAGCAAACATGATGAAGTTGTCGTCAAGCAGTGTCATATGAAAGTTCACATGGATTGGGTCCCTACTTTCTGAAGTAGATACAAACAGACAATACAAAAAGTTACCCCTTTTGAACCCTGTGTTATGACAAAACAACGAATGCTGCAATTAAGAAAGCAAATGGACATTTATATTCGCTACTGGAGTGAAAGTATGTAGTGTATACAAGATAAATGTTTGTGCTCAAAATTGATGGGTCATGCAACAGCTGTTGATATGGAAGCAAATCTTCTTGAAGCAATCAATATCAGTGGTATTAAAAAAAAAAAAAAAAAAAAAAAAAGGCCTCTTTCTCATGTTAGGTAGTGATGGGTCCAATGTGAACAAGAGTTTGTTCCAGTTGATGGATAAACATGTGAAAGAAGATTGATCACTAGGACTTCTTCAAATGGGAACATGCAACTTACATATGGTTCATAATGCATTTGCAGCTGGGTTGAAAGTGAACACTTTTTGTGACCTGGTAGACATGCTAGAGGATCTACAATCCTGATTTTACCGGTACCTTGCACGCAGAAGGAGGATGTATGCTTCGGTATGTCAGCAATCGGTGGCTGTCGATAGTTCCATGTTGCTCTAGAACTGTCTCTTTGTGGCCAGCACTGCCACAATATTTCTTGAATTTCTTTCCCAAGCAAAATCAAATTTCATTACAGTAAGAACGTTACAAGAGAATCTGTCAGAACTTGAGATCTCGTGTTACATTTGCATACTTACATTTTCTTATTAGTGTAGAACTTTGGTTGATAAAGCACTTTTTTGACAGATTAGTAAGTCAGGATGAAAGTGGGTCCATCACTATGAGGCTATAGTTAAAGCAAAGCAAGTATACTTACTTACAGACTCTAGGCCCGTAGAAAAACTCTGCGGGCTAGGCCATGTTTTCAGCTTTTTGGGACCAGCATGGAGTGGTGATGATGGATT